>NC_081134.1:37628618-37946125 GCF_958295425.1 Solea solea | reverse complement strand
TGACATTAATCTCATCTTTTTTTTTTTTTTGCACTTTTTCCACACATTTATTCACAACATCATTTGGTGACAATGTGGCTCCTTTTTGTTTGCAGTTAAAACCGAGCCAATGAGCAGCAGTGAAATCGTCACCTCAGTAGCAGACACTTCTCTAGACAGCTTCTCAGGATCAGGTGAGAAGGGAGCACTGTTTTGTCCACACACACACACACACACACACACACACACACACACACACACACAGCTGCAGAACTGATTAGTGAGAGATGAGCCGAGAGATAGGCAACTGATAAGCCGGGCCTCAGGAAGTGTCCCTGCAGCTAAAACGCCAATATAGCACATGGGTCTGTGTGTGTGTGTGTGTGTGTGTGTGTGTGTGTGTGTGTGTGTGTGTGTGTGTTGAAGAACAGGACACTCTACCTTTCCTTTGTCAGCACACATATATATGCTGTGCTTGCTCGTGTGTGTGTGTGTGTGTGTGTGTGTGTGTGTGTGTGTGTGTGAGAGAGAGAGCGTGAGTGAGAGTGTGTGTGTGTGTGTGTGTGTTAACGCTGCTGGTTCCCATGCCACTGAGGACTGAATTATGACCTGTAATGTACCAAGCCTGTCTGTCTAGTGGAGTGACATGGCGTCCCAGTGGCCCTCGTTCTCCACGGGCTGTTACCCTATCGCCCTGTCAGAGCCGGGGTTTTGACACCCTCCTCTCAGCACGGGAACATCAGTCACACACACACACACTCTCTGACTTTAAATAAACTCTTTTACTATAATGATAAAATAAATAATCACTGATTTTTTTTTATCAGTTTTCTAGGTATTTTTAATAGCGGCGTGTTCAATCGTGCGTAGGATTATCTTGCCGCTAATTGTCCTGTTTTTGCTCGAGCTGTTTAACCAAGCACCTGATACTTTAACACTAGTAGCGCATAAATCACCAGTACGACTTTTGACTGTGACAGTATTAATGAAATTTCGTAATCTTACACCCGCCCTGTCCTCCTCGGAAGGGGGGGGAAACCCAGGGCTCCGTACAGAAGCGCACGTATTTGTCCAGCGGCAGGTGTTGCTGATGTGGGAAAAAAGTGTTCAATATTAATAACGTGTGTGAGGGGTTACAGCGTACAGTTACATACAGTGAGCGCCCCCCCCCCCCCCCCCCCCCCACAACCAAATCCCCATATTTTACATGTCATGGCCAATTAGACAGATGTTTCAAAACGGTGCCACTCAGCTGCACTGACATTCAAATTGTTCTGGCTTTTTATTTAACTGTGAATTATTACTATTAGCTATTATTGTATTTACTTTTAATTTACTGGTATTTATGTATTCATAATTTATTCTCTTTGTTTATGTTTTTACCAAACATTAAATGTTTTTTGTTTGACAACCATCTACAGACATGTATAATATTTGAAATAATTGCACTTTTTAATTACAAGCATACACCTTGTAGGTGAAGTCCAGCAGACTCAGGTTTTCTTTATTTCTCAATTCATTTCTGATTTTTTCTAAAACTCCCCCAATGTGTGTTTTATGCCTCGTTCTACAAATTCCAAAAAAAAAACCCTCTGTGAGTTATTTCGTGGCGTAACTTTCACAAGTGAACAGCCCCGTGGAACCACACGGTCGTACGTCTAATGAGGGAATGATTATGCAGTAGCACTCATTACCTGCAATCAGTGATGTCACTTCCAATGTGGTTGTGGCTTGAAAAGCCCAAGGCAACAGAAGCCACTGGCTGAGACTGAGTCAAGCAACCCTGTGTGTGTGTGTGTGTGTGTGTGTGTGTGTGTGTGTGTTTACACCAGCAGTCGCCATAGCAGCCCCACAAGTATCTCAGAGATACGGCAGGTCAGCAGAAATAAACCTGATGTTCTTACCTGATTATTTTTACTTCATTATTGCTCTCCGGGTTTTCGCCCTTTTAAATAAGGTTAGTGAAATAAATAGAGAAACGCAATGTAATTACCGTTTCCTTGGAATCCCCGAGTTCTGTTGGCAAAAGATAATATTTGCCTTAATTCTTCGTGTTTAAATATGTGCTTGCCTCTTTTTCTCTTTGCCTCTCCTCAGCTATTGGAAGCAGTGGCTTCAGCCCAAGACAAACTCACCAGTTCTCTCCACAGATTTATCCTTCCAAGTAAGACTTCTTTAATTTTTGCTTCAGAAAATAAGCAGCATCCGACTTCTTCTCGGGGTCTTTAATTAGATCCTCCTGCTCGATTGAGGAGCTTCTCGGGCCAGCTTTTGTCTGCAAAAATGTCCTTTTGTCAATTATTGTTCTTTCGCTGTGTATAATGTGAGCTGTGCGACGCGCTCTGTCGTCTCACAGCGTGCCTTATTGTTTAGAGGGAGGCAGCGCGGAGTTTATCTTTCCCCTCTCACTCTTGCCTTTTGTTTCTTTTCTCAAATAGCAGAACATATCCGCATATTCTTCCTACCCCTTCATCCCAAAATATGGCTGCATATGGGCAGACGCAGTACACCACAGGAATGCAGCAGGCCGCAGCTTATGCGAGCTACCCCCAGCCTGGCCAGCCGTATGGCATCCCAGCTTATGGTAAGATTCCTCAAACACAACTCATAGCCTCCTCCTTCTCTTGCCAAAGAAGCCCCGCTCACACTGTTATTGTTCTGTGAACCCGGTGCATGCGTAAGACGGAGAATTTGTGCAACTAAATATTTTTCCTTCCTAAGGTCCACATGTGAGGCCTTGCCTCTTGACAAACCCGTGTTCCCACAGCATCTCACAGAGGAGATGCTGAGGTCTTGTTTAGTGCCTGCATGTTCTCCTCCGCTGCGACGAGAGGGAATTTGCTCGTCAAGCTTTTTCCGATAGATGTGAAAGATTAGCCTCAGATACAAATCTGAAAACAAAAACTAGAGAATGTAGGCTTTATTTGTCTAAAAGTCTTTGGAGTGTTTTGACCCTGAAAGACTCCGCAATATGCGGAAGAATTTCCACTGTTTGTTTGAACGGAGCCCTGAAACCTGCCGCTCCGCAGAGACTGCGTTGTGACCGATTCGCTGTTTAACTCGGGGGAAAAACAAGCCAAACGTTTTATTACCCGTGCGTCTTCTCACTGACGCTCACATGATTATAATGATTGCACCATTAAATCAAACACAATCCAAATATACTGTATGGTTTTTTTTGTACAGTTTCGCTGGCTACTCCTGTGTGGCATGACAGTGCGAGATAGGATTTCTAAACAAGTAATGCTAATAAAAGTCTTTAATCAGATCACCAGTGCTCAGCCGCTGTGATTAGTGCGTTTGTACTCGCAGACAGAGGCCTTGGCTGTGCCTCTGCAGTGTCCAGTGTAATTTAAAACTTTGTGTTGATTGTTGTCTGTGCATCAAACCGATCTGGTGTCACTAACTGATTTAGGTCCATTGTGGGCAGGCATAAAGACAGAGGGGGGTCTGAGCCAGTCCCAGTCCCCGGGACAGACGGGCTTCCTCGGCTATGGCTCTGGATTCACCACGCCACAGACAGGGCAGGCCCCCTACAGCTACCAGATGCAGGGTGAGGACATCTTTATGATACTGTTGTCTTTTGTCTCTGTGCATGCCCATAAGTCATTCTGGGTGTTTGTGTGTGGTGTCAAAATGTAGCCAAAAATGATCTGGACTGAAATGATTTAAATAAAAAAAAAGCAGATTTTGATTCACCGCTCATCTAAAAATACTTTGCTTTGCTCGGAATCTGTTTTTTTTCTCCCTGTTTTTGTTTTTTTGTTGTTTTTTTTTACTCTCTGCGCATCTATTTTTGTCCTTTCAACCTCATCGTCAAATGACTCATCTATTCTGTCCTGGCTCTCTCTCCTGATTGCATTGTCTGCCATGTGTTCCGTCAGTTTAGTCCAGATGAAGTTTGCTCTCCTCCTCCTCCTCCTTCAGAAAAGATGAGAGGATATACTGTAGGTCTTCTGTCCCCGAGCTTGCAGAGCCAGGCTGATTCACAACACAGCCCTCGCTGTCGTCCCGGAAAATAGCTGCATCTCAGAAGTCGTTATGTGCGGCCGCAACTGCTGCCTGCTTCTCCTCTCCTCTTAAAAGAATCAACACAGATGGAAAAATGGCAGGCGCTTATAGGCACCAGCCGTGTCCCCACTCCCCAGCCTTTGTTTTTTCTCTCCCTGTGATCATATTTGTATTTGTTTAAGAGCTGAGACCATCGAGATTTATGGCCCTGAAAACGATAAAAATGAGTTGCTGCGCCTGCACTCCCCCTCTTGTGCTCTTGCTGCCCAGTCTTTCAGCTAGTTTAAGTGCAGATCAGGCCTCCTGCCATGTAACGTTTCTATTTTTCTCTTTGCATCGGTTAAAAACAAACAACAAAAAAAAAAAAAAAAAAACGCCGCGCCGCTGACGGCACCTGCACCGGGCAAGTACAGTTAGTGAACGGCGAGTGAGGTCGTTCTGCTCTCTCCTGTAATATCCAGTGTGTGACAGCAGAAACATCTCCACATGTTGCTGAAAATCCTCCAAAGCATCGCACAATAAATAACGCCAGCTCAGCAGCAGATGTGGCACGGGGAAGCCTCTTTTCCACGCCTCTTAACCAAATACAGCCGGCCACAACCAGAGTTTTGCAGCATGCATCAGAGCCCCTGAAAAAGGGAGAGGCAGAGAGAGGGAGAGAGGGAGAGAGAGAGAAAGGCAACAGGAGACGAAGCATGTGCAGCAGAATGTACACTGCTCTCCTGCCTTTAGTGGTTTAACTCACGATGACAGTATTATGTGCCCATTCATCTTTTAAGTATTATGCTCTTACTCTTGTCTTTATCTCTCCCTCATTCTACCTCCGACTCTCCCTCTCTCTCTCTCTCTCTCTCCTGCTATCTCTGGCCATCACTTGCCCCACGTAGCTTTAAGTGCGTTAGTAATTGACAGCCATGTTAGATGACAGATTGACCACTATCCTGGCTCTGGCCTTCCTAACTGTGGCTCTGGCCCTCTGCCACGCCATCATCATTACTCCTTCTCGCCTATTGATTTGCCCGGGCGAGGTGCCTCAGGCCTGGGTGTCCCAACCGAAAAAAGTCTTTTTCCACATCTGATACTCCTCCTCCTCCTCCTCCTCCTCCTCCTTGTCTGCGTCCCTGCCACCAGCCTGTAGCCAGCTGTCAAGGCGATGGATGATTAGATTAATGTTTTTGCTGCAAGCTTTCGTGTCCAATGCCATGGAGCTTTGTGTGGGTGCTAAAGTTGTGGCACCGAATCACAAAAGGGACCCGACTCCTCAGTCATCGCAATTTAGAGGAATGCATGGGAGGCGTCTCAGAGAAGGTTCTAAACTATCAGAGATAGTATGAGATGGTGAGACTGAGCAGATGCTAATTAGGTGAATAATTGGATTCCAGGATTTTGCCCCAGTGGCAGTTACAAGCTGAAGAAGCCAGAGCCTTGGTTGCGTTCTTTAAAAGGAGAGCCCCATCTGGACTTGATCGCCTATTCCCAAGTGGGGCATACAAACTTCTGCTACAAATATTGTGCAATGATGATAGACATAGCCCACGGCGAGGGGACTGATCAAGCAAAGCAAATGGACTTCCAATTGTGGAGCCAGAAGGCAGGAGGGAATGGGGAGAGGAGGGAGGGGGGATGCTGTCTGGTCTTGAGTGAGTGAACTAACTGGAGCAGGACAGGGGGAGGGAGAGAAAACATGGCCCCCCGGGAAACCAAGACTCTTCTGCCCCCCCCCCCCCACCACCATAACCTGCACCACCACTTCTCATTCTCACTATGCTTGCAGGGGTCCCCTCGGCTTTTATGTGGCTCCCTGTTCAACCCTCAAACCCCAGCAGTGAGAGCTTTTATGACTGTTTGAACTGTGCATTAGGCTAATTTGTTGTCCTTCACAGCATTACCGCTCCTTCTCTCTGTCTTTTTTTGTTCTGGTGGACTTTTGGAGAATGCAGAAGTTTTAAAACCCCCCCCCACCACCACCACCACCACCACCCCGCAGGCCTTGAAATATCAAACAAAACAACAAAGAGAGAGAAAGAGAGGGAGAGGAGTTCTGAGGCCAGAGTGAAAGGCATGGTAAAAATCTGCTGTGCGTGTTATTGCTGGAACCAGAGAGCGAGAAACTGGACAAATAATTAGTGGATCCGGGTAATCTGTGGAGCCTGGGATATGTTTGTTTCTCTGTTTCAGCCACAGTGCCGCGTAGATAACTGACAGGGCGAAAAACGCTACACCACCGCGTCTTCTTCCTTTCTGTGCTCTCCTCCATACGCTTCCCTTCATGACCCCCTCGCTCCCATTTTCCCTCAACGGTCCCCCCCCCCCCGTGTTCTCAAAGCTGCTTCACGTTTGTCACGGTGTGGGAGGGCCCTCCTGATGGGGCCAATGACTGGAGGATGAAAGGAACTCACTCTGTTTGTCTCTGGGAACAAAGGTGTAATTACGCCCCCGTTTAGGAGCTGCAGATTTATCTCCTGCTTCATTTTCACTGAAGCGATGGCACCGTTTTTGTGGCTGCAGGAGATTTCGCTGTGGCGATGAGTGAAGAAGCAGCTTAAATAGTGCTACAGTAGCACTGATTAATGTCCCCAGTGGGTGCATGGAGGAGTTTCATGACTTATTGTGTATAGAAATGAGTAGTAGAGCCCAGGGGTCGTATATGTAAAGCTTGTAAGTGCTGCTATGACACAGATCTTTATTTAAATGTAGTATTTGTAATGACTCAAGCGTCTAATATGAAAATCAACAGCTCTCTAAAACTTTTATGTTATTAAAGTTAAGTAGGTGCCATGTTTATACTTGTTGCTTGTCGCCAGGCTACAGTGCGCATCAAATCAAGCGCTTCCGGCTCAGCTAAAGCCTGATCTCCTTGTTATAAACAGTGTTCGTGGCCACAGGCAAAAGAACTTGCTCATCTTTTGCGTCTTTAATTTGGGACTCACAGTCATTCAGTGGCCTCAAACTTCAAATAACCTTGGAGCCACTGAGCATCTAGTCTGGCCAGTTAGGGGACCAGTCAAGTGGGAAATAAACTTTTTAACTTCACATTAAGTGGTGGGCCAAATTAAATCGAGTGTAGGGCCCTATGTGGCCCGTGGGCCGCAAGTTTGAGACCTCTGATGTAATTTTTGCCGCCAGGGGTCTCTCCATTGAAATCATAACAAAAATACCTAGTTTAAATTGTGGGAAGCAGCGTGGGATCATGGGAATTGTTGATCTGCCGCCGAAGGTCTCAAGCTTTTATGAGGAGAAGCAAATGGCAAGTTCCATCGGGGGTTATTTGTCCTGGAATCTATAGCAGAGACAAGAGTAAAGAGGACAGTGTCATTAAAAGGTGACAGCCCAGGTGGATGAGCACTGAAGAGAGAAGTCATGCCCCTGAGGGCCTCTGTGACTACTGTTATGCATATAATTGTCATTATGTTAAGTCATTAGATGCTATCAACCCCCTGTGAATGACTTCATTTCCCTGGAGCATCATTATTTGAGTAAGCCTAAAGAGGAGCATAAACACTCACATCGGAGTTGTGGCGAATCTTCCACTCTCTCCTCGACTCAAACCATTACCCCCTTTTTTTCTTTTTTTTCCACGCCCACTTCCCCCAACGCCACCCGCTCCGATAGCTCGCACACAACAGCCACTTGTGTGTGAGCTCGGGCGGCTTTGGGAGCAGGTTCTGTCCGTCCCTCACCCTTTCCTGTCCTCCCCTGTCTGTCATCAGGCCTGATCCAATCACTGATAACAAAGGAAGAGGAGAAAGATAAGGTCACCCTTGGTAGCTCCCTCAGGCCTCCCCTCTGTTCACCTCTGCCCCCCCCCCCTTCCTGTCACTGCTTTGTTCTGCAGAACCACAGTGTAAAATGCTATTTACACTGGTCAGAAGTCCAGCATTCACTCCTGGTTTAAATGAGTGTACAATGCAAGTTGGTTGGAATCTTAATTTGATGTGCATTCATTGTCTGACTGTGGTGAACCTTACTTTTAACAACTTTGGAAAGCGTTAGATTAGTGGGTTCAAAAATCCTGGATGTACCTGCTACTTTTAGAGTAAAAAAGGCTTTAATCATTGACATAATGTTGCATTAAACCTCTCTTATTTTTGTCCTTTTAAGGTGGAACTTTCACAACAACGTCAGGACTGTACGCGGGAAACAACTCCCTGACAAACTCAAATGGATTCAACAGCACACAACAGGTAGCCGTGCACTTCTTTCTCTTTGTTCTGTTCCTCTGATCTGGTATCATTCCGCAGCTCACGGTTCAAATGCGTCTCAATCGCAGGCCTCTTTTTTTTCCCCAGCTTGAAAATCTATATGAAACATGCAAACTCAATATGTTACATTTCATCCGTGACACGTTCAAACATAAATCTCTCGAAATGTCAAGCGCTTTGTACGCGGGATCATCGACTCTACCTTCTGCCAACACGTATGCATTATGCCACAGAGGAAAGGGTTTAAGAATAAAAAAGATTATTGTCCAGATGGAGGACAGAGCAGACATGTGTTTGCATTTAGGTTTTGGAATCTGCACTGTAAAGTAGCAACACTGGTGCAGGGCATATCTCCCATTACGATGCCAATTCTCTTACTTCTCCTCCCCTCACTCTTTTCTCTCCTCTCTCTGCCTCGGTCTTTTTCACCAAAATGTTTTAACAAATGTTTTCTCCAATCATTCTGGCTGCAGAGGCTTCATAGTTTGTTCATTCGTCCATTTGGAATGGAATGAACGAGTAGATTCAACCACATTCATGGTTGAATTGATAACATGTCTTTTTTTTTTAAGGTAAAAGGTCAAGGTCACTAACCACATGTCTGTCCCGTTATATGAGGAATGCCTGCAGGGAATTTCATTACATCTGGCACATTAATGTCCACTTAGACTCAAAGGTGAACTGATTACAGTTTCTGGGTCAGAGATCAAGGTCGATGTGATATGACGATATAATACAGTTAATAACTTTGAATTATTAAGTCTCTACAAGACGTTTTAAGGCCTTCTGTCAAATATCAAATCTTCATAGTGACATCTGAAGGTTAGGCTGCCGATGAGGAAGATAAAATACATTTATTGCTGAACAAATGTCTAAAATGACATAAAAAAAACACAGCAAATAGGAACTCATTCCGTGTACCTGACCTTGTTTTAAGGTTTTCATTGAGTTTACCGATGGTTTGTGTGGCCGGAGCCATTCTCCCTTGTTTGCATGTCACGTATATATCAAGTGTCAGAAGCATATGTAAAGCATGGATAAGAAGGGAAGACGAGGAAGGGGGCAGAAATGTCACATCACAGGCGTCAAACGGCTGTAAAACAAATACAGTGTGGACAGAGATGGATGTACACTGCATTCTCACTGCTCAGAGGGACTCTAGTTCTCATCTCGCTTCATCTCTATCCATGTAAACTATACCTTCCCTCCCCCCCCGCCCCCATATCTGTCTTTCTCCACAGGATTACCCGAGTTATCCAGCCTTCGGCCAGGGCCAGTACGCTCAGTATTACAACAGTTCGCCCTACACTTCCCCTTACATGACAAGTAACAACACCAGTCCGAGCACACCGTCCACCACCACCACCACCTACACCCTCCAGGAACCACCGACCGCCGTCACGAGCCAGGCCCTCACAGACAACTCAGCAGGTATGACATGTCTTTGTTCAAACTTATAAAAAAAAAATATATGCAATACACAGTGTACTGGAGCAAAGCTCAGAAAAGATTCAGACTGAGAGCCGATACAAGAGTTTCCAATAATTTCTTGTGACATTAATGCATCATCTGGCAGCCGAGTGTCTTCATAACTCACTCAAACCTTAATGATTGCAATTGAAATTGTCGTCCATCAAGCCCGAGTGCACCAGCCTTGAACCAAACATAATTTCATACACACTCATCCAATTTAAATAAAGTACATCTTTGCTTCTTTTCTTTTTTTTCTTCCTACTTGACATATCCTCTGTTACCCCCCCCCTTTATTAAATCAGCATGGCGAGCAATAGGTTTTACAGTGTGTTCTGCAACTGATTCATGATGTTTGCTACCTGCTTAATCCCTAAATAATCTCCCGTGCAGGAAGCCGCCTGTCCCGCATCGAGACAAATTGTGCCTCAAACATATTTTGCTAAAAGCAAAACAATAACTCGGCCCGCACCCCCCCCCCCCCCCCCACCAGTACTCTCTTTTTATACTCTCCTTCTTCCTCCTTCTCTTTCTTCCAGCAGAGTACAGTACCATCCACAGTCCATCAACCCCCATTAAAGATTCAGATTCGGATCGATTGCGCCGGGCCTCGGATGGAAAGTCACGTGGCCGGGGAAGAAGGAACAACAACCCATCACCGCCTCCCGACTCTGACCTTGAGGTAGGGTGAGCCCGCTGCCGTGGCGACAGACTGCCTCGCCCTGTCTGAGGCACACGGACACTAATCTACTTACTATATGGGCTGCCACACCAGGTTTAACACTTGACGGGCATTAATACTTAAAGATTTGATTCCCTAACTCTATTTGCATTATTAATGCATCGTGGAATATATGACTTCACTAAACATCTTTTATTAAGCTCTCATATATATCCCTTGTAAATAATATAATAGGGCGTGTGAATGCGTGAGTGAAGTGAATAATATATATATATATATATATATTGTGTTCATCAAAGATTGCAACAGTAGCTAACCCGTGACTAACCGCGTTCCCGCCGCACCGCGAGCTGTTAAACGCTCGTGCCGGTGAGCATATGTCACAGTGAACTCCCGGTAATTCAGACGGGCTCTTCATTAATATGATATGAATTAGAACAAGGTTAATGGCACCCCATTATATTGCTGACATCATGGTATGTTAACATATCCAGTTAATTAGTTTGTCGCTATTGATTACTCTAATGTAAAGGGCAAAGGCCGGAAAGCATGTGGCGGGGTGAGAGGGGGCGGGGTAGGGGGGGTGGTGGGCCAGTGTTGTGGTGACCAACACAAGCAAATGGATCTCTGGGTCCCTGTGGCGCACAAATACACGCTCCTGGCCTATTGACCAGGAGGATCACCTTGCAGTCCTACAGAGTGCACCATTGATTTTGCCTCTTTTCTCTCTGTTTTTCTTTGTTTCTGCAACCCCCCCCCCCCCCCCCCCCACCACCACCACCACCATCTCTCCAGCGAGTTTTCATCTGGGACCTGGATGAAACCATCATCGTTTTCCATTCCTTGCTCACGGGTTCTTATGCCAACAGATACGGACGGGTGAGTGACATCAGACTGTGGCAGCAGCCGTTTATCAGCAAGAACACGAACATATCAATAAGGAGATGAACAAAAAAAAAATTGAGGGGGGGTGGGGGGGGGGGGGGCTATTGAGAGGAGGTTGGATTTCACTGTGCCTCGAGGCCTTGAGAGGAGCGAGCAGAACTCGGTGTACAGATAATTATTTCTTTTTTAATAGGTCCAACAAGGCTTGACAAATATTTGAGTGCTCTTTGCAGCTGTTGGATTTACGCATGGCTGCTCGGGGCTCGGCTGTAGGGGCTCACAACAGTTGCACTCGGGGTGTCTATTGACACGTCTTAAGTGTTCCTTTCTCCTTCAGAAATGCCACATTGTTAGTTTAATTAAGTGCTCCTCAATCCATCCCTTTCAGACAGGGATCTCCCTGGAGAGCTTGGCAAGAGAGCGAGAGAGAGAGAGAGTGTAATTCAGCACAGATATATAAGTGTGTGTGTACATATGTAAAACTGAGGGTCTGCTCTGTCCCATGTCCCTGTGAAGTTTGCTTCTCTGGGCTTTGCTGTTTGTTGTTCCATGTAAATTGCTTCGCTAAATTTAAACCCTCCAAACAAACAATTTGGGAAATACGGCAGAATGATATTCTCATGGTTCTGTTGAGGTCATAGGTTCTATATAGATTACTTAAAGCGTCATTGTCTCATGATTTTCCCATTTGGATAAAGTACACAAAAACTATGAATATAAATGAATCACAAATTCAAGATTTACTGTGATAAAAGTAGGATTTCAAATCCCCTTTTATTTATTTCTTGGGTTATGGAAGTGTCTGCTTTTGAAGCTGGGAATGATATATTTGCTCCTCACACGTCAGACAGCCCAGTGTCTGCGGCCCATGCTCTGTGCCTTTGTTCTGGTATGAGGGGGTATTTGATGGGGGCAGTGTTTTGTTTTTGGGGTGAAAGAGGGCTGCCCCGCGACCCTCCACTGTTTATTGACTTTATTCTCAGCCTTGCATGCTGGGTAGAGAGAGAGAGAGAGTGCTAAGGCTTAGACGGCTAAGGCTCAGTGATGAGGGACTCTTCAACCCCACACACACACACACACACACACACATGCATACACAGGGTCTCCTGTGTGCTCCTCTGAAACAGGAAACACTCCTGACTCCATAAGGGCCCATTCCATCAGAGCTCAGCTATAGGATGTGACAGCCGCTAGAGTCCCTCTCACTCTGCTTTCTCTTTTGTTCCCTGTTTTTCTCCTCCGGTGCCCATTTCAGTCCCGTTTTGACCATTTTTTCCTCCCCCTGCCGCCCTTTCATGCTCCGACCAACCTGCCGACACCATCGGCACAAAGAAATAGAATAAGAGGGGGAAGACGTGTTTACTCACAGAAACCGCACCGCGTGCTCCCCACAAAGCCTATCACAAATGCAGATCTTTGAAACGGCCACAGTGTAAAGACCCAACTTTCCCCCCTCCCCACAACCACAACCTCTCCCACTTCTCCTCCCTCCCGTCCATTATTCGTCCCGTCTTAGTGGCCTTAACAAAAAAAAAGTGAGTAAATAGATTTCCCTCCCTGCTGCTTTGCACTTCCTATAAATAGATGTGAATCTTAGTGAGGACACATCGACACTTTCTCTCTCTCACTGTGACCTCCCACCCTCTCCCTCTCTCTCTCTCTCTGACTGTTTTGTTTCTCTCTCTCTCTCTCTCTCCCCACCCTCATGCACACATAAACACACTGCTGTTCTTATCAGCTCTTTTAATTGGCATCAAGGCAGCTCACCCCCATAAAGCTGATGGCTGAGGCCAGCTGTACTCATATTGGGCTGGACAGAGCTGGAGCTTAAAGTGGGTGGGGGTAGTTATTGGTGTAGTGGGGGGTGGAGGAGGAGGGTACTTGGCGCCCCTGTGGATGGCACTGACATCTCGGGACAGGTGGTGCCGGAGCAATGACAGCAGCAGCACTTTGGCCTTCTGGCCTGCTTGTATTCTTAACTCCCTCACTGACTGATTGTTTAGATTTAATTGGGAAAGGATTCACTTGTTGTTTCCCACCGAACCAGCTCCGTAAAGCTAAGTCATCCAGCGGCGGACGGACTCCGGGAAGAGGGCGCTGCTCTCTGCTAATTATTTTTTTTTGATGGATTCTGACTGAAAGATTGATTTGACCTGGGAGTTTAAAAGGAAGGAGAGAGGGGGATTGAGGTCTACTTGTGTGGTTTGTCCTTGTCATTTTTAGTAAAAACACGAGCATTGTCGGGCGTGACAGCTAATCAGTGGAAAGCTCAGGTGTGTCTTCAGGTGGTTTAACTCTGTAATCCCCACTCCTGGTCCTGGTCCTGCCGAGCCTGTGTTTAACATAAGTCTCGTGCAGCTGCTGAAAATCCTCCTCTTTGGCCTGCCATTGTCTGCCTTCATCCTTTGCCGAAGGCGATGGGCTGATAAGAGATGTAAGATAAAAATTCAATTTGTGGAAAAACAAAAACAATGGAAGTGCTTCTTTTTAGCTAATTAATAAAAAAAAAAGTTAAAAAAAATGGTGATGTTTTTTCCCCCCTGAACTTAAAATTAATACTAAATTTAAAAATGGGAAAATCGCACACACACACTGTCACCGTCTCATTAACTATTTACAGTGTAGTTCCCTCCTCTCTGGGTATTGTCTTACAGACAGTGCAACCATATCGCCGTCAGAGCACCCGTCACATGACTGACGGAGATCACGATTTTATTGAATCCAGATGAATGATCTGTTATTTACCTCACATTTGAGTTATTTATCACGCGTCTCTGTCTAAAGAAAAAAAACATCCCGTGAGTGAACTGTGTTTTCCGTCACGTACAGAGCAATCAAACGATGCATCGGCACAAGTATGTGGAGAATGGCTAATTTACGACGTGACGGTGACCCCGGTGTCTCTTCTGAACTGACCACCCCCCCGCCCCCCCCCCCCCCCCGGAGAGAGAGACATGCTTTTACTGCATTCATTCAAGTCTACGGCATTTCTGACGACTATTTCAGTCGCTTTCAGAGCGTCGTAAACAGAGGCTGAAACTATTAAGTCCAGCTAATGTCTTATTTTTACGGGAAAAGCCTGCTGAGGAATATTATGCAGGAAAAATATTCAGTATTTAATTGCTTTTTTGCCTTTTTCCAGGACCCACCCACATCTGTATCACTAGGCCTGAGGATGGAGGAAATGATCTTCAACTTGGCCGACACACACTTATTCTTCAACGACTTAGAGGTGGGTGTGTTTGTGTTCTCTGTCTCTAACGGGAGCTTCAAAACAATCCATTTCAATTCACGTGTCACATGTTTTTTTTTATCGTGCGGCGTCTGTTACTCAGTGATCAGTCACACAGTAGTGAAGTATGACCTCAGAGCACAAGGGACACCATGAATTTTACATGTGCTGTCAGTCTCTGTCGTTCCCGGGTCACCAGTCCTGCACCCACCTCCAGCTCCCTCCCGCTCCCTTAGCGGCCAGTGCAATTTGTCAGGCTCTAGTGTTTCTGTGGCCGCTCTGTCTTGTGTGTGTGTGTGTGTGTGTGTCATGCTGTGTGCTTGGTGTCGCTGTCCACCTACACTACACGCTCCCCCATCACAGTGCGAAATCCCCCCGCAGTCTATTCTCCCATGCCTCTTTACTCCCGATTCATGTACTGCTTGTGTACAATCTGCCCCTGGGGCACCGGAATAGAAGGTGTGTGCGTGTGTGTGTGTGTGATGGTGGTGTCTGCTCTGCTTTAGTGAGAAGGAAAGCAAAGGCCAGAGGGTCAGAGAGTCTTGGACTGTGTTCAGAAACATTTCTTCATATTCACCCACTCATCACTCACCGCCGTGCTCGGCGTAAACTCGTCGCAAACGCGTCGACACAAACTCAGGGAAGAGGAGGGTGGAAAAAAACACGGTATAAGACTTTTCACCACGATGAACGAAAGTGGCTTAAAACCACAGTATGCAATAGTAGCGCAAGCCCGATATTGTAACACATACAGAGCAGCTGCAGAGATCAACGCTCCCGCCGTCTTCCCTCTCTAATATCTTCTGCGTCCGTGTAACAGTGTCTGTCGGGCGTTAATGTCGTCCACTTTCACACTTGTGTTTGTATGTGTAAACGAGTGTTTTTCCAGCGGACTGATCACAGTCACAGTGTAGGACTTGCTCTCAGGTTCCCCCCCCCCCCCCCACACACACACACACACACACACACACACACACACACAGTCAGTTAAACGGTATTGTTTGTTACACCAGTCGAGGTAACGGGCATTTGTTGACGAGCCAGTGATACCGGTGAACTGTGAAGCAGGACTTCTAATGTGCAGACAGCCGTGTCTTCAGAACCAGGTACAGTAGCCTCTGTTGTAGCATTTTATATCAAATAGGATGACATTGTTTCATTTTTCAAGATATTAGAAATGGAAACTAACCCCCGGGGGATTGTGACATATGTCGTAAAGTAGAACGTAGACGGTGCCGTTCACCGAGTTATGAGTCGATGACGCGCCAACATAATTGGTGATCTATCTATCAGGTTATGGTGCAGAGGAAGTGACATGAAGTAGTACGTGGTTGCTCTTAAAGCAGGGGTGTCAAACATATGGCCCGCGGGCCAAAACCGGCCCACCGGAGGGTCCGATCCGGCCCGAAGGGTGACTTACTTTTCAGTTCCAGATACCTGTGACTACATATTTCGTTTTTTAATACAATTTTTTTACAATTTAGAGATATTTTTAGAGATCTAACCTTTTTAAGGTTATTATGCTATTGTTTTTCCGTCTCCGGCCCACTTGAGATCAAAGCATGTCGTCTGTGGCCCCTGAACTAAAACGAGTTTGACACCCCCGTCTTAAAGGGACACGACACCTGTTTAGTCACCAGTGCAGCGGTCATTGCTTCTCTCTGAACCCGTCTTCATACGCGACCTCATGTGTGAGAGTGTGATATCTTTTCTTCCTCTTCTTCCGTGATAGTCTCGTTTTTGTGATTATCGTGACGGCCCTATAGGGAAGCAAGAGACAAGTGACTGAGATTCCAAAAGCAGTCATAGTGATCAAAGTTAATTGGCTGCAATTGGCTGGTTAAATATTCCCTTATGCCCAGGCCATGTAGAATCCATTGTAGCTGCACTTTATTTAATAGATGTGCCCCAATCATTTAAAAAAGTTTGTGACAACGCTTAAATGTGGTTTTTGCTCAACATCTGTCCTGTGTTTTGATTTCTTTTCATGTGTGATGAAACTGCTCACAGATGAATTGGCCGCGCAGACTGCTTATAAAACGTTCTATGTGTTCTGCTCGGTAATCAAATTATTTAAGTTTCTTACGAGCTGAAGATTTTTTCTTTTTTTTTTTTTTCCATCGCGACTCTAAGTATAAATAGAGGTTAAATAGTGCAACATAAAGACCTCTCTGCAGACACTTTGTCATTACCAATCACACCAAAGGAGGAGTGACATTTAGTTGAAGGCACAGAGACCTTCTCTCTTAAAGTGACTTGGCCCAGTCTGAGTGTTAAGTGCCAGTTCTCAGCGATGCCTAACCAGTTGTGTTTCCTGTCCGCTGATTTACAGTCGTCCATCTCAGATAGAGCTAAATGGAGTCCAGCTATAAATACCGTGGCCAGCAGCAGTTATGTATTTAAGCATGTGCAGAAATGCATATGGTCCATCTAATTTAGTCTAAGCCATAAAGGGAGACCCCAGAGGCTGTGCAGAAACACAGGTGCAGAGTTAGTGGCCCTAACAGTGTGTGAGTGGCCCATCTAATTCTTCACCCTGTTGTCCTGCCAGACTCTGCGCAGGAACATTAAATATGGACTCCGCTTCCTTAAATCATCACGGTATATGCAGTTCAGTGTTACTTGCCTTCACTAATTCCACTTCATACATCAGTTATGAACTAATACGGGGGTTTTACAGCCCTTTAAACGTCATAATTAAGCATAATATTGTACTCCACTTGGATGCGTGTGCGTGCGTGTGGAACAGGAGGGGAAATCTTTTGTGAACTGGCTATTAAGCAGTGAATGAAAAGAGAGAGAGAGAGAGAGTGTGCTGATCCTGAAAAAGGTCAGAGGAGTAAGACGGCGAGAGAGAGAGAGACGTAAGGGTGAAACTGATCCCTGTTGACCCCTCCGGCATGCCCTCTTTCTTTTTATGACTTTCCTCTGAATCGTCACTCACCAGCTCTATCAACACGGCCCAGCCTTCATTCACACACACACACACACACACACACACACACACACACACACACACACACACACACACACACACATACTGGTTTACACTGCATTGACTTCCATTCATTTGGACTAACTTAAAAAAAAAAAAAAAAAAACTTTTTCGAAATTGTGCATTGATAATTTAATTACTAGGAACGTTTGTTGTTCTTTCGCTGCATCGGATGCCGTCTCCCGGCTGGAAGTGTAGCGTGGGGGTGAGCGGGGGTGAGTTAATTGATGGTCTGAAGTGATGTGTGTAATGAAGCCCACTGACGCAGAGCTCACTGGGAAGACTGACAGCTCTGCTGCGACTCGGGGTGTGAGTTTACTGTAGGTGCGCCGCTGCGGCCCGAACCCTAACACCGAGCAGTATGTGGGAACCAGAGGCCTCGGTGTCGTTGGCCAAGCCCCCTGTGCTCCCCTTCCCAGTGGGGTACGGGGGCTGCCGTCTCCCCCCTCCCGGGGTGAGAAAACAACACTCCCTGTCTGGAGGATAAAGGGCATGGGGGCAAACCACTCACAGCGAGAGAAGGAGGGAGAGTTCTCCAAAGGTGGGAACATTTTAAATTAGTCCACTGATGCCTCCATGCTGCGTGCAGCTCTCTCTCTCTCTCACACACACACACACACACACACACACTCTAAACACTGCAAAGTCGTCATGTACACAAGTGCAGGCATTAAATGAGAGTTTAAAAACTCTCCCACTTGAACATGCATACATACCGTGTTCAGTGACTCACTGAGCTGCATCGCCTTTATGGCTCCCACTCTGCCCTCGCAGGTTTCAAACCTCCTCTGTCACTCTCACCCAGGGTCTGCTTGTTAATGAGAAATGCCGTGAAATGCACGGTTACCTTTTCCTAATGGCTGAAATGGCCCTCCAGAGCCTCTTAGCGTGGAGCCGTTCTGTTGGTTTTATGTCCCACTGTAGCGGGTCAGATCCTGCACTTGCCACTTCATATGATTGCTAGCTTTTATTTCATTTTCCTCAATTCTTTTTTGTGTGTGTGTGTGATTTTATTCCCAGTGAAACTACTTCACGGTCCCTTTTTTTTTCTCCCCCCATTTCAAAATAACTGCTTCAACCAAATTGCAACTGTATACGTGAACATTTGCTACATGGCGTGTTTTGTCAGATGTTCTTCTTTAGGTCTGAACACAGTGATGTGGGTATTTCCTAATTGGCCTGGCCACTGATGCAGCACTTCTGTCACGTCCTTGACACAACTCCATCAGGTCTCAAGGCGGGGGCCACTGATGTGTTTTGGAGAGACTACAGAGAGACAGTGGAGGTTTGAAAGCCACTTGGTCAATCTTTGCTCCACCTTACTCCCCGCCTTTACCCATTATCACAACATAGCCCGTGCAGGCGCCAATCGGAGTGGAGCATGTGCGTGGAAAGAATAACATGTCTGGTGACAAATTATGATATTTAAGATTTCTTACCATCGATAGTTAAAAGAAGACGGAGCACCTGCCCAGTATGGTCTGTGGCAGACGAGAAGAGAGAAGTCAGTTGGACCGATTTGTCCAAACAACGTTCCCTTGGCAGGAATGAACTGTTTCTCTGCTGATACAGTTGTTGCACGGAGGGGGTGGTGGGGGGGGGATTCTGTAATGACTGAGATTTGATATTGAATTTAATGGCGCTCTCTTTTGAGCGCCATTATTTTTGCATTGCCAAAAAATAGGAAATAATAAGGGGCAGCTCGTCCATCACGCGTAACCAATTTATGTGTTGCTCTACGCTACCTGTGGAGTTCACTTTCACTTCTTTTCCAACTTTCATAACGGCACTCTGCAGACCGTTTTGTTCAAATTCAGCCCGGGTTCATGCCTTTACCTCTGCATCCCCCCCTCGGGATCGTGTAATTTCTTTTTCTTTCTTTTCTTTTTTTTTTTGTAAAACCAGCATAGACAGCTCTATACCTGTGCTTTGTTTGGCGCTGCTGTTTGAATTCCATGACTGTTCAAGCACAGATTGTGGATTGGAATGAAGTGGGTTTCGAAGAACTCTTCCTTTGTTGCCCACATCCTGTGTTCAACCCCCAGGTAATCACAGCTCCCCCCCTCCTCCTCCTCCTCCTGCCTTCTGCACCCTTCTCCCCCAGACAAGGGTGCCTGTGGTGGGAACAGAGAAGGAAGTTGCTGGGGGTCACAGACCACGGTGCGGAGGGGGGTGTGGGGGGATGACAGCCTCTGCCGGTGGAGTGGTAGTATTGAGAACCTGCGAACCATGGATGAGTCTTTTTCACATGGCATTAGGCTGTAGGGTCAGAAAGAATGCCGTGATGACGGCTGTTATCGCTTACACTGGTTCTGACCACCCACCCCCTCCCCGGCCGCTCACCTGAGAGAGAGAAAGAAAGCAGGGGACTGAGGGCAGCTTGCTGTCCACATGTCAATGACCTTAATGGGGGGGAAAAGGGGGTCTAAAGGTTAATTCAGATAGTGTGGCCCTTCCTGTGTGATGGTAACATGCGTTACACGCTGAGGTCTGGCTCTGACTGCTGCAGTCACCACTCTGAGCTCTATCCAGAGCTACAGGAAGACTCCGTCCGACACTGCTGATTGCCTAATGACAGATGCCAAAGGAACAAAGAGGGCTCTGATAACTTCCTCCCCGGTGAGAAGTTGTCAGCAGACCAGCGGTGAGACAGCAAGAGGAAGAGAGCGAGTGAACGACGCAGCGACGGACTCGCCCTGGCTTCAGTCGTGCACTTTGTTTCCCCTCCTTCCTGTAAAGATAAAGCGTTTGTGTTTTGTCACTGAAAAATGCAGCAAATGGGGATTGCGTAAGGAGTAATTGTGACGGCTTCTTGTGGACAGTCTTCACTCCTGCAGTACAGTAGGAACATCTGGTGCAAGTTAGTGGTGATTGTAGGTTTTAGAGGGACCACTGTTTGCTTGGCGAGAGGAGAACAGAGAGCGAAAAAGAGATGTTCGGAAGGTTCCAAGACATTCCTCGATTTCTGTTCCCCTTAATTTGTCACCGCGTTGAAGGCTCGTCATCCTATTGTTAGTGTTGTACAAACAACACTTATATCAGTTAGAATGTGAAAGTGACTTTATTTTTATTGACTTCTTTGTTAATGAAACACGTTTTTTTATTTACTTTCCTTATGCGGCAGATGCGTTTGTTGTGTTTTGATGTTTTTGGACATTTAATCGTGCTTCCATCTAACAGTCAGTACATTTCCCTCCACTATGTGAGTCTGTGAGTATTAGGTGTTACGTCACCGAACAAAACAACTTTAGCTGGTGGCATTTTGAGCGCTGTTGCGTGTCTTTCTTCCATCCGTTAACTTCAAATATGTCATTCCTTTCATTCAGTCGTAAAAAGCACCAATGTGGATTTTGCTGTTTTCTTCTTCTTCCTTGTACTGGCTGCTTCTGTTATTTTCCGGGTCAAAGCCAGGGGATGGGAAATGTGGCGCTTGCTCATGCGTTAGTCCAACTTTGAGAAATTAGATTTTAATATGTTTTGGGGGGTTTTAAATCTGGTTTTAGCCGGACACAATATTTCATTTTGTTCTAATTTCTCTTCAACGTGCAGTCTGAACAGAAGGTTTGGTGCTTATGAATTATTCTTATTAACTGCTAAGAGTTGTTTAATTACAAAGAGGCACTTATTTCTTAAAGAAACACATTACCGTGGGTTTTTACTTTCCTTTTGCTCCAGGTGCATTTGTCAAATCTGTTCTGTTTCTTGGACATTTAATAATCCATCAGTCCGACAACGCTGGTTTTCATTTGACACCTTCAGCCACTGAATCCACCACTTAGTAAAAAAAAAAAAAATCCACCCCTGTAATTGTTTCTCATTGTTCCTTGTACCACTTTGACTCTTGTGACTGCGCTTAACTGACTTGAACCTGCACCGTTCAATGGCTCTATGGTGTTTATGGGGCCTTCAGAAGTGGCTCCTAATGAGTATGTGTAAGGCTTACTGTACGACATTACCCACAGCCACCTCCTCTATTACCTTCTCCAGTCCTCCCTGGGAGCCAGTGCAGAGGTTTATGCCAGCCCCAGCTGGGAACAGTAATTGTTGGAGCCTGTGCAGTTTTCCAGCAGCCCTCTCCTTTTATTCTCAGCACACACACACACACACACACACAGGTTTGCGCAGCCATTCTTCTTAGGACACTGCAGTGACTTAACCATAACCATTTAATGCCTAAACCCTAATGTTAACCCTTAACTCAACCAGTTCCTCAGAAATGACGTTCTGCCTCATTAGGTCCTGAAGAGGATAAAATTCAAACTGCAACCCCAAAACACTTCTGAGTTTTTAACACACTTGCCGATGGTTTGCCGTGTTTATTAGCTTTACGCACATGTGCCAATCAGTGAAATCATTCATAATCAGGCAGCTTTTATTATGTCCTAATCACTCAAATATACTTGTGTATATCCAGTTTAAATTTTGTGCCGCGTCACCTTGAGCACGCCCATAATTGACGGCCTGAGTAATATTGTTCTCGGATGACTGTTTTGATCCATGCTGGGTGTCGGACTCTTGAGAAACACATGACGTAGGAGAAATGAAATGAGGAACTGTTTTCACGCGACAAGGTACCAGGAGACAGCATGTAATTAGGCAATGATAGAGGAAAGGAGTGGGAATAAATGGCCCTGTACTGACGTGAAAGGGGTGGCAGGGGCTTGTGCAGTTGTCTGATTGTGTTGGACTCATCAGTGGGTAATTACTGGATAATAGAAGCATTCCACTCACTTGCACCAGAATGGGAGGTCTTTGAAATACGGCTTTATGTGGTGCTTAACCCAGGGGGTGGCTTTTGTTTTCCTAAACAAACAGACATGCCTGCACGACTTAAGGAATTAAGCACATCTTGTACTTCTGGCTCACGCTCTGCTCTGAGGAAAACTTCTGGGATAATTTGTGAACATAAATTATCCACAAGTTTGTTCCCAGCAGATGATCACCACGTCGGGACAAATTGCCTCTTTCTTCATCTATTAAAGATTTGCTAGTGAGTGTCTGGAAACAGATTAGGCCGACAGAGCTACGAGCCCCCGCCTGCACCCCAGCTCCAACTGGCAGTCCATCTTCTGGAACACAGGCCTCGCTCCATGTGAGGTCACTTTGGACTCGGTGTTTGCCCCGCCGCTCTCCTCCATATCCACCTCTCTGCCCTCCCACCCCCTTATCGGGGTGCTGGAGCCCCGGAGAGGAGGGGAGAGGGTTTACGGGGTCAAAGTCTTTTCCTCTTTGGATCTCGGGGCTTGCTGGGAGAGGCTTGGCGAGAGAATGGCTGCATTAGAGCTGGGGTTGGGGGTCAAGATTTTAATTCTGTTAAAGAACAGCTGGTTTGAGTTTCTCCTCACGTCGCTCTCCCCTCCCTCTCCCCGCAAATCCAGGGAGATGAAAAATTTGTTCAGAGGGGAACCAGTAAAATAAAAAAGGTTTACGGTCCAAAGCCCTTACCCTTACCCTGCGCGAGCATTAGAGAGGAATGCAATAACGTCAGCATTTGGCCTCGGTTAGATTGACTTAAAACAAGGAAGTCCTTTTCTGTGTTTGGGTGTCTTAACTGCCGGATGAAACTTCAATTTAAAATGCTTCCAAAGTTGGGAGTTTGAGCATGGAGGAATTCAGTCTTTCAAGATTCAATTATTACTTCTCACATAACTTAAATCAGTTGAGACCAACTTCTGGCAGTGACATGGCCAATTTGAAAACCTGTTGCTTTCTGGTGAAATTCCTTTAGACACTTCTCTCTGTTTTGGTCCTACATTAGTGGCGACGGAAACAAAATCGAAAGCTGGGTGTCACCATCGGTTCAAAGCGTTTTGCTCTTAACCAGGCTGTTGCCTAAGAAGCGTTTGTTGCCATCTTAACTAGATTCTCTGCCTTGTCCAGTGTGAAATGTGTTGATCTCAATGCCAAGGCAGGACTCCTTCACATTTGCAAGCTGGCTGCGCGGGGCAGAGAGAGCAGCAGCAGCAGCAGGAGAAGGAAGAGGAGGAGGAGGAGGAGGAGGAAGGGGGAGGCACTGGAGTGTTCCTATAAATGGAAAACTAATAACAGATTTTTAGTCTGCTTTCTCCTGCGCTCTCTTGCCGGCCGGCCGGCTGGCTGACTGGCCCCGGGGCTGTGTTGGTGTGTGGCGCAGCAGCAATCAGAGGTCATAATTTCATTGGCGGTTAGCATCAGGTTCAATTTTTCTAGTAGGTTACATTTACCAGAAAGTCTGGATTGTGTTACTGTGTACTAGTGAAATCAGCGCAGAGCTGCAGAATCCCTCTACCTTTCCAAGACCAGCCCGGCCGGGAACACCCCCAGAGGGGAGGAGGAGTGTGTACACATGTCTAGAGATGCTCACACACACACACACACACACACTGACACACATACCTATACACACACACAGACCATCAGTACCACCTTATTCACAGTATTTGGCTGCATCCTTCTACTGTGTGTTATGTTGTTATGTTTGTTCAAATGCAAAACTGGAGACAGTAAAAAATTGCTGGATTAGTCTTTTCTTTGTTAAGTCTGTGTGTGTGTGTGTGTGTGTGTGTGTGTGTGTGTGCATGTCTTTGGACCCCTCTAGTGGTTGCAACCCATTCAGACTCATTCAGAAACCATAAATTAAAGAGGTGATTCAAAAAGCCAAGGTTAAGGAGGATTAAAGGAAAGAAGTGTCAGGCCGGGGCACAAATTCCTGACTAATGAAATTTTTCACATCACTCAAATATCAAATTTTTTTTTGGTTCTTGTTTTGCAGGAATGTGACCAGGTACACATCGACGACGTGTCCTCCGACGACAATGGCCAGGATCTGAGGTAAGCACACAAACATCTACATAGATGTATATAAATATCATCAATAAGGAGGTCGCTTGCACCAACTGATTTTATTTTTCTTTCGCTTTCCTATTTCAGCACGTACAACTTCGGCGCCGACGGCTTCCACGCAGCGGCGACCAGTGCCAACCTGTGTCTGGCCACAGGGGTGCGAGGGGGCGTGGACTGGATGAGGAAACTGGCCTTCCGCTACAGACGAGTAAAAGAAATCTACACCACCTACAAAAATAACGTTGGAGGTAATCCCCAGCAAGCAGCGCTGCTCTGTACAGATCTGTCCAGTAGAAATAAAAAAAATTGTGATGTGTGAGCGTTTGTGTGTCTGAGTGTGTGTGTGTGTGTGTGTCTGAGTGTGTGTGTGTTTGTGTGTGTGTTCTGAAAGTTCATATGCCACAGCACTTGGTCAGGGTAAATTTTGAAAATTTCAGTGGTATTTAGAGGGCTGGTCCAACCCAAACAATGTTACCCTGCATTTCAGGTCTGCTGGGACCAGCCAAAAGGGAAGCCTGGTTGCAATTGCGAGCAGAAATTGAAGCCTTGACGGACTCCTGGTTAACACTGGCACTGAAAGCACTAACATTAATCCACTCAAGGTAGGACTCCAGCGAGGAAAATTGTACCCAGTCCCACACCGCACATGCATAGACTCGCATGTGGTGTAAATAAGTCAACCCCATGCTCCCATGCTATTAAAGAAAACACCAACGCTCCAAATTTGTCCTTTGGACAGGCTTCGTTCTTTGATTTAGGAAAATAAGTGTGTTAAGAGATTTGACTTTTAGATACAGTCTTTCTTTTGAGAACATGTTTTGAACAACTGATACATTGCTTTTGTGCGCATTGTCAAGACGCCGTGTTTTTCTTTTGTCCTCCCTGGGAGTGATTTAAAACTGATGTCATCCCCTCTTTCTCTCCTCCTCTGCTTCTCTAATTCAGGTCAAACTGTGTGAATATCTTGGTGACCACCACGCAGCTCATCCCTGCCCTGGCTAAGGTCTTGCTCTATGGCTTGGGAATTGTCTTCCCCATCGAGAATATTTATAGCGCAACCAAAATAGGTAAATATCCGGAAGTGTGTGTGCGCGCGCGAGTGCCTTTGTTTGTCCGCCGTGTCTCTCTTCTGTCAACCATCGATCACGAGGCCTTGCTATTTTAGCAGTGTGAGTGTAAACAGTTAAGACACATATGCTACCTCAGTGACAGGGCGGAGGTGTGGACAGGGTGGGAGATTCAGTCACCGGAGAGGGTTGATGTTCCTCTATGAAGGATTCGGCCTAATCAGCCTGGGATTATTTTTCTGGAGCTGGGCCTTTGCTGGGCCTCCCCAGGCCTCTCCTGCTCAGTCTCTGCATATGAAACCACTTCTGCACATTTATGTCATTCCACAGCAACAGGACCCCCCCCCTCTTCCTCCTCCTCCTCCTCCCCCCCAGCTCCCCCTGCTCTTTCCTCTGGTCTTTCCCCTTCTTCAGTGTTTCAAATGCAAAATAAACATCAAGCTTCACTCCCGTGCCATTTTCAGGCCCATCAGCTCAGGGTTCAGCTCAGGGTTCCTTGGCACTTTTCAAAAAAAGCTCCTGCAGCATGCTTGTCTAGCTGATTTAATTCCCATTCTTGAGGAGGATAAAGGAGTGGGTTAATGCTTTTCAAATTGTCTTTATCTAAAGTGCCGATCTTATCACATCTTCATGCTGAGCTCCAAGTGTTTACACTCAGCCCCCGGTTTGTGTTTGTGGTGTTTTTAAAAGGGGGCTCTTGTCGCCCCGCGCCTCTGAATCAACTTGATGCCTTTTCCCGTTTGTCTTTGCAAACGTTTGCACGTGTGTGTCTGTTTGCATCCATGCAACGCTCCACTTACATCTCTCTATCCGCTCCTTCACAGGGAAGGAGAGCTGCTTTGAGAGAGTAATTCAGAGGTTCGGGAGGAAAGTTGTTTACATTGTTGTTGGAGATGGCGTGGAAGAGGAGCAAGGCTCCAAAAAGGTAAGAGCTCTCGGTGTAATGCATGCAGTTGTGTCTTGTGGTGAAAGCATTAATCAGAAGGACACGGAGCGAGGAGAAATGATAATGTTTGGACTTGTGATTGCTTTCCATAAGGTCGAGAGTTCACTGCGAATGCCTACGGAGCAGAAAACATACCTGCCGTAACGACGCAAAGAGAGTAATCAGTGCTCCAGCTCTCCTCCTCCGCAGTCCTCCTTTACTTGCATGCGTTTATCCTCTTATAGTTCATCCAAGTACAAGAGCAAGAGTCTGTAGTGTGTAATCAGGGCTCTTCCTCCACCATCTCAGGTTTACAGAGCAGGGGACGGCAAAGATGGCATAATTATATATTCCAGCTCGCTGCCGTGAGCAGCATGAATGCCGTATGTGTAACGCTAGACAGGCCCTTTCAGGCCCGTTGAAGGCCCGTCGTAAATAGAGCACGCATAAAGGAGACTTAAATCATTGTTGATGAAAATAGAATATTTACCGCGATGGCGGGCTTGTTAGCACGAGACCGATCAGGAAGGGCTCACAGCCAACGTTTTCCTGCGCCTTTCTCAGGGAACATGACGGTATCGGTTCAGGTGAATCGCAGGATTTGCATGCTCTCCGCGTTGCTTGTCGGCTCTTGCCGGATTATTTGTGTATTCGGAGCCTCCTGTCAGGTTTTGGACGCAAACCAAATGCCACATGCAAGCAGCACGCAGCAAAACACATATTCATTAGCAAATTAATCAGCGGCTCAGGAGCATATTTGGCCGACAGGTCTGGTGAGCCACGGTGTCGGAGAGAAGACGTGGAGTTTCCCTTTGAAAAGCCTCCAGCTCCTTTTTCACCTGTTTCTCAGTAAACAATGGGCAGAAGCGTGCGGACAGATGAAGAGTGATTAGGCGGCGATTCAGAAGACGTAGCAACCTTTACCCCGGATAAGTGTGTAAAGCAATAGCCCTGTGTTATTATGGAAAGCAAATGTGCCCTGGGAAAATAGTCTTGAGGGAATGATTGCAGGAAAAAGATGCAAATATTTTTACTCAGTCTTGAGTTGTTGGAGTGTGACATTGATGGAAGGTTGAGGCGTTTTCTCCCCCCCTCTCGGTGCGAGAGTCCCACGACACGCCATGCGGTAAAAGGTTTCTGTGTCAACATCAGAGAGGACGTGTAATAACACAACAATTTCACCCGTCAGGAGGCACATATACGACGTGACGCTGCGTGGAACTACAAAAGCAAGACGTCTAAAAGTTCTTTCGGGGCCCTCATTCCTTCACCTCAGGAAAAGAGAAAAAATCCCTGAAACAATTCCGCCTTCAGTTATTACCATTGGCAGGGAGAGGAGGCGGAGATAACATCTCCTGCTTTTAAACTTAAAAGCAAAGACAATTTACAAAACAAAAAGCAAAGAGCTTTTTAAGGGTCAGTGCAGGCTCTCCTAAGCGGAACATATGCCTGGGAGAGGCCATACCTTTGATAAGGGAGGGTAATGGGCTCCACACACTGGAGGAGCCCAGGACTCTACCTGACAAGCTCCTTTCATTCTCTGCGACTCGGGTTTCTCTCCGTCCTCCTGCTTGTGAACCAACTGTGCTAAAAACACACAGCAGCAGGCAGGAGATGGACGTCCAGAAGGCACTGGTTGGTGGTTTGGTGGTAAAATATCACACATGTGCAACTAAGTGAGAGGCACAGATGTGATGTTAAGCTGCAGAGCTGCGAGCAGAAAGATGGTCGAACCAGTTTTACGTTGTTTATTCACCGTCAAAGCTGCAGTGTAAATCCTCCTTTTATATTTTAAAAGTGAATTGTATTTTTTAAAGTGAAAATGTCTATCTCAGTTCTTTAAAGTCAAATAAGTTTTGTTTTTTTAAATATGTGTTTTTAATTTGCTGTGCAAGAATTCCATAGCAAATATATAATATATAGTAAGATTTTAATTTTCTTTTTTTATGGATATATCAAAGGTTCATGTTTGCAAACACACTTTGAGACATTACACACAATTGCTGTGTGTTCTGCGTGACATTTGCATAATGTTTGTGTGTCTATTTTAAGTTTAAAACCACAATGAACTGGTTTCTTCAGCATCTCAACTGTGTCAAACAGAGAAAAGTAATAAATCGATAGTTTTCTAATCTGTAGCCTGAAAAATTTATTTTCTTTTAATAAATGAGTGAAAGAAATGGATTATTATTATAATTCCACGCTTAAAAAATATTTAACATTTGTGTTTTTTTTAATGATAATAAAACTTAATATAGTATGATGCTTCTTTTTTCCCCGTCCACAGCACAACATGCCCTTTTGGAGGATCTCCAGCCATTCAGACCTCATGGCCCTCCACCACGCTCTCGACCTGGAGTACTTGTAGCACTGCACCAACAATCGTACACCCTGCTCCACCTCAGCACACCCTGCAACCTTTCACCTTCGCCCTCCAGCCCCATCCCCATGCTTTGCCGCAGACTCCACAGCTCAGAAAAAAAAAGAAGCCCCCCCCCCCCTGCGCTGCCTGGCGTCTGTCTTCCACTTCACAGGAAGGAAAGGAGAAGGTGAATGGAAAAAAGAAAAAAGAAAAAAAGAAGGCTGAGCACACGGTTAATGTGCTGACATACGGTCACACTTCGTCTTAACCCTAAACTTTTTTTTTCTGGAAGCGAAGGAGAGGGAGAGAAAGAGAGTGTGAGAGAGAGAGAGAGAGAGAGAGAGAGAGAGAGAGAGGTGAATTTACGGCGCTGCAGCTGCTTGCCCTGGTTACTGTGAATTGGCTGCTTTCTGAAGCTGTCAAAGTGTTTTACGGCCTCCTGTTTGTGCCGGGACTCTGTCAGGGTTCACACCTGTGAGGAGAGCAGAGCTACTGATGGCCTCGCTGCCTCGCCTCGCCTCACCTCGCCACAGAACTCAGCTACAGTAAAAACCACAGGCCCTTGACTACTGGTGGTGACATTTCTCCGCACCCCCCCCCCCTTCTTTTTAAAACCTCTGCTCGTCACCTCCCGTCTCTTTCCCGTTCCCTTATCTGTCACCTACTTTTTATCCTCCGCTCTGTCATGGGACAGACAGACAAAGCGACTGCTCCTCTGTTAACTGTCGTCCCGGGGCGTCCCGGGGCGTCCCGGGCTTCTTATTTATGAACGGAGACTTTGTGAGCGGCGCCGTGCCGCTGAGAAGGCACCTCGACGATGAAAAGACTTGTGCCTTTTTACAAAGTACTATTCATTTCCGCCGCAGCGAGAGGAAGACATTTATGGAAGAAACAAGAGAGGGGGTTTTCTAATAATTTAAGAAAATGACAAAAAACTTTATTTACAATGCTGAGACAATCGTGTACAGAGGAAATCTTTTCTTTTTTTTGTGTGTGTGTAAGTTTGTAATCACTGGACTATTCCTTCCTATATTCATTTAGGTACATGCTCTTGAAAGGCGGCAATGCTTCTTCATGGAAGTGAAATAAAAGATTAAAAAAAAAAGGCGTCCCATCGCACATGAGCTTGTGCGGCGACGCCCGGAAGTGTTGATGTGTTAACGTTTTGTTCAGTAAACAAATGTGTAGATAATGGGATTTTGTGATAAAAGAGTTTTTGTTTTGTTTTGTCAAGACCAAAAGCATGGATGTCAAGTGTCAATGACTCTTCATCTGACTCTGTGATGTGTCTCATCCTTACTGGAAACTATCAGTCACAGCTTGAAATAGCAGAACAGGTCGACCTCCTCAACTCCAAGTCCTTTTTAGACAAAATTTCACAGGGAAAGAAATATTTATGTTTTCTTGTAGTTATTCAGAAAGGTAGCTCACAACTTGTGTCCTCGCGGCATTTCACCAGCTTGCAGCCCTGACCCCCATGTATTTGAACGCAAACTTAACTTTTTTTGAAAACGGCACGTGGCAGTTTTGCTGCCGCCCGCCGGAGCCGTTTACGACGGGAAAATTTGAATAAATCTCATATTTAAATAAGCAGGCTTGAATAGGTTTTATTATCTTTTATACAAGCGTTATGAAAACTCTTGTACAGCAAGCGTAATTTTGTATGATGTAGTGTTTTTATTTCGACGTTGAAAATACATTCTGTGTCCCTGTGTGTGTTTTTTTTTTTGAAGTCGCTGAACTACATGAAGTGCTTTCCATAGCGCTTTTACATCTGTGGATGGGGAAACCATAATTAACGTTTAGAGAAAAGCCACTAACTTCGAGGGGTTTGTGAACATACAGGACATGTGCTATCGACTGTGAATTTCTTAAGCAGAAACCGACTCGTGTTTCTAATTTTTTTCCTCCTTTGCACATGGTCACTGCTGGCCTTTACATTTCAATTTGGATCCCTCTCTGTTTCTCTCTTCTCCCTTACACCCCCACCTCCCCCATCTACTCAAAACAACTTCTCCCCCCTGTGCTGCAGGGTATCTACATATTGCTGCTAGATCAAGGTAATGGTAGGTAAATAGAGGAAATGTTTTATAGATTCATACAGTACGCTTTTTTTTTTTTTTTTTTTTAATTATGTTGCAATCATAAATGCAAACTGGAAATACTTTACACTACATGGGCCTCATTGTGAAACGCAAAAGATTGTTGTGTCTGCAAAATATGTGTACAGATGTTTTTTTTGACATTATTATTTGATTGTGTTTAAATTAATAAAACTGATTTGTGAACTGTTGAACGCTTTCTGAGCTTTTTTTTTTTTTTCCCCCATTTGAACCTAAAGCTGACAACTTCTTTAACGCTTTCGTTGTATATTTTCATATCTTTCCATTGTGTATTATTCTTATTTCTGGAATAGCATGACTATGTGCCACTAATGTCCAGAGACTGACACTGATGTCACAGGCCTCAGCCATTAATCCTAGTAGGAAGCAAATAGAAACTGGAGCTGCTGCAAGTCTAGACCAAACATTCGACACCCACATGCTAATCACGTCTTTAAATCCACACAATAGCTGCTATAAAATACTTTTTTACATCAAGGCAACATCTAAATTGCAAGCATACTTACATAACGCTCTGACTTATGTTAGGAATAGCGCATGTGACTTTAAGAAGCAAGCAAGGGCTCTTTACATTTTTTGTGGTTTCTGATATTTTAGATATTTTTTTTACCCTGCGAGAAAAACGGGCGCATTTTTTTTTTCCGTGATAGCCTCAACAATGTCTAACGTGCGTCATACATTCTTGAGGCTCCTGAAGCCAAGCCAGTGTCCAGCCAAACACGGGGGAACAGCTCCAGGCTTGTAGCGTATGTCTGCAGGAGCCTCCATGCACAATTTACATATATATCTAACCACTCCAAGTCATAGAGAGTTGGGTTCGTTTAAATAACACATGAAAAATATTTATGAGGCCAATTTTATGAGGTGGTCACAGCTAAGAGAGTCCAGTGTGTAACAAAAGCCTGGACAGGGAAGAAAGCGTTGGGCCTCCAAAACCGCGTTGGAGAATTAAGCATCCGTGGAATTTTATTTAGAGCCGTTTAATATCAATTGTGTTTTGTGGAGTGGGAGTGATGTCCAAGAGTGTGTGTGCGTCTGCCAGCCTAGACGAGGAAAGTCGGACTGCTACCGCTGGAATGTACCAGCAACAGTGACCCCAAATGTGCTTTTCCCACTTCCGAACAGCTGAAAGACTAAGTAGCGTCTGAGGTCCTTGCTGGCTCTCGGTCCAGGAGAGGAGTGCATCTCGCTCTGTAGCACAGAATAAAGCTCTGTTCTCTTTGATAAGTTTTCCCGATGCTCAGAGACCTGGCAGTGTAAATCAGACACAGCCAGACCAGACATTTTGTGAAAGAAAAAGTGGGTGTTGTGGCATGTTGGCCAGCCACACTGGCTGCTCCGACAGAACAGATGGGAATAAAAATAAGAGCTAGATTGTGTCTGTTTGGCTTGTGTCATGTACCTGACTCACAATCCAGAAGTTTGAGTTCTTGCGAGTTCTGTCCATCTCCTATGTTGCGGTTCCAGTGGCTGCTTCGTGAACATGTCATGAGCTTACGTTAATAGATACACAGTAGGTGCTTCAGTGCTTTAATCAGCCTCAGCAGTTACCGTGTTATTCTCTGGCGGCTTGATCGTCACTGAACTCACATCAACCTCCTCCGTGGAAATAAAGAGGCCATTACCTTGCAGGTCCTCTGTTGGGCATTCCTCTCCGGGACGTCCCGGCAAAGCGCCCGCCGTCCATAAAACTGTACTGCAATAATAAACAACGCCATTGGTGATTTACGACTGTGCCCAGACAGTGATTTCATGCAGATTTCCATAGAAGGGGCCTCTGACGGTGCATCACAATTGAACTAATATTGTATTACATGCATATCAAACTCCCCCCAAAAAACCTGATCTGCCACATCTCTTTTACGAGCAGGAAGCCTATTAATAGGCCTGTGTTCTCCACTTGGTGGCTAATGTGTCTCAAGTTAGGGGAATTTGTCTCCGTAGCGAGCAGATGTCCACAGATTGAAACAATAAGAAAGAGAGGGAGGGGAGAATTAAAGTCAAAGCCGTCGTCTTTAACTGAGCAGCAAGAGAAGAGTTTCTGCTCAATCTAAGAACCAGAGCGATACGCAGTTAGATTGGTTCAGTCTGTATTTCTTTTCTCTTGGTTTGGCTCACGCATGTTTGTCTCGAGGCACGACAGACAAACCAACTGTCGCTGATTGCAGTTCTTCCTCCAGCGGTTTTAAAAAATGAAGCAAAAGGCCTCTCTCTCTCTCTCTGCTCTCCAGTGCTTAGTTACCCCTGGCAGGCAGCGAGAGTGACAGACCTGTTGTCATGCTGTGGCGGGCAATGGTGCTAAACTAGGCCCTTTGTTTACTGTTTGTTTATTTCTCAGTTACTGGGATTTCACAGGGAGAGTGGGACAAGGACAGCTGGTAATCAGGGCGCTGTAGATGCCAGGGATCCCAGCCAGCAGTGTCAAATCAAAGGGGCTGGGGTGTCCACAACTATGCCTGTCCCACACAGATGAGGCATTCCCTAGTGAGTCTACGCTGTGACAATGCTATTAATGCATTTTGGTGGAGAATTTGAGATTTACACACTGTCTTGTGCCATGTCGAGGTCAGAGAGGGTCAGTTACATACGTTTCCAGGTATCCACAAGATAAGAAAAGGGTTGATTGTGTTCGGTCTTTAGGAACCAGAACAGTAAATTAAGTGTAATTTTACCAGATGTAGTTGTTTTGACAAAATCCATGCTGTTTCAATAAAGCCTAAGATTCATTGTAGGAGTCCCTCATCATGTATCTATCCCACACTGGCTCAGCAGTAGTTGCTGCAACGCATTTGTGATTAAATCATAAAGCAGAAACATGTTGAAATCTAACTCTAGTCTGCTGGGTTGGGTTTTTATTTTCCTGTTTGCAGAGGGGTTTTTTTTTTGTTTGTTTAATCATGGAAGTTGAAGCATTTATTTTATTGACTGCAGCGGATTCGGCAACGAAGGCACACTTTCGATGTAACCTCTCACCACGACTGCAGGGTTGTTGTATTTGAGCTGAGTGGCGTTTTCAGGGCCGAGCTGGAACGGCACTCACTGTTTGCCCAACCACATCGTAGCTCCACCTGCATCTGTGGTCAAACACACACACACACACACACACACTCCTCGTATTCTCATATTTACTGGGCCCACTGCACCACTTCATTTGAAGGTGAGTGGCAGAGTGAGCTAAGGCCACCCTACAACAGTGAGCAAGAGTGCACATGCATAACTTCTTAGCTAACTCGGGGGCCATAAGCTACTGAGTCCCTGAGGTTAGTTTTTTGGCTGCTGCCGCCCTTTCAGACCTCCCTGTATGTTCTGTGTGTGTGTTTACGTGGATGTGTGTGTCCTTAAATGTGTAACTGCATGTGTGTGCGTGTGTGTAAGGACCTGGCTCTCGGGTGTTAATTGGACCAGTTAGGTGTCGAACTTGGGCCAAGCTCCCTGTCGTTTGGCAGGAGAAGGAGCCTCTTGGCCAGTTTAATAAACTCAAAGTCATCCGGTTAATAAAACAGCCTCGCGTCCCACCATGGCTTGTTTTTGCTCGATAAGTCATGGGTAATGTTTTCTTTTGCCTCTAACTTTTTTCTGTGAGTAGAAATGAAATAAAGGTGAACCCTGTTTCGAAAGGTAGTAGTATTTCAGGACATAAAAACGGCAACATGAATGGGGATAGGGTACTTGGAGAGAAAATTCATTTAATTATTTTTATTTTATGGCTGCAGCTATGACCACATATATTGGAGTATTACATTTTTTTCCACGGATATCTAAGTTGACTCAAGGAGCACGATATAATTTGAGAATTAGGATTTTACATAATAATTTAGTGGATTCATTTACGAAGCAGTGCACACATGGCAAAAATGACATATAACTCAAATGAATACAATATATCTCTACAACTACTTTATGAATAAGCTCTATGAAGGTAACACTTGTGAGATGTTTGCAAAGGTGTACACATCACTATTGATGTGACTTACCTGGAATGAATAATGATGGACCATAAAAATACCTGCCAATAACTTAAGGTCCAATTTTTAATGCTAATATCCCATTTATCATCATGCATATGAAACCAAACATCTCTAGCAATCCGTAGCACTGCATTTGAACATTATCTGGAATAAATGTTGTATGTAAAGCCTGCGTTTTAATCTATGTTTTTAATGTAGAACTGTTAAAGCTCCTAATTGCACAATCCTTTGCTATCTTGTTAACCCATTGGCCAATTTATATAATATAATATATATAATATATTAATAATGATGGACACTTCTTCTAAACTATTAGGGACAATAGAAATGACAGAAAGCAACATTAACCCCGCCCCTCAATTGTTTTGGTCAATTCCCCACGTGTGGAACTATAGAAGTGGTTCGCGCCAGTAGGGGACTCAATTCACAGCTGCACCTGTTGACAAAACATGCGGAAAGAGGCCGGAATTATCCCAAAGTAACACATAGACATTGGATTAGCTGTTATCACTGGAATTATACACCAAAAAGTGAGTTATGATGATAAACCATCAAAGGTAAGACGTGATTTATTTATATTGCTGCTTGAAGTGCATGCTGTTGTTGCTGCTTGTCTTTGGCTTTTGCTCTGTGAGGGTTAATCCTTGAAAGAAAGACATTTAGTTTCTGTTGTTAGCATGAACCAAAATGGTTGTGCTCCCCTGACAATGACATCATACCTTACAGTAATGAAGGTAGAAATTGCATCTGGGTCAGTTTTATCAAGCTCACGATTACACCTTTCAGTAATTTATGTCGTTTTCATTTCAATAATTCACTCTTTGTGGCATCTGTGTCACTGGAGTGCTCCATGCATATTTGTGACTTTGCAATAACAATATTTGCTGGAGTCTTTGGCCGAATCAGAAAGCTTTGTGGGTTGTTGTTTTTTTGTTTGTTGCTTTTTTGGAACGGTACAACTTAGCACCTCCAAAAAGTGGCCAGTTAGCAGCAGTGTGTCCCACATTTAATGTATTAAAGGGTCAACAGACAATGTTTGTATCCCTGGCAGGAACTGTTGAGAACACTGAGCTGGTGTTGTGTCATAATTGGCACTCCTGCGTGAAAAAACATGATAGCAACTGAACGCAATGCTCTGCGGTGTTTTGGATACGAAATAATGCACTTTCTTTGTGCCATAAACAATGTCGTCTCTTTCCCTGTCCCTGTGGCAAAGAGGAAGAAAAAACGTTAAGGACCGGCTTGAAGTAGATCAATAAACATGTTGGGTGTCATTTTTCTAACCTCATTACACTATTCAATCAGTTTTAACATCGTAAAGATGTGTAAGCCAAAAAAAGTTGTCTATTCAGATATCAATATCATGTACTTTGATAAAAAAGAAAAAACATGACATCTTTGACCTTAAAGCTTCCATAGTGTAGTAGTAATTCATTACTCCTTCAGGGAGTAGTAAATGAGAAGACGTTAGCTCAACACTGATCTCATTTTTACACCCTCACACTGGAGATATCTGCTGCCATCTATGAGAGTGAATGAAATGTTGATGCTGATATACATAGTGAGGCCTGGGGGTGATCCACAGTAACCCTGATATGTCACTGTTCAAATTATTTAAAGCTATAAACGGCACCATAGAAATTGTATTTATCTCCATGGGGTGACTGATATCTGACAAAAAAATGTCTTTTCATGAAGTGTAACAATCAAGAGGGGCCCTTATCTTGTAAAAGAGTCACATGAGAGTCGTTAAATGCTGCACTTTCCCAGTAGGAATGGTTGGCTGAAATGGTTTCTTTGCTTTGCCGTGTTGTGGGCAGGGTCACAGAGGGGATGGTGGGGCAGTGTGGGGCAAGGAGCCACTGCTACACGAGAAATATATTCTATATCCTGGGTGACTCTGCTCTTCTGGGGGATTACAAAGGGTTTAACTGACGGATGAGGGCGAGCAAAGTGGTAAGTGACATTTCTTGTCTGGGAATATGGTAGTCAGCAGCGTGGAGCCACGCCAAGTCTCCTGGCCTGGCCTGAAAATGCTAAAAAGGCTTGGGAGAGTGTAAACAAACGCAGCACTGGCGAGCAGTGAGGGAACGGAGGGGGGGGTCGTCCACGGGGGACAGATCTGTTAACCATCAGTAGCTGCGTTTCATCCCACCGCCCCTCTCCAAAACATTCAAGGGAAGCTTTGTGTACCTGTTCTGCAGACAGGAGCTGGGAATTTGGGGAACAGGAAACCAAGCTCCCCCTTTTAACCCACACCTCACCCACTTCCCTTCCCCTGTGCCCCCAGCTGCCCCCAACACACACACCCTACATTCACCCGCTGCCATGCCCTCCATTCTATGCCACCCCTGTCCACCCTCAAACCTTTAATCAGGTAGTCATAGTTGGCGTGTTTTACAAAAAAAATATTTGTAACACAGACATACCATGGATCTGCTACCGTTGATTGGTCTGTCCCACTTCTTTTCCCAGTGTTAGAGGTTGAACCAAATATAATGCTTTGAGTTTCCACACGGCCAGCAGCAGTCGACACTCAGCTGTGGTATGAAGTCTTGCTACGTGCATATTTTTAAGTCCTCCATCCCATAGGCCGAATAAAACAGACGGGGCTATTTAAAACTCAATCCATAATTCATGATTCTTCCTCAGCCCACAAAATCACAGCATTGACAGGGTTCACTATGTTAATTGTTTGAGTTAGTTCATGAGCTGCTCAGGACTGTTTGGCCATATAGCAAATTCACTTCAGCACTGATCGCAGTCGAGGGATATTATTCCTGACAAAAAGCTGCTAGGCCTATTACTCTTACACTGTGAGGGTCAGAATGAGAAAGAGACCAGGACAGTGATGTATGAATGACAGTTTGTCCTGTAAAAATGAGCACATAGTTCTTCTGTATAAGCAGTATGTTAAAAACAAATTGGATTATTCATTATTAGAATTAGAAAAGTTTGTATGAATAAACTAAACTGATTTGCGGTTCAATGAGCAGATGACGCACAGGCGAAGAAATATTGTTTTATTTCCCTCTGTGTAATATCAAAGATCTATTGTTTAAAATAATAAACAAAATATCTATGAATTCAGACCAGTAAATCTGCCTCTATTGTCACGGAGAACTGAATATGTGGCCCAGCAACAGGAGTCGCTTGGCCTAGATCACAGAGAACACCAAATGTTACTAATCTTCCGCACAACGTCGATTGTCAGAGAGCTTGCAAATTAGCACTGAGCTCAGTCGACACTCCGCTGACACGTTCTCACCACAACTGCATTGTTTTAGGCTTCAAATCCCTTTATGAGACTTTGTGATGTTCCCATTACTCAAAGCCTGCAGAGTTTGGACGGGTATCCTTTCCATTACAATGAAGAGGAATACTTATCCCTGGCACTGAGATGACACGGATCATAAAGGCTTTCATTGTGAATGCAGACTTGTCTCCCACTATGCTAAATTAAAAAATAAATGTAACCTAATATGGGATGGTAGCGGCGATAAGATCTGGAGTCGGCCCTTGTCCCTGCAGGCCCTTCTCCTCCTCGCTGCAGCACAAGGGGAAGACAGTGCAGTCACTGACAAGAGGAAGCAGTGAACACCCCGCAGATCAACAGATCTTTTTTTTTTCTCTTGGCAAATAAATCCATTCCAGAACCTTAAATTACATTTTCACCTCTTGAAAAATGTCTGCTCTTGAAGCCTGAGGCAGTGTTTGTCTGAGACGGGGGGGATGAGGAGGGATGTGGGGGAAGAGGAAGTGCAAGGTGTTAACTGATGGCGGTCCTGGGCAGTGAACTGTTTATGCAAGTGTGTGTGTGTGTGTGTGTGAATGTGTGCGTACCAGTGTTTTCAGCTCTGCAAACATGGATATTAGTATTTTGTATATGATCAAAGAGCTCGCAAGGGAATGTCTGTACATGTTTCATGTAACGTATCAGTGTTTGTGTGTGTGTGTGTGTGTGTGTATAAGTGTACAATTGTGTGTCTCTGTGTGTGTGTCTGTGTGTAGAGGCCGAGAGAGAGAGAGTCACTCTGCAGCACCATGACAACAGCAGGGCTGTCTGATCCTCTCTCTCTAATTGTCTGTGACCTCGTAACTGGAGACGCACTCTCAAGGCAGGAGGAGGGCCTTTCACACGGCAATCACTTTTGGATTTGTCCTCTATGCAACTCCTGAATACCTCTGCCAAAAAGGTGTGCGTGTGTGTGTGTACTTAAATGCAGGTGTTGTGACCACTTCTTTAAATCCAAAGCCCCACTGACTGGCGGGTACAGAATATATCATCATAGGAAAAGACCATATCCTATAATCACTATCTATATGACTTAAGTTAATAATTACATAACAAAGTGTTTTGCCCCAAGATTTATGAAAAATATGGAATAGTAAAGGCGGAAAAACTGCTATTGGTTATGTTTTAAAAATAGTTGGTCCCTTTTCTCCGTGTGTTTTGACTCAAGTCTCTTTTTTTGGGTGAAGACTCCAGACGTGGAAACATGATAAAATATGGAAAAGGATCTGTTATACCAGCGAGTGCTATGCAGTGAGACAAAAACCAGAGATGTAGTATAAGCGGGTGATGTATTTAGTTAGACATTTAAAAGGCCTTTATGTCATTTATCAGTTATTTTCGACAGCGTCTAACTCAAAATATAGGAAAAAGTTCTGCTTTCCGTGCGCAAAGATCCCACTGAAAACCTCGTCCTCTTCATCTGTGGATATAAACACATGTAGCAAATTCTTTGCAGCACAAACACACACACACACACATGGCTGCCTTTTCACCACTCCAGTTTTTAATTGATTCCTACAATCCACTCTCTCCTCTCTCTTTTCACTGTCTGCCTGTCTTTCCCTCCGTCTGTCTGCAGAGGCCGGGACTGTTCTGATGTCTCTGTTGTGCTCCACCATAAAGGGGCCTCAGTAATGGCCCCTGTCACACAAAGGTATTAAGGCCTAAAGCCTCTCTCTCTCTCCGACGCCACTGGCAGCTGGGCTGAGGGAATAATTTGATTTGGTATTTTATGCTGGAAAAGAGCCTTTCTTCCCGAGCCACATTTGCTCTTGGCTTCTCCTCCGCTCCGCAGCCCCCTGAAAGACTTTACATGACATTAACACATTTCAGAGAGCATTACGGCTTGAAAAGAGATTTGTCTAGACAAAGACATGGTTTATTTGTAGTTAAAGCTTCATTTCCTGTCCGTTCCTTCTCCCTGCACTCTCTCCCTGCACCTTTGCTCTCCCCGCCACGCCGCGGCCCCTCCTCCCAGCCGGGGCGCACAATGGTTGGCGTCCTGACAGGTAAGAGGATTTCAATTAGTTTACCTCGGGAAAGGGCCCTGAGAAACGTGATTAATGAAAGCAATTAGTCTCTGTCATGTCTTCAGCACACTCCTGCTAAATCACCACGCTGCTCCTCGCTGACGCTAAGAGCAAATTACATCACCCAGATCCTCTCTCTCTCTTTTTTCTCTCTCGCTCGGCTTCTTTATGAGCTCCCCATGTCTCGGTGAAGACAGCAGCGGGAAGGGGGAAAAAAAAAGAAGAAGAGAGGAATGAAACCCAGCTGATATCCATGTGCACGTTTTTTCCTCTTACCCTTTATGAGTGTATCCCATAAACATCCCCAGTTTATAAAGAGCCGTAATAAAAAAGAATAATACTCGTCGTTTTTTAACAGTACGATTTCATGACTCCCCTGCTTAAAAATGACTGGTAATATTACAGTGAGAAAATGCCATTTATTACTAATAATAAGTGTCCGCATACAACACTGAGCAACTAATTATGTGTAGTCAGTGAATGGTGTGTGCACATCGGTGAACCCGCAGTAAATGAATCGGCGCTTTTGGGTTTTGCTTCCCCGATAATGGCACGATACATAAATTTACACACCACAAATGTACTTTCCCCCATGGTAACACCGCGCAACACACACACACACAACTTATAACCTACCGTGGGATTTATGAGGGGATATTTCAAACTTGGGGGTGGTGCTTTAAAGTGTGCATGCATTATGGGCCTCTGTCACGGAACCATAGAATCTCTCACTCAGGAAAAAAATAAAAAAAAGGAAAGGGATGAAATCAAATAAAAGGGAATTTACTGAGCCATAGATAATGTTTTTCTAGCTGCAGGCTCGATGGACCTCAGCCAAAAGTAATCACTGCCCAGTAGGAGGGAAGCAGCCTCACCTGCTCCAAAACCCTTGCATGCGAGCTTCCTCTTCTCACACTTTTTTGCTCCGGTTTCCATATTTACGCCACCATCCTGCTGCAGCTGCCCACCCAGCATCTCTCTCTCTCTCTTCCACTTTCTCTCTCTATACTCGTGTCCTTTCTGCTGAGGATATAAATCTGTGAAAATGGCTCACACATTTATTTTATTTCACTCTTTTCATCTCGATCCCATTTATTTTAGGGAACATTAAACAAAGTAGGGTCAATTTGGGTTATTAGCAACGTCAGATCCAGATTTCTTAACAAAGCTGAGAAAGTTTTTACTGCTTTTGAGTTGCTATCTGCAGGCTGCTGTGACACAAAACAGTGTTTCACACCACACGTGATGAAATCCCTCACTTCTTCACTGGTGGCTTAGTGGTAGAGTGGGCTGTCTTTAGATCAAAAGTAAATGTTCTAGTATATAGTGTATGTTGCGTGTTGAAATGTCGAACTTCCTGAAACATAGTTTACACACAATCTGTCTAGTGGTGTGTATTTGCTATGATAGTGTATGCCAACTCAAGTTTATGTCTCTGACGTGTCTTTATATCTTTTGTTTCAATAGTTTTAAATACGTTTCGCTCCCATATGCAGAGTCTGTCAGCATTGCACTCTATGCGTCATTTGTGTGACGCACAAAATGTGATCCATTTGTTTTTCCTGGCTTTAATTGTTCGATCTGAATTAGACGGGAAGCAGTGCAGACCGGCCACTCTCGACAATTAGCGCGTTTACTGTACTCGTCTTTCATACATTTTTTGTTAAAACTCAAAAAGTTAAACCCTATGTTGGCTTCTCTGTGGCCTTTTGGGAAGGTGTGCTCGGGATGATAGGGCTTACATATTTTGATGTTATCCTATTTCTTAATTTCCTGCACTGGCTGGGAACAAGGGAGCAGCGCAGGCTGCAGCGAGACCAAAATGCTCTCCTTTCCTTTTACTGCTCTACTCTGCCATTCCTTCTCCTCATGACCCACTCTGTCTGTCAGATAGAGGATAACCACTTTGACGGGTTCATTCCTATTGGAAACGGGATGAACGGACGTCCTTGGCATCCACTCGGGCCTTGTCTTGTCTTCCGTTCAGTGCGCGGGTCCGTCTTGCGACACAGTTCTTCACATTCCTGAGCACGGCTACAGTATAGTGTGCGTAGGTGTGTGTCCGTATTGCATGTTTGCAGCGGTTCACTCATGTGCCAGGACCTGCTTCTTCCTGTCACGCTTCAAATGGAGGCTTCCTTGTCAAGCTGTCATGCTTCAGTAGAGTAATAACTGAGGTCCCTCTCTCTCTCTCTCTCTGTGCCTCCCCCATCACTCAGAAAATCACTCACACACATGCACACGTTCATCTTTTTCTCTCATTGTCTGTCAGTCTTCCTCTTTTTCACCTCTCCATCCCATTTTTTTTTTCCTGTCACTGAGCCAAAGTCTAATTGTTCAAAGCTCTGTCAGTCTGCAACACTTTGATATTTTTCCCAGGCTTCAAAAGAGCACGACAACAATAGGTATATGACTGCAGGGCACATCGAGGTAGCCAAGACTATATTAACTGTCCTGTCTTTTTGTCTTAATGTGCGTTGGCATAGCTCTTGGGCTTTTACATTGCTGGGGAGGGTGTTTTCGGAAGGAAGCAGAATTGTTAGTGGTTTCTCGGGTGGCTCGTTTGACGCCTCGGGATGTTTTTTGGTTCGCGACTGACTTCTTCGATACGAGTGCAGGTGAATATCATGTCGCGTACAGTGTCGAGTGCTTAAAATAGTGGCGTCTTTGCTCTCTGCTAATAGCGAGGCTGAGGTTTCTGTAATTGACACTGGCTTAATGCATGTAATTTTTACACATTGTTAACCGCAAGACCAAACCTGTATTTAAGTTCTAACTCTGGGATGATTACGCCTGTAAAAGGACAGATGGGATCAGATAATTTGTTGCAGGTTTTTGGCAACGATTGGGTAGAAACGTCGGGGCCTTGTCACTTCAAACAAATCTACAGTCAATTTTAAAATGAGACTCTAAGCTCAGCCACATTATTCCTCCTAAAATTAAAATCTTGACATCGAAGCAACAACACATAGTGGCTTATGTTGGCTAAAGTGAACAATTTAAAAGCAATATAGCTTGGTTTTGTTCAGCGAAATGCTCTGCTGCTATTTTGGGAAATACTTTAAGAGCATTTTAACTTTGTTTTTATACCATTTAAGTTCAAGTTTTGCTGAATTTGGGTGACTTCACAAACAAAAAAGTTATTATTTAGGTAAGGCAAGGTGTGTTTTCTATTGACTCTAATTAAGTTTTAAATAACAATTTGACTTAAGTTGTAGTCAGGCCTGGGTTAACTGCTGCCCAGCAATATTTCATTTCATTTCTATGTCTTGGGTAACTCTTTAAAGCTGTTAAAAAATCAAAATACCAAACACTCAAAACATTCTTCTAGAGCAGCTGATCTTTTTAAAAGAAGAAAAAAGACAGAAGGAGATTAAAAGCGGATGGGGAAAACATCTTGAATTTGAATTTAAACATTTTCAGATTGACACTTGTACCTATTGAGAATCAGGTGTGTCCCACTTAAGACATCCCTGTTGTTACTCAATTACTCGTAATGCAAGTCTGTCAAGGGAACCTGTACTTGTCAACAATAACCATTAGATTGTGTTACGCGTTCTTGTCTTTTACTCCACATAACATTAGTTCACTTTTCACACAACAGTGATCCAATTTCTGTGTTTCTCCCTAACAAGTATTGTTTAGTGTGGAGGTTGCCAGCAGCAGGTTAGCACCTCCTCAGCTCTGCTAACATGATAGGCATTCACCTCCATGGGGGATATGCTCTGCACGATCTATTTATGGATTCTGAGTAAAATGACACTTCATCCTCAAACCCCTCTGTTTGACAAGGGGAGAAAAAAAAACACAGAGACCACTATCATATGTTACATGCAGGACTGATTAGGACAAGGGATGGACAAGCAATATTGGTGACACTTTGTGGTATAGGTATTGTAGGTGGGTCTTGTACTGTGTTGTTGTACATAATCCTTTGACGAACACAACATTTTTTAAGGTTTTCTGATATTTTATGGACCAAACGATTCATTGATTAATCGAGAAAATAATCATCTGATTAATCGATTATATAATGAATCCTCAGTTGCAGCTCTACATGTCGGTTTGTGTTCAGATCAGACAAATTAGATTTAAAATGTTAATCATGTTTTTAACATTTCAATTTTAAATGATTACTGTGTGCTTATTTGTGCTGATCTGTGAGAAACAAATACGTTTTTCTTCAGTCTGTAGAATATGATGTGTAAAGGTCGGGACAATATTTAATCTAAAATGGTAACTTGACACACATTTTGGCCTTAAGAAATATCTTCTATTGCGATTTTGATAATATTTTGATTCATTGTTCAGCCCTACTCTCCACCCATTCATATAAATAGGTCTGTATTTCTTTTTTTTTTACCCGAAATTTAGATTTGGATTTGGGGCGAAATTTCAAAATGTTCAGCCTAGAAGACCATCAGACCATCTGAAATAGTTACCACATGTGGTGGCAGAGGGAAATGTGAGCACAGCTTGGCCTAGATCCACTTTAAATGCACTTTTAGAAAAATATGACAGTGATCTGATGTTGTTTTGCTGTGAAAATGGTGGACACAAACCAAAGAATGTGTATTTCCCTGTATTACCTTGCATGAATGTTGTCACATTTGTGTTTGTGTGCACATGGGGGGGAATATTGCAATATCTTTGAAGTTAAAGCGAGTCGCGTAATATTCTTTCTAACTTGAGCACTATTATTTAATACCTAAAGTGACTGCACACACCTTTCGCAGGGAGAACAATGTGTGAAAACGGTTGTGGGCTCCGGTCCTGACAGGAGCCTTTGTTTTGACTGAGTTACTTTTCAGCTCCGTGGGATTTCCTCCAACGTCCCATTGCTCCCTTTGAACGAGGAGTGGGCAGAGAGAGAACAGCCTAACAAGCTCCCTCCTCGGCTGAAAGCAGGCTTTCACTCAGTCTTGCAGAAAATGGCACTTTCCGCTGGGACCGGCCAGGTTTGGCGTGGGCTTCAGACGCGGCTCGCGGTGAGTGTGCTGCCAGTTGCAGCCGCTCAGTCCCCAGCTCCTCTTCTCCACCCCGCAGCTAGGAGCAGTGGGAGTTATGGGCTGTGATTGCTGGCTAGGACAGGGCTGAGGTGAATTCAGCCTCGCTGCTTTCGACTTACTCACCAGGAACTCTTGTTTTTACAAGCCTCCAAATGTGACAGGAAATGGGCAGCAAATGAGCTATGATGTCCGTCATCAAAACAATTCTGTTTTCCCCGGCAAAATATATCATACAGCTATCCTTAAATTTCAAGCTACTATAAAACAGACATAATAGAGATGGATAAATCAACACAAATGGGAAGCTGCCACTCGTATCAAATATCAAATTTACATTTATGTTCTGGAAACAGTGGAGACAGTATTTACATAATAGATGACTCCCACACACATTACCATAAAATCAAGTGTATATGCTACAAAGCCGGTATACGTCCACATCAAGATTCGTTCCTCCCTTTTGGAGACATTTGTTTTCGTTTGACCTATTTTGTTTAAAAGAAAATGTGTGTAATATTCACACACGCTCATACTTCAAACAGGTTAAACAACGTAGAAGTAACACATGCACAATTTAACACGCGATATATCCTTCAATAATCAATCAGCGTCTGTGATATTTATTATGGAAGCAGACGTTGCTTTGGCACCAATTCGTTCCAAAATGCAAAGGGATAATTTCATCATGCGATGAGAAATGTCCGAGTTCTCACTTAGTTCATCCCGACTCCCCAAACTGAGGAAAGTATGTGTGTGTATGTGATGAACTGCTTTGACACGGCTGCATACCATTCATTGTTAAACAAAGTCTGGATTAAGGCAGGAAGGAATTAATTGTGAGTCCAGCAGCTTCTCATTTCACCGTGTGCGTATTTTTGCTGTAGCTCCACTAGATTTCAGGCTTTTTTGATTAAAAAAAAGAAAGAAAGAAAAGCCACTACCCCCCCCCCCCCCACCCGCACCCGCACCCCCCAACATCACCTGGTGATTCATGTGGTTTCGCATGCCTCCATAGAACTACACGCCATAAATTGTCTGTCATGTGAAAAAATTTATGATTTTCATGCTTTTGTTTATGATGTTCACCAAAGGCCTTTATAGCACCAAAACCCCACTGCTGTCTCTGAGAAAAAAAAAAAGGAGAATGTATTTCCTTATAAATGCTCGATTTTAAAAGACAGAAGTCCTTATGCCACACTCTCACTGTGCCATTTCCTCTCCACCTCGTCTTCCCGTGACAGCAAGTGGATTTATTTGGATGTGGTTGCCCAGAAGACCCGGTACTGTACCCTCCCTGCAGAGCCTGTCACACAAGCTGATGTATTCCCTCCAACCCCTCTCCCTCGCCAAGCTTTATGATGGAAACTGATACAAAGACTGTGATAGGGTTTCGGGATAAATTATTCACGCTTCCAATGCTCTCTCTGCTGCTGCTGCTTCGCTTCTTAGAGGACGTCCATTTTACAAATGGCCCTTTTTTTAGACCTCATCCTTTTAATTGATCCGTGGCAAAGACAATACATGTGTGTGATAGAGAGGGAGAGAGAAGCGCGGAGGATCGTGCAGTAAAAGTTCACTGTAACACTTTGGTCGGGCTGGTGTGTGTTGAAGGGTGTCGGCAGCCTTTGCTGCGGGGCATTAGGTGCCTTTAGATTTACTGCCTGGTAAATGGAATGGCTGTCCATCGGTTGCAGGGGCAGCACATCAACAGAGCGACTGGCCTAATGTCTCTACCATCTGGTAGGATAGGCCTTTAATTGAAAAGAATTTCTGGACTGAAGGGGAAGAGCTGGACCAAGTCTCCCAGTCCCCCAAGAGAGAGAAGTAATGAAAAGAAAATAACTTCTCTCCTCTTTAGTGCCTATGGAAGCCATAAAGAATAACAGGACATGGTGATATAACAGACACACTGCCGTAGTGAGTGGGTGAATAACTTTCATATTACGGCCGGCCATCTGCTAAGACGGTTTCGGAGCAAGGATGCCAATTGGATTAAGCGTTATGGCCACTTTGCTCAGTGTGGCTTTTAGGGCTACCTTCAGGTGGCAGTTCATAAAGCATTATTTTGTCAGATTTATTTAGACATGAAAGATGTGCTTTTACTTTTGTGTCAGACGCACCCACTCCATACTCCCACTTTTGAGAGAGTGGGATTTTTTCTTAAAACAAACAGGAGGGAGGGAGGGGATGGCAGACATCCTGGAGGCCATAGAGGATAACTGATGAGTCTAGCAGGACTGAAAGGCAGAATAACAACGCTCACCTTTTAATGTGGCTTTTGACTATTGGGATTCATTGAGCCCCAGACACAGCCGGTGCGTGAGTTTGTGTATGTGTGTGAATCATATAGACTTATTTCATGTAGTAGACTAATCGGGAACCTAATTTTGCGATATGTTTGGATTTGGTGTCGATGGTAGAGTCACAGCATTGTTATGCCCATGTAGCTCGCACGTATCACCGTCTGTGATGAGCACACAGTCGACGTGCTGGGTACCTCCATGACAAACCCTCCCAACTCCCAGACTCTTCAGCTACATGAGAAAATGTATCATTTACACCCACTTTAAAAAAGAAGAGAAAAAGAAATCTACCAAAAGTCCATTTGACAAGTGTGCATACTGGGTGAGGTAATCGGTTAAATCATTTTAAGCACCCAAAGGAATCGCCCACACCCAAGGCAAACAGATATAGATACTAAAGGTAAACAATAAAGTGAGTTTAAAAGTAGGCAACATCAATGGCAGATACTGTACTGCAGCAGATGGAATAAAAACAAGCGGTAATAATGACTTTCAACATCTATTTTTCCACGTCTTTGTAAATGACGGCGATGTTGAAAGTAGGCAGACAGGCGCTCTTTGAGCACACGTCCAATGTCTCTTGTGTGTGTTGGCATTTGTTGCTCTCTTTTTTTTACTTTACAGGCATCACATGTGCACACTGGCCACACACACACACACACACACACACACACACACACAAACACAGACGTTTAGGAGTTGGTGGGTTCCAAGACCACTCATTTCTTTACATTATAGTCTGGGCCGTGTTTTATTGTCTGACTGTGATTTCCAGTTGACAGAATAGGAGCACAATGTGCGAACGTGAATGAAAATACTTGTGTCAACAACTACACCGCAGCGCCCAAGACAGCGGCGATCTTATGGTATGTAATCGGATCCGTTTTCAGTCACAAACACAACACTGAACAAATTGCGCGGCCATTTTGTTAAAACAATAGCCAATAATAGGCCCGGGTGACGCACTCCGCCTCTGTGTCCCTGTGAATGTCTGTCTGTCTGTCTGTCTGTGGAGGCATGGGTCACAGCTTGTCCACCGACATGCACCCCATTAGATCGGATGACGGCACTTCATAATATTGACACATTCTCAGCGTGAAGTTCACTATTCAAGAGGTTGCCACCCCGATGATATACTGTGTGCACCTGACGTGTCACGGGGCTAATTTTGAATCAGTAAACTGCGGCGGTCACGAGACAAAATGAAAGAAAGTTCCATGTAACTAAGACAAGACACACACATGACTGACTAGTATGTGTTACACACACCTAGTATGTTGTGTGTAGTTTCATCTTAAAACATGGGTTAAACACATACATTTGTTTATGTCTTCTATTATAATCTATTCCTTGTCTGGTTGCATTCGATGCACATGCAGTTCAGTTATAAAGCCCTTATCCAAAGAAAACAGATATATATAAGTCATTTCTTCTATACAAATATGCAATCACTCATGCTACCATATAATCATGCGTAACTATTTAAAGGATTCCATTTTATTTTCTATTCTGTTTTGCAGTTATTATTTTATGTCAGAGTAAGTGTTTTGAAGTCACTGAATCAACCACTTTTGCCCTTTCGGAGAAGGTCAGATTACCTCAGAATAATTTGTCAGTGTTTGGAAGGCCAATGGGGTAATTATGATGTTGACGGCCCAGAGATGATTCAAACTCGGGCTGAAGCCTCTCCAATTATGCGTGTGTGAGGTAAAGAGGCCTCAGCCAAAGCCAATGAGCGCGGCTGTGAGTCTCCTCACCTCCTTGCTCTTGAACAAACACACCAGTCAGACATCAATAGGAAGCGTTTCTGTTTTACCACACCTGACCTTTAGCCGCTGTCCCAGCCTGTGCCCGCCAACACCAGACGCGCACGTCTCAGACAGTAATCACTTACACCCACGAAGCTCGCGCCCACACCAAATACATCGTAAACCTGTTGTGACCCAGACCCTCCCCCACCACCACCACCACTCCGCCAGCTGATCTGCGAAACATGATGGACAGACACATTGCTTGAGAGAACGACAGAAGACTAAAACATATACTGCTGGCTTTAAATGGTGGGTGATGGAGAGTGGTGGGAAAGAGTGAGGAGAAGAAAAGAAGGCATGGCTGAGACTCTGTTTTGTGTGTGTGTGTGTGAGTGAGGATCTCATAGGCAGAGGCCCTTGTGGGGCTAACATAGTCTGTGTTATGTCGTGCCACGGGGCCAGCTGGCAGGGCCTGGAGCTGGCATGACAGAATGTGACAGAGGATCCGCAGAGCAGGGACTTGGGGAATCCCGACACAATAATGCTGATGGCAGGGCTAAAGCCCAGATTTAATCACAGTCATCACCCACCTGCCAATAGAAAATTGCACAACGGATATCAATGGCAGCCTCCCCGTCGTGTTGAGCCCCCAGCAGAGTTCTCCCCCCCCCCCAGTTGGGGCCCAGTTGTCAGTCACTGGGCTCACAGTGGAGCTCAGAGATCCACACCAACACAATGAGATGGTGCATAATTCAATGAGCGCCATACAGCACGTACTGTAGGCTATTCCAGGCGGCTGATTGATCAACATGCATCCTCAGGATTTTTAAGAGTTTAAATAAAAGCCACAGCAAAATTCCAGAATCAGTTATGCTAATTATACAACAGACATGTTTTTAACTCAAAGATATTCTGTATGTTTAAAATGAAAAAGACCAAAAGTTAATTTGCTAGTTTTACCAAGTTTAGTAAATCAACTTGAATTAGAACGTCAAAATGGAATTTGCAGTTTTAAATTTTGTGCCGCAAAGGCTGCATATGGTTTGTTCTATTTTTAATCATACTTTATGCTATGCAAATGAAAAATAGCAAATTAATATCTTAAAGTCTTTCCATTTGAATATATACAATGGTTGATATTCTCATTATGTCATGTATTAATGCTCCATCATGTTTCAAAAGGAGCACAGTGACTATTGAACTGAAGCTTGTCTTAAGGAATCAATTGTAAGTGAAATCAATAAGCCCTAATTGAAAGACATTTTTAAAATGCTGTCAGTTTGTTTTCTATGTTTTAATTCATTGAATTTACATTTAGTTATAAATAATTTAATTACTCATTGCTAATGAAGGGGCAGGACGTGATTGCAGCTGGCTTCCTCTGGCTCCCTCAAAGTTTTATGTTGGTTTTCTTTGGTAAACACTGTACTTTTCTCTCTTTACTCAGTGAATAAAAGAAAAGAAACGAAGAAAACCAAAAAAAAAACGTAGAAATCAAACCGTTACAAGAAATGATTAATTGTGTGTTGACTGCCTTCTCGCAGCAGTTGATGAGGTAAGACCTTTGTATACTGTAAATGCAGACATGTTTTGAAAAATCTGTTTTTAAATCCGGTTTTATCAAAGTGCGTGGATGTTGAGTTCTGCGTATTTTTCTTGTTGTGCAAAAAAAAACTCAGTTTCACCATCGCGTGTCAGCTGCCAGGGTTTTGACCATCGTACCATCTTGGAAAAACATTTGTCTGCTTCATCAAGGCTGATTTTTTTTTTTCTTTTTTTTCCCTGCAAACGTACATTTTTTCCCCGTGCGCTGTCAGAAATCAAATGAAGCAGAATTTAGATTATATGATGCCGTTTGTCAGTCTCGAGCGGAGCAGACTCTCTGATTCTAACCAGAGCTTTTTTAGTGTCTTGAGCAGACCTCGGGTTCAATCATGCATAATCATGTACGTACACACACAAATTTACGCACACACACGCTCCTGCACACACGCATCTCATCAACTGAGCAAGTGCTGCTCGGACTTGACAGGTAACGGTCCTGTGGTTTGGATGCCAATCAGTCTCTGAAAATGTTTACATTTCAACTGTGCTGCATGCTTTGACTTTCAGGTGCCCCATGTAGATTGTGCTACCACAATTAAGATCTCTCAGGAATGAGAGCAATTTTACAAACAGAACACACACACACACAGGCAGACACAGGGACATATTCCCATTGTGTTGCCCCTTCTTTCCCTTTGATTTTTGTTTTTTTAAATGCACTCAGTATGCCGTATTTGTATACGCGATGATTACATTGTTAGTTTGTGCTTGTTTAAACAAGTTTATGTGACACTTTTACTTCACTGACGAACATGACGGTCAACCTTTCAGCAAAGTTCCTCAGTTTATATTGAGCAAAAAGTGGCGGAGTCATTCGCAGAAGCTCGATTTCAGCTTTTCTTTTTATGTCAGTTGGGTCGGACTGCATGTGTTTATGTGGGTATGTGCGTGTTTATGCTTCTGTGTGTTGGATCCTGACAGCTATCACTTCTGACACAAAGTGGTTGTTTTCTGAAGGCTTTGCTCCGTTTCATGTTGTAATAGCTTCCCTGTGATGGTGGAGGGGACCTCTGCGCCACGCTGCTCTCAGCCATGACTCCTGCAATATTTACATGTTTACGCTCACAATTTCCATCTGTTGTTTCTGGAACAATCAGCAGCAGGGGCCTGGAGAGAAACATGGGGGGAATGGCTGTGAGTTGCGCTCAACTTGGGTTTCATGATTGGGAGGCTGGGCCTGATTATGCTCGGCTCGGCAAAAGGGGAGGAGGTAGAGGGGTGGTTTTCTTTTCTTCAAGGCCCTCTTAAGGTTTCTGATTGAGGGCTGAGGGGGAAAAAAGCGAGGGCTTTGGAGATCTGGATGAGCTCGCCCTTTTAGAGGGACACTTCACCGGGGTGAGATAAGTCATTTCAGGCCTGTAACCCCTCTCACCCTGATGCAACTGCCCAAGCCCGAACTCACTAATGTGTTTGAAACGTTTAAATTTGGTTCATGAGTAGTAAAAGTTTTTAGGTTGTCTGAATTTTTCTGAATCAACATAAGGTCCAATATATACTGATATCATCTTTATGTATTGTGCGACCACACTTGGAGACTTTTACACTCAATTGCTATGAATGTTTTGCCAGAAAGTGCTTGTTGTTTTCTGTCTGTCATTAAGTTTAAACCCAAAAGTGAAGGGTTTCTTCAACATTCCTAAACCCAATCTTTAATTATCTGACAGGTTTTTGCCATCAATATGGACTCATTTAATCTTTTTGATAATATTTTGGCCACTTTGTACAGCCTTCAATTATGAATATGTATATTCTACATATGCAAAATTAAAAAATGTTTATGTTTATGTCAGTTTCCCCAGTCAGGTGTTATCTGTATCGACAACATGTCACCCCACATGGAGTAAACAGTCAAATTATTTGTAGTGTAACTAGATCCTGTCCAAGTATCTGTGGCACTGTTGTGTGTTACAAAATGGCATGCTAAATAATCATTTGGCGTCAAAAGAAAACTATTACTACTGAGAAGCAGGGTTAAACCCCCCCAGGACAAGTGGGAGCTCTACAAGAAAGGGTGATACTGATGACTGTGTGGATATAGAGGGAAAGAAAGCAAAGAAACACAAGTAGGATGAAAGGGTGTGTAGGTCCCTTGTGATGTGGCTGCAGACGTAGCGGGTCCCAGCATCAGCCTGGTCCAGCGTCGGGTTTCCCCTTGCCGGAAGTGGCGCGTTTCCCCTGGCGACAAGCTCTTCCTGCAAAATAAAGAAATCATTAGAAAGATGACAGCTGGGCCAGGCAAGTGAAAGCCCAGGGGGGGCCGGCCTCAGAGAGCTGCCACCCAGCATTAACTAGCCGCTTTTGGCTTCACCATCACCTTCTTCAGAGGGTAAGCAGCACCGCCGCAACACGGGTCTCGCCAAGATCCCAGTGTCACACTCCATCGCTTTCTCAATTTTTCTTTTCTATCTCTGATCTGAATGTGCTTATCTGACTCTTGGCCTCCATCTTGCACACATCGCCCGACTTCCCTCAGTCCCAGAGGATGATGTGTGGAGGAACAATGTGGGGGCTGGTCATCGAGCTGAGAAATATTCTGACATGTGAACCCCACATCATGCGCATCGAGTCTGGAGCTGAAGGGTCCGGCCTCAGGCGGTGACCCCTGGCAATCATGGCGTGTGGCAGCCACACTGGGGCCTCTGCTGCAGTGCAGCCTTCTGGGAGTGAACCACGCCACATTCCAGCCAGAAGCATTTCCTCTGTGACCCATCGTTTACTTCTGTCTGCCAGACGGACGTAGCAAAGAGCCAGCGGATTTAATGCGACGCTAAGAGGGCGCTCCCAAAAACCAACAGTATTTAACTTCAGCTGAAGATATTTTGAAATTGATCCCCAAAGATAGTCTCATAATGTGCTTCAAAGCCTACAGGGGGGTGAGTTGATGCTGCACTCAGGAAAAAAATTATTGAATTTCATCACTTAATATTTTAGAAAACCCTTGCGTTGTTCCAAAAGATGTTTTACAATATTAGTTTGTTACATAGAATATCACTACATAGCTGAGATACCCTCATTCACTCTCTTTCAGAGTCACCGCTGTCTGTGTCTGTTCAATCTAAAGATGAACCAGATGCTTTTGGATTGTTTTCACACACAATAATCCGCCACACTCGGTACGATTGGGGACTCGATTCAATTGGGGGTTGCAACATTCAAACTTATTGAGCTTTCACACGGCACTTGTGAAACAGTGAAACAAACTGAACCTTTTGAATAACGAATAACTGTTTTTTCTATTTTCTCTTCTCTTAGTCCGCTTCCTGCATTTGGTTCACTTGAAGCGAACTGAGACCTACGTTTTTAGGCAGGAGTTCGGTTTCACATTCACACCTCCCCCAAAAAAATCTGACTTTCCGAGCAAACAAACTAGGGTTTGATGAAGAAGGGCTGGTGTGAATGTAGCCTTAGTTTAGCTATATTTGACGTTAGTACTGGAACAAAAAAAAAAATCTTGAATTTGTTGTTATATTTTGATAGACTGAGACAGGCTACTTGTTTTATTCTGTTTCCAGTCTTTAAGCTAATGCGCAGCTATATACTGTATATATATTCTGTACACATACAGTATATAACATGAGCCACTGACAGACAGAGAGAGCACGTATTGTGAGGGTGAGGGCTGGGTGGAGATGATCAAAACATGACACACCCTCACACCTCCAGGTGCCATGACTCTGTTGCCATGACGATTAGGAGTGATATAGGTTAACACCTGCTAGCACTCACTCATGGAGATTAATGTGGCTGCTCAAGCAAGGCACACATACAAAGACACACACACACACACACTTAACACTAGACCCCTGTCCCCTCTAATGGGGACTGATAAAAGACAGGCTCCATCTCTCGCAAACAGCATGGACTGGGTCAGCATGCGCTCAGCCCTAATGCTACCATTTCTGTGTGCTGCTGCATTTAGACATACAGGCCAATGACTAGGAAGCAGGGCACAGTTTCTCTTGACTCATTTAGCTTCACTGCACCCACTGCAACAAGGTGACAGAAGGCTTGGTGGCGGCTGTATGTGGTGGCTACATTTTCTTTGTGTGATTTTTAACTCATAAGACAGGTGTTGGCTGCTTTTCACTCTCTCACCAAGGCGTGTTTTCTGCAAGTCACACAAAAATAAAATCATCAGTCTCAGCGAAAGGGGCCTGACGGACAAGTTGCAACAGCAGTTATACGTCAGACGGCAGCATCAGCATTGACACAGTGCTAAATGAAGCAGGATGAGCAAGTTGAGCTAAACCACTCCGAGACTGTTGACACACTGTGGCTCATTTCCATTGCCGATGTCTAAGCCAGAGGTCAGTGTAGTTCTGGCTCGGGCTTATTTACACACACAAATCAGGCTGACAGTAGAGGCAGATGTAGCCCTCATAGGAAGATCAACATGATCCACATCTGACAGCACAATTATGTCTTTGAATGCCTTGTTTATTCTGAACATAAATCAAAGTTGAAAAGGTTTCTCACCACAATAGAGACTCTAGCCATGCAGAAAGTCATTTTTGTCCATGTATTTATGCATTTCTATTAAATATATAGTACTTCACCCTGATTACAATAAATAATATTTAACTCACCACTCCCATGTGACTGTACAGTTTTGAATGATCTGCCTGTGTAATTTCTGTGTCAACCCCAATACAGTGGTGGCGAATGGAATTTCACTTGTGGTGTTTACAGAAGTGAAAAAATATATTTTTTTTTAAAAATTCCCCTTTTCCAGAAACAGCCCAGACAGACGAGAGAAAAAAATCGTTCCAGAAAAAGATATTCCACAGACTTTCTAGTCCACCGGTTTATAGACTCTTTGTTCCACAGTAGTCTCAAAGAGATGGCACAGGACTAACCAAGTTTCTCTGGTTAGTTGTTTATTTTTTCTGCCTCTCAGAGTTAACATTAAAACCTTCTGGAAGCATAGTTTAATTGGAACAGATCACCGTATCCCCAGATATTTTTTTTGTCTCAACAACCGTAACCAAATAGCTGCTGATTAATGATTTCCTATCAGCTTTCTTTTTTCCAACCAGCCAGAGCTGTACTTTAAGTGTTATTCACCAGACGCATTATAACACACAAAGCTGATGTTGAAAATGATAAATAATACCTGTCACACAAGTGAAACGTAGGCCTTATCCACATGTAAAAAAAATAACTTTCCGGATACAATCTTTTTCTTTTTGAAGAAATGTCTTCAGTAGTATATTCAGTATGTATGTGGTGTTGTAACACTGTGGGTTGCCGGTGCCAATCTCAGCTGACATATGGCGAAAGGCAGGGCGACAGGCAGGGTACACCCTGGATAGATCGCCAGTCCATCACAGGGCCACATATAGTGACAAACAACCATTCACTCTCACACTTAATGTCAATTTAGAGTGTCCAATTTACCTAATCTCCATATTGCATGATTTCGGACTGTGGGAGGAAGCCGGAGAACCCAGAGAACATGCAAACTCCAGAACGTTTGGGGCTTGTGTGGCTCCGTGTGGATAAATTCCCAATACAATAATAAGCGTTGGAAGATTCTCGCACTAACTTCACAACTGGTGGCTCCTCAGGATAAGTGAGAAAATGGACCCTTTTGAAGTTGCTTCGCCCTCCCACTTTTTTTTTTTTCAGATGGTAACGTGTAATAGCCTGGTCATTGTCCTGCAGTCAAAGGCCCCCCCCCCCCCCCTTGCTCAGAAGTGCATCACAGGCTCTACAAGTGGTTTTCATTGGGCTGTGCAGCCTGGAGCGGCTCCTTGCCTCTGTATCGCTGTATGTCTGAGAGCAGTAAAAACCCATTTGAGACACTAAGCCCTTAATGATGAAGGGATGCTGAGGTAAGGCAGGTACCCTGACTTCCCTCATAAACTCTGATGGTTTTTGGACGACGCTAACTCCCCTGGACTTTTGTGTCCATCTGGGCTAAAACACTCACATGGTACTATTTATTTGGCCTGTTAGAGATTCAGGGATAATCGGACCCCCCTGTTTTTTTTCCTTTTTTTTCCCCCCTGTTCCTAATAGCAATTGAAATGCGCTATTAGAGGGTATTCACTGTGTAGTTTGTGCTCATATGAAAGCAGTGGTCTGTTTACAGAAATCTAAATGATTGGGATTTGGAAAACATTGCCATCACAGTTAAGACCAGGCAAAGGATACAAGGCACTTAATAAGAATGAAGTAAAAAGATCCACAGGCGCGCTTCACTGGCAGGGTAGAATGTTGGCGAGAAAAAGCGCCAAATTTATACACCGACACATAACCAACACACTGTTTTTCTGTAGCATCTATTACTTTACATTCATCGGGGAATTTAAGGAAGTACATCATTTTCTAATGACTTGAGGTCAATAGTCAAACATAGTCCATCAACGAGAGGATTCTTGGTTCAGTGTGACACAGTTGTATGTTTTTGTAAGAAGCTGATTTCAACTCGACGTAGTCTAAAAGACCTGCCAAAACCGCTCCCACCATAGCTATAAAAACAAGCTCGTTCTGGTGAAAATGGACAGTAATACTTCACTTCTGAAGAGGGTGCTTACCATCAGCTAAATCAAACACTGTCGGAACAATAGTCATAATAGCAGCATTTTTCCATACAGCGCATGCCAACTCACTCACTACTATACGTTACATGGAGGATCTCAATCTGTTTGTGATTATCAGCAGTACGTCACTCGGCGTTGAATCTGAAAAGAGCTGTTGTCAAAGCGCTGTCACGCTATGGGCTGCCACCATAATGGCACACAACAAACAATAAGGCCTTCAATCTTTTGTGGAACAACCCTTTGGGCCCCATTCACTTATTTCCAAAGTCCCCAAAATAATTTCTTTGCAATTGATCGGCCCTGTCATTTTGTACATTTCACGAGAAGAGGGAGGACAACAAAGCTCGGAGGTGTAAAAATAGCCCCGAGGCTCTGCAGTGCATTGTTTCGTCTCTCAATGCAGCAGGGAGGAGTGAGAGGAGCTGAGGCTGGGAATCACCCTGAGGGGCGAGGGTGGGGAGGTGGAGGCACGCTAAGAAACAAAGTCCAGGTGACATCCTAGTGTCAGTGTCACCCATTTAGGGGACAGCACAGCCATATCAGTGACCACAAGCGCTGCGGGCTGTAGGGCTCCGTCGATGCTGACGTGATTCAGGGAGGAAAATAGTTAAAGTTTTCAACACAAACCTCAGACAGACAATGGGTGACTTGTATAAGTCCCCACTTATTGAACAAGCTAAATGTTGCCCTCTTTCAGCTGGTGATGGGTGTGTTTTTTTAAAATTATCTATGGCTGAGGCATCTAAATTATTCCTGTGCCTGCGGGAAGCACGTGATGCACATGTTATGTTGGGGGGGGGGGGGGGGTCAGAGCTGAAGTGGTTAAACGATCTTGAGGCCGCCAAGTCTGCAATAAGAACACATTTTTTATACGCTGCGTAGCATTCATTTTAGAAAGTGCCATTGTGTTTATTGTATCATCTGATCTGTGGCTTTTGTTCACTATCCAAAGCTCAAGATCATTAGTGACTGGAAGTTTGAGGGCTACAGTCCCAGCGTCGGATACAGTGACTCTATCTCTGGACTCCAAACCAATCTGCGTATTGATCATGGGCAAATTTGACTCTCATCCCCAAAATGATTCTTGTTTAACAAAACACCCTGATGTTTGACGTGTTTAAGTTTATTGCCAGATGAATCAAGAACAGATATAAGAGCCCAAAGTCAGAGGAAAGATCTTAAAAGTCTAAGCACTGCTCTTGCAGTGAAAGGGGAGGTAGAGGTGATTGAAGTATCGGATTATAGGACATGAACTCAAGTCATGTTCCTGAAATTCTTCCAAGGACCTGGATGTGAAAACATAAATTACCTCAAAAGTTGCTATGGACATTTTGTGAAACTTCTCCTCGCGAGTGTCCTATTTCCTTCATGAGCAGCTCCACCCTTGGATGCTCCAGACATTAGACCAAGAAAGCCTCCCGCTGGTTTTGTGCCATGTGACTCTAATTTTTCCTGGACATTTCGCACCGTTCGTATCTAAAAATGGCTCACAAGGCCTTCAGATGTTGCCTTGCAAAGACATTACAGGTTACATTACGTCCAACTTGCGCTTACCGTGCAGTTACCTTACAGTGAACCATAGCTAAGCAGCACAAAATGGATTTGTTTCATGATATTGAACTCTCGTTTTGCCTCTTGTCTCTTTCAGGTGTGAGTCTTTTCTGTTTTCAGATCCAGGCTGGGCCTCCTTCCAGTCACCGAGGTGGTCAGGCTCTTTCCATACGACGAAGCAGGCTCGAGAGTAATGGATCCATTTAGCAGTAATATTCCTTAATGGAAACAGCCTAATTACAACCACAAATAACCACAAGCTTTCACAAAGGATAAACGATACAAAAGCAGAAAGAAGGCAGGTATGCATTTTCCAAATGATGAAAAAGTGTAACATCTGCAGTTCTTAGCAGGTTAAAAAAGTCTGGGACGAGGGCTCGCGAGGGAGGGAGAGAAAAATGCTTTGTCACTTTAGATTTCACAGCACTAGTTTGAGCCACAGGGCGGACGGTTTGGATTTCAAAGCCCTCTACTTCCAGAGAGAAAACAAAAACAAATATTTGTTTTGTGGTTTATTGTGTTTTAATATGGCAGCCAGACGAGACGCAAATTGAATGCAGGGGGAAAAAAAGATGCAGCTGCTGAAATCAACGAAAAGAATCGATCTCTCTGACGATCGCGAATAGCCCATGACTTCATTTTCCTTTGAGGAAGATTTGTGATTTTGATTACGGCATATTTTTATTTTCTATTTTTTTTTTTCTTTTCGAAAGAGTTTTAAGCTTTTGATTATGGGACTTGGTTACGGATTTTTCTTTTTAGGAAATAAGAGCTTGTTCAACTTCCTCAAAGGGTCTGCTTGATTTAACCTATTATGTCATTTCTATTATGGTTTAATTTTCAGTTTTGCTAGTGAGAAAATGTCAGATTTAAACAGATCCAAAGTTCAAAAGCTCGGCTGAAAAGAAGCTGTATATCCTTAAAAATCTCGTTTATTTTCCTCTGCAAATAATTTTTATATAAATAGAAAAGTGTCCGTGGGTTATTAATAGTGCCCACAGTTGATGGCAGGCTACAGTAAGTGGCAGGTATAGTGAAATGAGGCCACTGGGGGCTGCTGATTGTGAGTGAAGGCCTGTGATCATCACTCATCATCAGTCATTACAGCCGTGTCGCTGCTGTTGGTTTGTCCCACTGGCTGCTAAAATTGAATCTCAAGTTGTGTCCTATTTTGGTGTGAGGAACAGGTGATGTACTTGGCCCCGACGTGTTCCCTTGCCTCCACGCCACCCCCCCCCCCCCCCCCCCTCGAGTTTGGCTGCTTGTGAATGCAATGACAACATAGTTTTCCCAGAAAAGGAGCAGAAGGAAGCAAAGAGGGCTCTCGTCATTTTTGCAAAGACGGATCAATACTTGATTAGCGTAGTCTCTGTGGAGCTGTGGGGCTGTGGCACGTATGGTTGTGTTTAACGTGGGAAAGAGACACGTTTCCCCACGAGCGTCTCAATAAAAGACAGTCGTCTCCGCTTTTGTTTGGTAAAGTAAATCCATGTTGGACGGCACGCAGCAATCAGTCCGGCGCTGGTTGATTTGCCGTCCGCTTGCACAGCGCAGAGCTGTCTGTCCCACTTTGTTGTACTTTGTTGACAAATGCTCGACTTGAGAATATCCATTCAAATTAGGCAAATAAGCCTAAATGAGACTTCTTTAGTCGTCTTTTTTTTTTTAATATATTTTCCTCTGGTGGAAAACAAACAGCAACACAGATGATCCGTGTCATTGTCAGCGGCAGCAGGACACCTGGACTCTCCTGTGCTCTGCACCTGCCGGCCTGCTCTCAGTGTAAACTTCTCCCAACACACCATTTACATGCAGGTCAAATCCTATTCAAATGTCTCCATCTGAACAGGGGAGCGTTTCAAAACAGACATCCTCGACTGATTTGGGATTATGCACTCATTTGTATAAGGTCTCTGCAGACAAGAAAATGGAAATAATTAAGATAATGCGGCCGGGCGACCATCTCTAATTTAATGGATACACTGGGCAGTTTGTTTCTTGCGCCAGTAAACAAAATATCTCCCCTAATACTCACAACAAGGATGGGATTGATCGAAGTAAAGCTGCACTGCTGTGACAAAATGCTTGTTATTTGTTTGGCACATGACCTTAAACTTTCCTACAATCTTAGAATTATGTCTACCATGTGGATGATTACGGCGAGAGCAACAGATATGCACAGGCAAATTATAGTCCAATCTGGGATGCTTAGATTTGAATACCAGCCTGCTTAACTACAAAGGCCATGCTATGGAGCAGCATGAATCATATTAAGGCAGAAAAAAAGGAGGAAGAGAACATTCAGCCAAAAGTTCCACATCCTTGGTTTCGGGGGTCCAGCAGGGCTCATGGATGGAGTACTTGCGCAGGGTTGTACATTATGTGTAATTATGAGGCTGGATTTAAATGGTTGCCAGGTAAAAGTTGTACAGGACGCCAAAGAAAGGCATCCCGGGGGAATATGTCCCGACGCTGTTACTTCATTTGGAGAAATGACCCATTTATATGAACCGCAGCGACGACAAACCCGTACAGTGGCTGCTCTTTGCTGTGAAAGTGATCACATCTTTATGGCTCCTGTCACTGCTCTTTACAGATCTGTTTCCCAGAGGTATTTGATGGGAGAGCCAAAGAGGGAGGAAGTGTGGGTCTGCAGCCCCCGTGTTAACAATGGCTCTCCTCAGACCCCCGGCCCAGGACCAGCCAGTCATGAAACACCATGGAGATGTTATTGACCTCAAGGTTAACTCTCCTCAGGTAAGCCTGGGAGATAATGGACAAAGAGCAGTCCTTTTACAGGTGGAGTGACACGGCATATCCGCACAGTGCAGCTCCTCTCGCATTGACAGATTTTCTAATTCATTGCAGATTCCCATAAAACTGGGTGGCCCGGGCGAGCTCTGCCCAACAGAGGGCCCATTCATGCTGGGTGGGATAAGGGGCCTGGCCAAATTAACCTGGATTAATTTAGAAGAGCAAAGACTCCTTACATCCGAATAAAATGAAGATCAATAAATTAAATGTCCGGGTCAAGATGTCAAGTTGCAGCGATGATCGACTGACATGCGGAAAGCTACATTCTTTGGCTGAGAGGAGGAGGTAAAAAAAAAAGAAAGAAGGAGAGCTCCTTAATTACTTTATTCCACGGAAGAGAAGTGCTTCCATGCATCTCTCTTTACATGCAAGAGCAGCGCTCCTATAAACACACTCATGTCAGAAAAGAATGGTCATTACTTCTCTCATTTGGCCCCGGGATTAGTTACCGCTATAGTAAAGTCATAAAAGAAACCACACGGAGATTCTTTAAACTTGTTTGCATTACACTGTAAGAGTTATTATTTAAAATGTGTCATTTACATTTTTTCCCACCACATTTTTTTGGCTCTGTTTTGTACATTTGGGTGTGAATGAGATTACCCCCCCCCCCCACGCTTTCCCGTTTTAATCAAATCTCATAAAATCAACATGCGTCAACTTACAGGGCGTCCATTTGCGAACCCGACACCGCAGAGTTGTAACCTCAAAGTAAAGGTGTGCCGTAAAGACAAGAAGAAGGGGAAAAAAAAAAGTTGATCACGTCTCCTTGGTGAAGCAGCTAGACCTAAACCTGAACCACATCATGTCATTCACTACATGATGAATTATCCAGTGAGGGCAGCCTTGTAAGGAGGCCATCTCATCATGCAGCCATTAATATCTAAACAGTGTCTGCCTGGAGATGACATATAGGACAATGGAAAGAGGGTTAAAGAAATGACCGAGTGGCCCAAGCCCAAGCTGTTAGCAGATTAAAGTGACTTAAAGATGCACGGACGTGAATTCTCCATGACAAAGGTAAAGCAGGCGACACAGAGATTTTGTGTGACGGTCATTTGAAGGACGCTCTGTAATTTACGTGACAGACGGCAGCCGTGACACAAATGTTGGAGGTGATCGTTTCCATCTTTGATAGTTATACACTCCTGAACACAAGCCCAGCCTTGAGGGTTTTTCATTTTGAGATCAAATCCATCAAATTTCAGTTCTTATAAACCCTGAAAATAGATTGAGAATCGATTGAAGTCACGCTAAGTTGTGCCGTGTTTGTCTTTTTCGGGAGTTGTGTTTTTTTTACTACCTGCTGCCAAAAAAGTTCCCCTTGAGGGTCAATTAAGCTCTGAACTGAACTAGATTTTAGTTCAGTTCAAAAAAAGTTAGTTATTTAAAAAAAAAAAAAAAAGTGTTATTGTCAGTGGTGATTGATGCCCCCCCCCCCCATAATTTCCATAATTAAGTCATAATCTAAGGTGAAAACGACAGATGTAACAGAGGAATTAAATATTATGTAACCTATGAAATGAAATGACAACAACTCAAGGTACATTCATATAAAATGCTCCATTTCTTAAGTAAGCAAGTAAATAATGAACATGTATATATTAAATCCTTCCTCAGCCCCAGGTCTTATCAGTGGCTTCCCAAATGAAATACCAAACCTGTCGCTGAGGCAGCCTTCAGAAATATGCCAACAGGATACTTCCTCAGATTAGCAGGGCTGTTTACACAGTCCCCTGGTAATCTGGGCCACAGGGGACATACCTGTACTGTGTCAGAGACCGAGCTAGAGTTACACAGTGGGACCAACCAGCCACAACAGCCCAGGCCAGAATACGATCCAGAGGGTCCAGCGGGACTGGCCTGGCTCCAGAGGGGTTGGCACTGGGTACAACTGGCCTCGTCTCCCCCCTGCCAGACATGGGTAGGACTAGGCTGTGTGTGTGTGCCGCTGTAGAAGGATGGTCGTGGTGGTGGGAGTGCACCAGCTGCCACCTCTACATCCTTCCTTCCTGTTCTTTTGGGACATACTTTGGTAATTACTTTGTCTACAGGTCTATAAGCAATACTGTTGACACTCACTGGCACACACACATACAGCCACATAAAGAGGAAGCTTTCTAGCAGGTAAGAAAGGGGGAAAAAAAAAAGAGCCAACCATGCATTATGGGTCTGGACAATGACAGCACACAGGGCAGGAGAATACTGGTGTTATTGTGCACAGGAGGGGAGTGTAGTTTTAATGGAGCCTAAAGCTCATGGAAAGATAATGGGCCAGAGTTGCAATGTTTAAACTGCATATGTTATTGCTGTTTATCCACACACACACACAATTACAAACAAATGCAAGCTGTGTATATACATGCATCCATGTTCAGTGTGTGTACTCTACTCGCAGCTCCGTTCCTCAAACACACATCTGAGGACAAAAGGCGGGGATGCTCGCCAAGGAAAGGGAGGACGAGCGTCGCCTCGGGCCAATCACAGCCGCCCCTGAGATTGCGCTACTACTCACGCCAATATGGGCTCCGTACTTAAAAGGCAAGAACAGGTCCGTCTGGTGAGTTGCACAGACTCTACATTGGTTTACCTGTTTCCATCCACCATCAGTCATCCACAGAGGGACGGTGAAGCGTCGGGCAGGAGAGCGCCGTACAAAGACTTTCTTTATCACGGCAGGGCTTCGGTTTTCACCAGCTTATCAAGATCTCCCGCGAGCGTGCTGAAAAAAAAAACACCCCCTACACATATGATAGACGGTATAGATTTTGCAAACCACACACATACACACACACATTTTTTGCATATGCAGTACACAATGTGTGTTAATGACAGATAGAAAAAAGGCATTATAAAACAAGCTACTGTTAACACACTGAACGGTTTGAGACTTTTGTTTTGTAGAGTAAACACCTGTTGCTACTACTACTGAATATATAAGACATCATTTTTTTCAATGTCAACATTTTAAAACACAACGAAAACTTATCTGTCCATAAATCATTTTTTCAGTCAGGACCAAAACTCACTCTTTCGCTATCTGATCTTTTTTTTTTATTCTAATAACATTTTTGGCCACGTCACTCAGCCCTTCATCGTTTATATTTGTTGCATAACTGCAACAGTATCTACTGTTTAGCTAAAAATGTACATTTGTGGAGACAAATACAGCAGGGCAGCAGTTTTTATACCGTTTAACAGCAGTTAAACGGTATAAAAAGAGGAGATGAGAGACGGATAACAACACTTCTAATGACAACGAGAATGCTAATGGTGCCATTACCCCGTCTGCCCTCTACCCCTCCCTCCTAATGGGAGAGCGGCAACAGGGTGTGTTCAACAAGCAAGCGAGGCAGGGAGGATGATTCTGGAGTAAATCGCTTGTGGAAAGGTGAAATGTGGCCCGCATGAGTCGGCCTAATCCATGCCAGACATGTGCCGAACACCAGAGGAGCAGGTGCAAACAATTGAAGCAGCTGTCAGTGAGCTGCCGTGATCTCTTTTGATATCTTAATTGTTAGTCAATCCAAGAGCAATTTTAGCAACATTGCTGTCAGCCCCAGGACCTGCCGCGCTCTGCTCGCATCTGTCAGGGGTTTGCCGGGACCTGGTGCTGCTTTCCCTCCCAGACTGGAGGGCACATGTCTCTGGGATGTGTGTGTCCAGCCCATCCAGCATCTCCGAGGGAAATCGGGCCTGATTGCTGCCATTTCCGCTCACTTTGGCGGTTCGGGTCGGGAGTGCAGGCTAATACTGATAATTGCCACGTTTCAAAACTACTGGAATTCGTCGGGCCTCCCACCCAAACTCTGTCTGGCCCTGTCCCGACCCCCTTGTCGGTTCAATGCTCCTGAAGATTGTGATTAGCATAAGAGCGGAGTGTGTGTCAGCATAGATTCGGGCCTCGCTCGTGAGACTCTCCAGATACTCCTGTTACGGAGTCGTTAGGGCAGGGTCGATCAGGCGCTGCGAGGGCCTGAGCTGTGCAGATGTGAGAGCGAGCAATCAGACAGTGAACAGCACCACAGAGAGCCGGGTGAGCTAATGCGACGCGCAGCCAAAATGTGGCTGGAACTATTGAGCGCCGTGGCCAAATTAAACTCGAGGAGTTCAAATGCAAAGTTCCCTCATTTTCACACGAGTCCGCGCCCACGCGTGCGCTCGCACACATTCGTAGACACCCAAAGGGCGTCATTATAAAGAGATAACTCAGCAGGCAGTGACAGTGAGTGACCTGCTTCCACCCATTCAACATGAGGTGAGCCCTGACTCGAGGCCCAGCCTGACCCTCCCATTGATTTATGTGGCCCCAGTAAGCCGGGTCTGTTTGAGTGCCCAGTGAGGAATGAAAGTGTTAACAGTGGGTGTTGGGGAAGTTGGGCGCTGAGCGGAGAGTTATGAGTTTTCTCAGCTGAGCGCCCGGCTTTGGGTTTCTGACGTTGTTTTCGTCCGAGGAGGAGGGGGAGAGCAGGAGTAGTAAAAAGGGAGGGGTGGGGGGGGGGGGGGGTGGTAGGCGGTGGGTGTGTGGAGTGGGGGGGAGATCGTGGAGCCCGCAGGCTTGAACTCCACAGCTGAACCACTGACCCCAGCCATCCATCAGTGCAGGGGTGTGACAAGGCAGGGGCAGGAGTATGTGACAGGAGGGGGGGCAGGAGCGTGGAGACTCTGGTAAAGGGACTGAGGGGCTATAATGGGCTTTGGGACATGGGAGGGGCCAGTCACCGACAGTGGGGGGGTAAGCGGAAAGGCCAATGTACTGTAGAAGGATGGAGTGGGTTAATGGCTTGGGAGAGAGGGGGTGTTAAGTTAGCGGATGCAACGTTTGAATAGACATGTGTACATGTTGGTCCATTGCAGCAGGTCCTCAACTTTAAAGACGTTTTTGAGGATATAGACTTGGTTTTAGGGTCAGGATTAGAGTTACCGTTAACTTATGGGTGGGGTTATGGTTTGAGTTATTTAATATAAGGAAAATGATGTCCACGACTGTGTGGGACAGAGAGAATTAATTCTACTCCAAATCGTCTCAGATTTCCCACTGAATCCGTCCAATTTGCCGTGCTAAAATGTTCACAGACATAAGTTAATATTTACACAATGGTCAGAAATTAACTCACAGTTTAGAGTCGCTCGGTAACGACGTGATCGCGTAAACACGGTATTCATCATGCAGGCGGCAAAAATGGGGGCAGCTTATGTGAATGATTAATCAAAAAGGAATCATTTTCAGCACCGTTATTAATGCGTTGGCTCTGCTGTGTGTCTAAATTCAATAAAATAACACCTTGGTGAATAAAAGTATACAAAACGGAGCCACCAGACTTGGTGTATACATCACGTTGCGCCAGGCAGAATAATTATTTGCTGTTTTTGGACTCTGCAGTTTGCTAAGAAGATTTGACTAAATATTTGTCAAATTTAGAGATTGATGAATGCAGCTGGAAGATTTAAAAATGTGATCCTGGCTCTTGCAACAGAAAGAAAAGTTTTATTATATTTAGGCAGAGCTCAAAGCAGACAGCACCCTCCCCCCGTCTTTCAGCTGTTGCCCAAGACTCACTGTCACTTGGCTCCATGCGTGCACACACACACAATCCATGGCCAATGGGTAGAGTGGATCCCAGCATCCGCATTGGCCCCCAGCCAGACAGGCCTGAGCCGGGGCCCCTGTCCCATTGAAAGACTAGAGAAAACACTAATGGTTAACTCTGGATTGAGCCGTGCGAAAGAAGAGTCTGGGTGGAGAGAGGGGATGATTGTTTTAATATGATCCACTTTGGAACTCCATAATGCATATTCCGATTTCATTGGGGGGCCAACGATGGAGCTTGCGTAGTCGGCATTAGCGGTTATGGGGGGTGACCGTGTTTGTCTGCTTGACACCGTGTAAAAGAGGGTTAAGGCGTAGGAAGAGCATGAAGATATGGAAAAGGAGGGAGGAGGGCTGAGAGAGAGAAGGGAGATAGTGAAAGAGAGAGTTCACGGCCCTCCCAGTTAGGTTATGGCACTGCAGCATGGACAAATCCATGAGCAAGCGAAACCACTGTTTTAAATAGCGGGGTATCTGGTGTCAGCGTGTCCTGAGAGAGGCCCTCTCCATCAATATGTTCCTTTGCCCTTGTCTGCTCCTGATATCTTTATCTTGTCAGGACCTCTCCTGTATGTTCCACCTCAATGGCTTCCGTCTGTGCTCAGCCTGTCTTATGCAGATGGACCTCTGCTGGTCCCTTCAATATGGCCTCGTGGTTGGGGGTGGAGGGGGGCGGGGGTTAAGGTGCAGCGAGGGTGAGCTGAAGGCAGTCCTATGTCAACCTGTAGTCTACGGGGGCCTCACAGACGCCAGCGGAGAAGCTTTTAGGGAGTAATTAGACCATTACAGATAGCCAAGGGAATAAATGAGCACTTCCTATGTCTTCTGAATAAATGAGATGTTAAAATGTGCAGCAGCTATTTTTTTTTAATTAGTCATGCCTTTAGGGATGTTCCTTTTTTGTCAAATAAATGCAGAACAAAAACTTGAACTTTAACCCTTATAACACAGAGGATTTAAGCTGATTTACTATGTTGAAACGTTTATACAGAGGCTCTATAAATGTGCAGTATAGAGTGTTTTTCAGCGCAACCTATAGGCAAATGATTAAAAGAATAAAAATAATAATTTTCACCAACTATATAAAGCAAAAACTACTCAAAATGATTAAAATCTGGTTAAATGTGTGACATTCTGGAACTTCTTGGCTCGTTTGTATGAACAAATCTAAAGAATAAATGTCTATTTTGTGACTTCTCTCGGTTTTTAAAAAATAATATGTGATTGAGTCAACAACACATAAGAAGACTAAAGAAGACCTATGAACACACACCCCAAGGACGTCCATATGAGGAGTTGTGTATTATTCTCACAGCAATTTAATCCGTGCCACGTGAACACTAAGGGTTAAAACCGTTTATACCTTGTCTTGAATTTTTTTTTTTTATTCCAAAACCTTTTCAAGTGTACATTCTTTTGCATTGGCTCCCTCTTCAAGAGCACCAGTGGTTTGAGGGAGACCAGCAGTGCTCCTGCCAACTTTCTCTTCCAAGCAAAAATATGTATATTTAAATTTGCAGTCCGCTTTAAAACGTACAACCTGCAAAAAGTTATGTCATATACAATTTGCTTCATATTATGCAAAAAGAAAAATGGACAAAGTCTTTATTCACAAACTAGTGCAGTTGACTTGCAGAAGTGCAGTGGCAAAGGGAAGCTTCCACTGTTCTTTCCTGTAATTTCCAGCTTACCCTGAAACGAAAATGGGAGCTGGATTGTGGGAAATGACAGATGCGGCTCTGGAGGGCCATTGAAGAGGTCATATGTCATCACGGGGTCGCACACGCCCTTTGAGCAGAGGCCGGGGGGGGGAGGTGGGGGGTTCTTCTCTTCCCTTCCCACACTACCTGGAGAGACGAGGCCTGGGAATGCAGGCAAACCTGGGCCTGACTGACTCCACTCACCTGTCATCCTTGTCATAGAAGCGTGTCCTGGATTTATGTTGGCCAGTCTGACCGGCTCTGCCCCGCGAGCATGTGTCCGCTCTAAAAGAAGAAACATTTCAGCGCGTTTCATTCTGTGTTTTCACACGCACTTTAACCTTAATGTCTGCCTCTGTACACCACAAACAAACGTCCTCTTGCTACAGGTCTGTGAAATACCGCGTTACACCTATAAATCATCCCCAACAGCGATGCCATGTTCCTGTGCTTGGTATGTCCTGCCAGTGTCAGAGTTTCTCTCAGACTGGCGCCTGAACTATATTTCATCTGTCTTTCCTTCTCTCTTCTTCTTCACTTTTAGCTTCTTGCAGCATGTGTGTGTATGTGAGAGAGAAAGAGAGAAAGTGAGAGGAGTCCTGGTCCAAGTGTGTGTGATTTTAATAGCCATCAGTTACCTGCTCACATATGATACCCCTCCAGCCTGCCTGGGCAGATGGCTATTACTTTCCAGTTGTGAAAATCAAGCTTATACAAACACAGGCAGGACTGAGACGTGCTGGACCGAGTAGAGTATCCCTACGATAGATATTAGTGTGTGTGTGAGAGATGAGGTCTGATTCTTTAGCGTCTGTCATGCGCAGCCTATCCTGTGGAAATCATTAAGTAGGAGCACTAGGCCGTCACTTCCTGGCAAAGCATGCAAGCGAAATGAAGAGCTTTATCACTTTTCAGGACAGGTGGGAACATTATTGAAGGCAGAGCGGCGGCCGATTGGTGTCGGACGTGAATGAAAAGTGAAAAGTCGTTTTAATGGTCTTGTGTTACTTCTCGGCTGTGTAAGTGTGTGTGTACGTCGCGTTCAGTCCGAATGTGCATTCAGTTTTTTATGCGCTTACAGTAATGAAATAAGAAAAAAACATGCAGATACTATTGCAGTTGCACATCCTCTCCTGCTCTAAAAAAAAAAAAAACAAAAAAAAAAACTTTAAAAAAAAAACAGAGCCCAGCTTTGATTAGATATCATCTACCAACTGTGATTTTCCGGTTTCATTAAGTGTGGGCACTTCATTTTAGGTATGAAACCCGAACTTCTCGCTGTCTTGAAACTCAATAGTCCTTTTAGTGTCAAGGTTGGCCCTGTCCTGCTGCCTCTCTCATGGAATCCGCCGTCACGTGACTTGCCCTCACTGTCCCAAACCGCCCCGGGATTATTGATCACCCGCTGCTGCTGTGAGCGAGACGTTCACTGTGGGCCCGTATTGCTGCACGCGGATCACTTCTATTCTGTAACAGACGATCAATAGATAATGCTGTGGTAAATGATTCAACCCCCTGGACGTGCCCATTATGTTATATTTTATTATTATAATTATCAATAATGATAATGGGATACATTAAGTTGCCTTTATTTACAATTTTTCAATTTAAAAAGCAATGTTTCAAGAGAGTATTTTTGTTATTTCTGACTAAATTGAAATGCTTTATTAAAATAAATTGAATTTTACCATGGATATGGCTGCCACAATAAAATGCTTTTTTTTTTTTTAAATTAAATTGCAGGTAATTATAACATAATTATATTATATTAAATTACCCCGCAATTATAATTACGAGACCAAAATAGTCACAGTGCTGATTATGATTTAATATAAGCTGTAACAAGGTGATATTAACATTCCAATATTACATCTGTATTTTTTTTATTTTACTTCTTAATGGTATTGCCTCTCTTTTTCATTAATTATTTTACATTTTCTTTATGACTATTGTTGTCTGTTGTGACACCAACAACAACCAGTTCTCAGTTTCCTATCTTTCTGACCACCAAGGTAAAAACTAAACTGAGATTTTGTCTGTCAGAGTAACATGAGTGTGAGGTTTATTGTCTTAAAGCAGTGCATACACTAAAAGCTTTTCATTAAAAAAAACCTAATCAGGCAAAGGACAGTTTGCTTGAGACCAAGTCAAGCGTTGGCCGCTCGGCTAATTAGAGTGGTGATGAGGGTAGTGAGGCCGGATCAGGTGTCTTCCTGACCGCTGGCCTCTGCTGCTCGGAGAGCAAGAGACTGGGAGACCTGGAAGGCCGAGGGGCCATGTCGTTGAGGACATAGAGCACTTCTGTGTACATATACCGCCATCTACTGGGCAAATATCGGGCCATCTGATACTTCATAGACTGTAAATTTACACATCGACTACTGCACCTTGGAATTATAAGCTCCTTGCACTTCCGTCATCCAGCTCGGGCATTTTCCTTCCTCCTTCTTTATCAGACTTAATGTGTATTGATCTGCGGTGAGGTTTTTTTTGAATGGATCATGTTCCTGTTGGACTGCGTTCCACTTTATTCCCCTTATTTTGTCTGCCTCTCTCGTATGTGTATGGATTCAAGTCTATCATTGTGGCAACACAGGATATTCCTGAATATTGGCCTGCTGCACACAGAAATTAATATCACAGACTTTTCTTCCTACGTGGTCTTCAAGAACCATCCAGTTTTTTTTGAGTGTTTGTTTATTTATGTTCTGTGATGGACCGATTGGACGAATTACAGAACATATATATGGGGGTAGATAAGATGTAATGCTTGAAAATCAAACCTTAACCGTCTGCATCTGTAATCTGCATCGACAGCTCGCTCTGTGTGGGTTTAAGAAAGTAGCAAACATGCTGTTCGCTGGCCAAAAAACCTCATATAGAGCTTTATAATAATGCTGAAACTGTGCATATTTGAGAGGGAGGGAGGGGAGTTCCAAATGTGCCTGACTGAACTCAAAGCCCTCTCTGCCTCTGTGTGTTTGAGCCCAGGCTGGACTGGACCCTGGGGTGGCATAAACTGTACTTTTTCTCCTTTACACGGTTCATAAAATGATCAATAATAATCATAAGTCAAAGTTAAGGCTGCCATCACAGTATCACTTGTTAATATTGGGCCGAGCGGCAGTGTTTGTTCGAGGTCCCCGTTGCCCTTTTAAGAACAAGGCACTTCATTCATTCATTCTTGCGTCTTTGCTCCGGGGGACGGTTTGATACCTTGTGTTCTTGTCCAATACCAATACTGATATCACAGCCTATGGCAGTCCAGTAACACCTTACATTACAGTCCAATGACAGTATGGTAATATGTGATTCTAATGAGTTAAAGCAGTTATCAGCTTTGTAATTACTTTTACATTAGTTCCAAATATATATCCGTGTAATAGCTTGGTAATGAGAATAATATGACCAAGTGTCACCCAGTCATTTTGTACTGTAGCTCAAGTCAAGCTAAAAGGCTGTTGCTACTTTTTATTTAGTCTCTGTCCAATATCCAGCGATTTTGGCTCGATTGAATTGAATATCGTGCAGTGCGATGCTCAGTATCCTCATGCTCTGTTGTCCGGTCCTTGAACTTCGTGTCAACTCATTTGAATTCGATTTCAACTCATCACAGTGCATGCTTTCCGTAGCACGCCACTTCTTCCTCCTCGTATCTACTGGTCAACCTGGCCTCAGCATCACCTCTGACCCCGTCTCCTGTATCTGCAGCCTTCGCAAACTTTCCACAGATTTCTCCCGTCAGTGTAAACTCTGTAACTTCTCTGGCGCAAAAAATTATAGTCTGCAGTCCCTCTTGGCAAAATAAACGGCCTCTAATTGTGATGCTTTGACCATCTTCCCCCCTCGCTGTTATTTAGCTTGGCTGCTGCCTTTGCTGCTCTGTGGTTTCCACCCGAATAGTTCAGTCGACGTGATAGGGAGAACACATTATTATTCCTGCTGCCTGCTACACTGCACATGCTAATAAGGGAGGACCAGTGGGATGTTTTGGGATTTTTTTTTTTTTGTTTTTTTTAAAAATGGGGGGAAGATGATGATGTCATCAGTGTGTATTATCTGAGTTGGGATCTGAAGGGGGTTGTAGTTTGGGGCCCAGGAGTGAACCTTTGGCTTCGGCAGGGGGACTGTTTAAGGAGATTACTCAGTCACCACACCTTTGTTGCATTATGCACTAGAGTGAAAGGCCACGGACTGTGTGGACGTCTCAGTGAGCTTTTTGACAGTCACATAGAGGCGGATCATCATTCATCTGACCCTAGGTCTGCATATCTGTCCTCGAGGAACAGAAGGGGAGGGAGGGAGGGAGGGAGGGGGGGAGAAGTAGATTATTTTGCTAATCAACAGAAATCAGAATGGAGTATCAGGCTTTTTGATCACGGACAATGCGGCAATGTTTGTGCAACATTAAAGTCACTTACACAACATGAACTGCCCGCGGCATACTCGCTAAATCAGATAAAGCTAAACACAGTGCATTTGCGGTGTCTCGTGCAGCGTACGTTAACAGATCCAATGCACTGGACAAATTGCGATTACAAAATGAGAAAGACACACTTTGAGGAAGAAAAAAAAAAAAAAAAAAAAAAGTGGGATACCCAGCTTAGAAATTATTGCCTACCCACAATTGAATTAAGTCATTTCCTCGTGGTCTGGTAAAGAGATGGAATTTTGAAGTCGTCAGTTTGAAGTCTCCTTCAAGTGATGGCTTTAGCGCACAGTCGCTGCTGCTGCTGCTGCTGCTGCTGTGTCGACTACAAGAAGCAGTAAAATGCAGTATATATTTGATCAGAAATGAGTTGGGATGGATGAAGAGGCATATAATCCTATTACATACTGTCTGTGCTGCAGTTTGCCAACAAACTCTCAGCTGCACTGCTTTACTGCTCTTTGCATAATGCTGACCATACTTGGGATACATCCTTATCTTTATTGTGCACGGCGGAAGAGGAGTGAGGTGACGGGCTGCGACTCGGGCTGATCCCTGTAGGCGGGGTCTGGGAAGTTCCAGAGTGTATTCCAGCTACACAGAGCCCGAGTTTATTGCCCTGATAAAACGTCCCTGAGGCTAATCGTGACGGGCAGTTGCCCCCTCTTCATGCCCACGCTGCAACGCCACTGCAAGAAAATCACACATCTCATTTCTCACAATGGCCTCTACCTCTTACTCTGGTCCAAAATGCATTTTATGAAGCCCCCCCCCCTCCCCTTTCCTCTTTCACTGCAGATGGGTTAAATATTACATCAAAGCTTCTTTAATGTTCACAGTACCTCTCGCATTTCTCCTCAGTATCAAGTTCAAACTAGTGCAGGCTGCATTTTTACAGTAGATTTAATGGATCAATGTCCATAATCACATTAGCACTGGCTTAACATATAACAAATTTCACCGTGCCGGCATCAAAGACGTGACCCTCTTGTTATAATCAAGCATGGCATCTTTTCCTCCCCTGAAGATTTAAGTGTGGGCCGCCTGATCCTGAGAGCAACAAAAGGAGTTGTCAAGCGGTGATCGGCTGCAGTGCACGGTACGCAGCTCAGAGAGAGAGAGAGCGCGAGAAAAGCATTTGTCCATCACAGACCTCCTCACTGTTTCCCTGGATCACGCTGATAATCCTCTCCTCCTCCAGCTTTTGCAGGGAAACACAGACTCTATAAAACTTCAAAACGCGGAAAACTTTCTTCCCCCGAAGGCAGAGGGCAGGGGAAGGTGGTCCAGCCGAGCCGTGCCGCGTTTTTCTTGAAGGGGGGGGGAGAAAAGAAAGCATGATGTATGATGTCTCGAGTAAGAAATACCACCGCGGTCTTCACTCAGCACTTCCTGCGCGAGGCCAACAGGACATCAATGAATAATACAGATTAGCAAAAAATTCAAACAGACAAACTGCAGACAAACTAGAATTGATGGCTTCCACTGAGCCACTCAGGGAACAGACCATGACGTAAAAGGAAAAACATGTCGGGTTCCCCCGGCCAGGTTAATCAAGACAAGCCTCCCCTGCAAAAAAAAGACGTGTGTGTGTGTGTGTGTCGAGGGGGGGGGAGGTTGATTGCCTTGTACTTTTCATGTGTGTGAACACATTGCTCATTCATAATATGCAATCCTATTTTACGGCTTGATTGTATTTGCCATACATGCATGCATACATGCATACACAGGCTGCGTGCATGAGGTCTCTGCCCATATTTCTCTGCCCAGCATAGCATAAATAAACAGGTTCCCTCCATAATCCATCATCTTGTGTGCTGTGGGAGTGTGCCCAACGCAAACATGGCTCCTGTTTTCTATCTGTGTGAGTGAGACTGTGGGAGGGCTGGGATGGGTAGCACTATTATGTTAGTGTTCACTGATTGTCCATGACTGTGAAACATAAACCGCCTGCACTAAATGAGGATTATACAAATGAGCTTCCTCTGGGCTCCTTGTTTTTTTTTCATGTGTCTCGTTGTCGAGACAAGACGCAACGTGGAGAGGAAGAGTGCACTCTGTTTCAATCCTCCACTCATTTGAGCGTTCGTTTCACAGCGGCATCTTCTAGAGCTCGTGGCAAATGAACAGGGACGCTAAAATAATTCTTTGCACTGTTTCAAACACTCGCGCATTTATAGAAATAGACAGATACGTTCCAAGCTGTATCCGTGGGCTGACTGGGAAAAAACCTGGAACCAGCATTTGATTAACTACCACACTTTCCCTCCTCAACAGGTACCATTAAATTCCCAAATAGCAATAAAAGTGACTGCTCCAGTGGGGCTGACCCGAGGACAACAGTGTAAGACTACAGTTGTTTCAGGCAGGTGTGAAATGTTTGGTCAACTCCGTTAAAGGGTGACAAAAAAGTCATATACGCAGGTTTTTTGCAGTACATTTGGCTCTAAGGATCCACTGTTGATCCACCACAAACAATTTAGTCCGATCTACAGTATGTCTTTGGAGTGCTTCCTGCAAAATGGCTGCAAAAACATGTGGAAAAAAACTGAGTTGGAGAACCTGGTAAACATTTAGTAAACGGCTGCAATAACGAAATCCCTCTTTGAACAACGTGATATTATATGGAGTCGAGGAACGTTACTGTTATTGTTATGCTGTGTTCGCACCGAGCGCGATGAAGGCAGCGTTCGGCCAAAAGAACAACAAAGCTCCCCTCACACAGCCCCGGTGAAGACTTCTAAGGAAAAGCCTGACAACCAAGTCCATAAAAGTAAATCCAGTAAATCAAAAAGCAACTGATTGACCTGTTGATTATTTACTCGATTAACTGATTAGTGGTTTGGTCCAGAAAGTGTTGAAAAATGTGTCCCAAACCTCAAAATGGTCTTCTCGAATGTCTTCAGTTTCAATTATTGGGAAATATTCATATTTAAGAAGCTGAAAAATTCAAGATTTAGTTTTTTTTAAACAGTGTATAACATTATATAAAATAGACATGTTTAAAACAATACATCATTTTAAATGAATTACCGTCAATCTATTTTGAAAAGGTCTTGTATCAGCTAACCTGTGTTGGTTTCTCTGTATTAACTCAAATTCTAAGAAAGGCCGTTGGGAAAAAGTAGTATTTTGATTATAATACATATTTAAATAAAGGACAAATGTGTACATTTTCCTAATAAAGTTCTTTTGAAGCCCCCGGAGGAATAACATTGTGTCACACTGAAACTAATTATCCGTAGCATGTGACTAGATAATGCCGGTAATTGGTGCCATTTGGTCCGATTTATGGCAATAGTTAACTCCAGCTCCAGCACTTCCTGCTCCAACCCAAACTGTTAGTAACAATGCTATTGTACGCGGGCGTAATGCGCATTACAATCTCCTCATTCATTGCATGAGGACTTTATTTAGAGAACCCTCTGGGTAACGCAATGTCACGCTCTGATCGTACACACCAGCCCCACTGCGTGTAATTATCCTCGGCCTGCTCGCCAATCTGTCATTGCCCAAACTCGTTTCTAAGTGTGCCTGTACGGTGATTAAAGAAACTCCTGCGCCGATGCAAAGAACGCAGGCTTCTATCACTCCCCTTCCCACAACTCCTCCACATTCGGGGGGTGGGGGGGGGGGGGGAATTCTCCGAGAATGAGGCGACGCTGCCATGTCAGAACGAGCCAGGCAGATGTGTACAGATCGCCAACATTGCTAATGCATCTGAGGCACTGGTGCAGCAGTCAAGTCATAATAATTAAAGACATACACCATCTCAGGGCTTCATTAATCATGGTTTATATGGACTTTGAAGCCCTAATGAAAAACAGCCGGCCTCTCCGGGTTTATTGTGTCTTTACAAATTGTGGGGACGGCGTACGCCAGCGCTGACCCTCCTGCCCCCACTAGCTGTTACAGGAAGTCTTGATGGAAAACAAAAGGATAAGATTTGGTGAAACGTGGAGTGCTGGTTATGGAGAGGTCAGCGGTCAGGGTTTGTTTTTGGTGGAGACGCAGAACACTAGTCAGTCACGGCGAGTTTCAGAGAATGGAGTTCACTTCTCACACGTTTGTCCTTTCCCGTGTTTGATAAAGAAGCACTTGATTCTCTGTCACGTGTCACGGCGTTTGATTCACTATTAGTTTCTCGGATTCTCGCCGTGGTCTCTCGTCTTCGCGGAGGTGCATTACAGTGAGATCAGAGGGGGAGATTACTAGGCATTAAGCTCTCAGTGCCAGAAGTGGAAATTACCGAGACCTTGTCAACGCCAGACTTCTTTCTCTGCTTGTTTTCTCCTAGAGAGAGCGAGGTAATGCCTTACTCAAAACATTTCATCCCAATGGCTTGTGACTGGTCTCTGGCAGCCGCGTGCGCGGTGAGTCACAGCTCAAAGTATGTGCAGCTCGACAAAGGCAAGAGAAGACAAGAGAGGGAGACACCGCGGCCTCGGACACATGCGTCTCCTCCCAATAAAAGTCCCTTTGGCAGGTTTACATCACAAGTCGATAAATAGAGATGGGTGCATACATCATCTGAATAACAAAGGATGAAGTCACTTCAGTTGATCCCTAATGACAAAGTCAAGTTTACAGGTACAATATCCTCCTTTTGGTTGCTTCATCGACATCACTTTGGCCGTCTGTCCAACTCCCGCGTCTATTTATAGCTGAACAGCTACTTTTGCCTGGAGTCTAAACACACAGAGTCAAAGAGAGTTTCGACGTCCACAGTAAAACCCTGAATTCTGTGTGGTGACTACCTGACAGTGATTCATTTCCCCTCCCAACACAAGTTCCCCTCTTAAATTTGTCATGTTATGGGGTGGCTCTGACAGAGCACAACTGACAGATGAAAGTTAAAGTGGCCTCTCGGAGTAAACAAGTCAGAAAGCTCTGAGTCTGGCAGAATTATAGAAAGGGGGGAGGTGGGTGGTTTGAAAAGGGGGTGAGCCAAGACATATTGTGCTCTCTGGACCCTGCGGTTTGTCAGCGTTCCTCCCAGGTGAGCTCACACTGCGCCCGGCGCTCACGTCCAAACCGCCCACCCACTGCTCCCCAAATGTCCAAGCCAGGGAGAAATCGCATCCTCAGCTCTTCGGCTTGACTCTCCCAATATTTAGCTGGTAGTCAAAACAAAATTAGCACTAGTTTGTTATTTCTAGTTAGCTCATCCAGGGTCCCTGTGTTCATTATTTCTAAGGAGAGGGGGGAAACGTCGAGTTCCCACCTTTTGAGCTTCTGGGGATTAGGTGAAGTAGCTGAATTTGTAATTAAAGATCAGCGGAAGTGCTTAGACGTCATTTTGAGCAAGAGGCCGGTGAACTGCTGGATCATTAAAGGTGAAGAGACGCTCTGTGGAAATGAAAATGAAAAAATAATACATTGCTTAAGGGTCAAAAACACCTTAGCAGCATTAAACATTTAATCTATCACTTCAATTGCGCTATTAGAGTTAAGAATTAGAGGAAACATCTCTAAATATGAAGGGAGAGTGCAGGTTTGTTGCAGAAAAAGACTATTTTTAAAAAAGTATTCATGTACTGTGAGCCAGCAGCAGTGTACTGAAGGACCACACCGGAGGAGGAGTCAGCCTATACAACAGCGCCCCCTCGTGGTTAAAAGTATTACAGGTTTAGAGGGGGTATTCTGTCTCTGAGATGAGCAGAATGAAAGTAGCTTCAATGAGTTTTGTCAAGAAAACAGATTATTTTAAAGATAAAAACACAAACCGGTTTCAATTGGTTTTATGCTTTTAATGTAATAATTCTACGTAGTATTTGTGTTACAATAACATATTACATAAATATACATGATAAAAATAAATATATCGTTGACTTTTTACACAAGCGACTATGATTACTTTATATTGTATTGCAGGTAAATAACCAGCTACATTTTCTGTCATTGATAAGAAGGTAAACTTAATCCCAGAAGAGGGAGCATGAATTATCTCTTATCTCTCATTTAAAGTGCATATGCATCCCCATGTTAAATTAAGCTGAGAATAAATGAACGATCTTCAAGGTTGTAGAAAGGTTCTCATTCTCCTGCTCTCTGTTTGCATTCCCAGACCGTCCACCTCATCCGCGTCACGCCAATTACCAGTAGGATGCAGGAGGCGGTAGTAGAGTATAAGGTTGACCAGCCCCAACATTAAACCTCCATAGATTAAGTAACTGAGCGGCAGGAAGAACATGGCAGTCTGCACCTCGGGCTTCAAGAAGGCCAGCAACAACGGAGCCATAATGTTTATAAGAGAGTGGAAAACGTAATAGACGGTCATGACTACTTTCGTGTCTTGTCCTTTGACGTTGAAGAAGGTGAAGGTGAGGATCACTCCGATGACGGCCTGGTAGAGGAGCTCCAGGCCTTTGGACGAGCAGAAGTTGGTCTTGAACAGGTGTGTGCAGGTCGTCCCCAGCAGCCAGAGGATGCCGAAAGCTATTGCGCTGTAGGAGCTCAGTATGAGGAGGAAGCTGTAGCTGAGGATGTGGCTGGTGATGGTGCCGAGTTTGTACAGGAGGTAGATCGCTGTGGGGAGACCAGAGGGCATCTCGCGGATATGGGGGAGGGATCTGCGTAAGCAACGGCGGTAATCCACCAGGGCCCAGGCGGTATTGACGAAGGAAAAGCCCATGGATGCATCTGAAGACAGTGGGGGACAAGGGGGAAAAGTAAAGATACTGTGAATGTGGGGATTTTTGTTGTTGTTAAGGTTTCATGCTGATCTTGTGCCTCTTTGTGAACTGAGCAGGGTGTCAAACGAGACTGTCAGTAGAGCAGTTGAATTCACTTTGTGGATGCGGCTTTACTAGCAAAGTTGTTCCTAACTATGGGACGTATGCAGGAATTCTGACCCATAGGTAATGCGCCCCTAGTGGCAGTATAATTAACACTGATCTGGTCCCTTGGGTGTGTTGTCATCAACTAGCTTCGGTGAGGTTTCCACCAGAAGCTTGCTAGTGGTTAAAGCATAGTACTTTAACTGTAACCACTTTAACCCTTCTACTCTCAAGTTAGACTTTTACACGCTTCTATTTTTGGTCTGTATCTTACTGCCTAGACCTGTCTTTTTTAGTCCTAACCCTAACCTCACTCCTTCTGTGGGCCCGAACCCAACACTTGTGCCTAGTTGAGTTGAAAAATACTGGTGTGCTAAAAACTTACCTAAGGGTTGCATTAAAAAATGGTTTGTATTCAAAAACTTACTTATGGGTCACATTTAAAAACATACTTATGGGTCGCATTTAAAAACTTACTTATGAGTCGCATTTAAAAACGTTCTTATGGGTCACATTTAAAAACATACTTATGGGTCGCATTTAAAAACTTACTTATGAGTCGCATTTAAAAACATACTTATGGGTCACATTTAAAAACTTACTTATGAGTCGCATTTAAAAACATACTTATGGGTCGCATTTAAAAACGTACTTATGAGTCGCATTTAAAAACATACATATGGGTCGCATTTAAAAACTTACTTATGGGTCGCATTTAAAAACATACTTATGGGTCACATTTAAAAACGATCTTATGGGTCGCATTTAAAAACTTACTTATGGGTCGCATTTAAAAACGTTCTTATGGGTCACATTTAAAAACTTACTTATGAGTCGCATTTAAAAACATACTTATGGGTCGCATTTAAAAACGTACTTATGAGTCGCATTTAAAAACATACATATGGGTCGCATTTAAAAACTTACTTATGGGTCGCATTTAAAAACGTACTTATGAGTCGCATTTAAAAACTTACTTATGGGTCGCATTTAAAAACGTTCTTATGGGTCACATTTAAAAACTTACTTATGAGTCGCATTTAAAAACTTACTTATGGGTCGCATTTAAAAACTTACTTATGGGTCGCATTTAAAAACGTTCTTATGGGTCACATTTGAAACTTACTTATGAGTCGCATTTAAAAACATACTTATGGGTCGCATTTAAAAACGTACTTATGAGTCGCATTTAAAAACATACATATGGGTCGCATTTAAAAACTTACTTATGGGTCGCATTTAAAAACATACTTATGGGTCGCATTTAAATACGATCTTATGGGTCGCATTTAAAAACTTACTTATGGGTCGCATTTAAAAACGTTCTTATGGGTCACATTTAAAAACATACTTATGGGTCGCATTTAAAAACTTACTTATTGGTCGCATTTAAACACTTATGGGTCACATTTAAAAACTCACTTATGAGTCGCATTTAAACACTTACTTATGGGTCACATTTAAAAACTTACTTATGGGTCGCATTTAAAAACTTACCTAAGGGTCACATTTAAAAACGTATTTATGGGTCACATTTAAAAAATGGGTTGCATTTAAAAACTTACCTATGGGTCGCATTTAAAAACTTACCTATGGGTCGCATTTAAAAACTTACCTAAGGGTCGCATTTAAAAACTTACCTAAGGGTCGCATTTAAAACATAGCTCTGGGTCGCATTCAAAAAATGTATCATATTCAAAAATGTACCTAAGGGTCTCATTTAAAACTTACCCTTGGGTCCCATTCAAAAATACTTATACTTATAAGGTCGCAAACGTACCTATGGGTCTTAGTCAGGGGTTGACCAGAATGACTCATAGTTACGTTTCAGTTGAAGGCTTAATCAGCATTGTGTGAACTCATATGACGACAGTTTGAATGACACTTTGTTTCTATTTAATGGTTTCGCACTACAGCTTAAGCAGAGAATGCTGTGTCTCACTTTTATTCCACTACTTACACTGCCAGAAGGAGCACTCCCTGTGGTCCAGCGCTATGTATATTTGTAGAAGGAGTTGCGGAACACTCTCCAAAAAAGCTTCAAACAGTTTGAGCATGCTCAGATCAGTGGCCAGGCAAAACAGGTCGTGGTGCTCTTCCCTCCTCTCTTCCACTGTGCAGGAATCCGTTTTTTTCCAAACCACCTTAAAAGCATTTTTCAGCAGCTGACAGTACCTAGCAACAAATCACAAACAATGTCAACAAAGTCAAACAGGTTGCTGCCACCATGCCTTGCACTGTATGTGTCCACACTTTTTAAAGGTATTTGTGACACAGTACAACTTAAATGTTGTTTTTCCAGTCGGCACATTTTGACCATGTTTTGTGTTTTGATTCTCAATGTGCAGACACTCCTTTTTTAGTGTATTTTGCAGACAACGGGGTTCATGCCCTCTGAAGCTGCCGGACTCTTATCAATCATCAGCGATGTCATTATTCATTTTCATACCTTGTACAGACTCCCAGGCCAAATACGTGCAGGACAACGAGTCCACCATTTGACACGCCGGCTATGGCTGCCGTTGCTTTTGGGTTCCGCATAACATCGTTCATGTCGTCCTGGTACCAGGCGTAGCTGAAGAGCTGGGTCACCAGCAGCCCATTGAGAAGGAACACCAGAGTCAGTCCAGCCCAGACGTACTGTTTCTCTTGAAAATATATCTGAGCCACTTTTATGTCTGTCCCGGTGTCCATGACGTACAAGACGAGTCCAGCGATGGTGAGTAGCCATCGTAGTTTGGTGTACTGACAGTGTGACGGAAGCATAATCTTGTCAGTTGGCAGACCTAACTAGACGTTTCAGCCTGTGATAGATGTACAGATGTGGTTGTTTTGCCTTCAAGTTTCTGCAGAGAAGCTGCTCTTGTCGCTCACGTGCCATTCTGGTCAGTCTGTAAAAGTAGCACAGCAAAGCAAAAAAGGACAAATATAACAATCAGGTTCATTCCTGCAGTCAGCTGCCACATCATATCCTCCTGCCCGTTGACCCTCTGACATAAACACTATGATAAATGACGTACTGATAAATGCAACAGACGTATCAACGAAGACGTAGGATAATGAAAATGGTTAAAATCTCCCTGTGCTCATGCTGAATTCTTACATCAGCTGCACGAGATTCTATTCTCACTTCTTACAGAGTGACATAATGAGCAAATAATCAATTGTAATGTCCACTTATATGTACTCTAAATTACATTTTTGTCCTAGTTGTAATGTTTCTTTGTAAATCATTTCTATTTCCATTAAGATCAAACCATCAGTAAACACACACATGCACAGCAAGTGATCTTACCATGGTTGTCCACAGCTGAGTTAAGCCAGTCTGCAGGTCACAGTTCTCTTTCTCTTTTATTGAAACCTGTGACAGGCTCCACCTCTGGGACTCTCACGACCAATTATGGGCAAACCGGTCATGTGTCATTATTACATAATTAAGATTGTGTCTTTGTGCGCGTTGCTATGTGTGCACGTCTTGTGACAGCGCGACAGCTTGGAAATGCTCAGTCACATTCTTGTGTTGCTTCGCTCTGAAGATCAAACAGGTGTTTTTTATTTCCTGCCTGTGAGCACCCTGTGAGGGTGGGGTAGGATGACGTGACATTTCCTGTAATAGATGCACTGACAGTAAGTGTGGTTTTAAGGCTTAACTGAGATCCGGGGAACGTGACATGTAGTTCACTATTTTCAAAAGACAACCACTGCAAACTTTAAAAACAATTGAATAAGTACTAAGCTATTTGTATTTCACTAAACTCACCATTGCTCAATTCTGTGCTCTCATGGATTTCATAACTACATTTGTTTGGCGTAAACAGCAGCTTATGGCATTAATGTTTACTAATGTTTACTAATGCTAGTTGCTGTAACTGACTAAGATTCTACTCCGCCACAGTTTCCTTAGCATGTGGAGTGTAGTCTCCCTTAAACATTTTCAAAAATGATTAACATATGCATATAATGCATATTCCACAAAAAGCCCAGTAGCTTCATGCATCTCTAAATGCAGCTAAAAGGTCACGAGGTCTAGAGAAAGTGGACATAAACAATGCATCTTCAATCCCATTCAGAAACATGATAAATGACATTCTGCATATTTCCCTATACTGAGAGATATGATATTGTCATATAGATTATTTTCATAACCGATTAATCTGTCGATTATTTTCTCGATTAATCAAGTAATAGTTTGGAACGTGGAAACGTGGAAATGACGATGTTCTCAAATGTCTTGTTTTGTCCACAAACCAAAATGCTTCAGTTTTAATGATGTCTGTATCATGTGGAGCAAGGAAAGTGAGAAAATATTCACATTTAAAAAAAGTTAAAACAACAAGAAATCTTGTTTTAATCATGAAAAAAGCTTCAAATTGATTATCAAAATAGTTGAATAATCGATTAATCGAGTAATTGTTTCAGCGCTAACCTACATACAATAATATATTCTCACATCTGTATTTCTACATTACATCATGTCCAAATATGTGCTTATTCACATATGTTATGTGTTATGTTTAATGTCTGTTTTTTTGTTGTTGTTTTTTTTACCTCATTTGTAATCATATTTCTTTAGAAAGGGACAGTGAACAGTGAAACTAACCTTTTGCTGTCTGTCTGTCTATCTGTCTGTCTGTCTGTCTGTCTATCTATCTATCTATCTATCTATCTATATATATATATATATATATATATATATATACATATATGCATATATACATAGAGAATAGAATAGAATAGAAATACTTTATTCATCACCAAGGGGAAATTGTTTTAATATATACACATATATATATATATATATAGATATATATAAATATCGGGAAAAAAACTGCTATTATTTTTTTATTTGTATTACATAATGCTGTATTAAACAACAGACTTCTTGGTGTCTGCAGACAGGTAAAATGTGTCCTCCACACTTCTAGGTGGCGACATGGAGCCTCAGCTGTTCCTGTCCTGTGCGTAAAGAGAGTTGGGTCAGGCGCAGCGGCTCTCTTTCCCCGTGGACCCTCCCACTACAGAAGAGTGACACGCCATTCAATCGCTGCCTGGCCCTGCGCTTGTAGGAATCAGAAGGGAGCGCTGCGCGAAGGCTAGTAACAAAAAAAAGAAAGAAGCATATCTGCTGGGAAAACTGAACTACATCCGCGCTACGAGAAGCAAAAAGAAAAGAAAGTTGAACCGAATCACGGCGAAATGGGGATTCGAAAAAAGGCGAACAAGAACCCACCGGTGCTGAGCCACGAGTTTGTCATCCAGAACCATGCAGACATTGTTTCGTGTGTTGCTATGGTGTTCCTCCTCGGGCTCATGTTTGAGGTGAGTTCACGTGTTGAATGCTTCTCCGTGGTGTGGGGGCATGCAGCGGTGTTGGACTGGCACAGTGGACACAGCTGTGAGGAGACACAGGTCTGTTCATCTGCTGTGCTGGTAACTGACATGGCTGTCTGACCTGGTCTTCACTGCTTCCTCCTGTGACTTAAAGTTTTCTGTTTTCTTTTCTTTTATTTGTATTTTTATTTTTATTCCTCTCGCCGCCTCTGTGGCTTATTCTTGCACCTTAATGTTTTCCCGGCACAAGTTATTTCCCTGCTTTTAAAACCAAAGCAACGTAGGAAGTTGTGTTTACTTTCCGTCTGGCTGCATCCAATGTTGAAATCTTTCACCCACGGGCCCGCGGTGTGACCACGAAAGAACAAAGTAACTCGTGGACAACACTGAGAGGGAGTGTGTGAGTGAGTGTGTCTGTGTGTGTGTGTTAGTGTACGTGTTATTCCGCAGCCGTGCATCATTGTATCGATCCTCCTCGTCACCATATTGTGCAACAACGATCCAGACTCGCTTAGTTTATGTGTTACGTGGCAATCACACAGCGACTGTCTGAGTGAGAGTCTGTCATCACTGAAAACCCCGCTCGACTTCAAACCCCCAACTTCTCCTTTATGGCGAGTCAAATAACGCTGGAGCCCACGCGCGTGGACGTGTTCGTACACACTCCAAACTCCCCCCGCTGAAGGGAAACAATACTTTCACACAAAGTTGTGTCCATTTTTTTTCACATTACTCCGAGCAGCGGCGCCAGCAGAGTCAAGTATCCTCCTAATTAAAACTGCTTCCTGTTTTTGTTTTCCAAAATAAGAGCCCTTTTGATATGCGAGGGTGATTTATTGTATTTATTTATTTTAAGTTACATCTTAGTTATTTTAACAACATATATTTTTATACAGTGCTTAACACATGTATTAGACCACCACCCAAGGCCACAGCTGCCCTAAATTAACCGCATTCATATTTTTTTATGTTAATACACCAGTATGTAGAAGCTTTTTCACCGAAACGATGTTTTTAATGCTTAAATGCTAAATTATTATTGTTATCCACAAAGTTTGAAATGTACTGTTTCATTTTATTTTTTTATAAAAAACATTATTTATTGTTATTTTGTTATTTTTTGATTAAGATGTCAAATTATAGTTATTTACTAATACATACTAATAGTAAATATAGTTACTTACTAAATAATGCTCAAATTTGGGTTTAAATGGGTGAATTTAGTTTATGCCAAATAAATAAGAATAAAAAAAATGTTAGTTTTAAAACACATTTTTGAAAGATTTCTAAAATATTTCTTTTGTCGTTCTTCTCTGACAGCTCTAGTCTCCTTTTCGCACTCTAATACATTGTACATAAATTATATTATATTTACTTGTAATTTTGTATCTATTTATTGATTTGCTTCCTGTTTTTTTCACTTCCCAAAACCCATAAAAATATGTTTGCTCAAGTTTTATTAAATTTCCTTCTGTTGTTCCACAATAATGCAATGCATGTTTCCCGTATATTCTCTTAATTTGATTTAGGTTTAAGGTTAAATCAAATTTGTCACCTTTCACCCAAAGAATCATTGACATGTAAAGATAACTCTCCGTGTTTTGGTGTCTGTAAATACATGTGACCCTTGTGACCTGTTGTATAGTTTGATCAGAAGTGTCTCCATGCTCTCCTCACCGACATGTTTTGTCGTCCATCCACAGGTCACCTCGAAGTTTGCAGTGTTGTTCATAACCGTCCAGTACAATGTCACCATTTCCACAAACGGTAAGTGAAATATTGAATGCGTTTGTCTTTAAACGCATCATTTAGCGTCTTGTTTGAGTCGTCCCGCTGAAAGCCTCTCATTAGGATTCTGGAGCAGTACACGTGTGGCCTTACACAAACTCATTTGAGAGCTCCTTTTTTTTTTTTTTTTCTCCCACTGGTGCTAAATTTAGTCTGCCTGATTTATAAAGTTCTCTTGTGGCAAGGTTGTGCCGGGCAAATTTGGGCTAAGGTGTAATATAGGCCTCTCATTTCAAGGTTATAAATTGTGGTTTGAGGCGGGTTGGTGTGCAAGCTGTAAGCTGGTGATTAAGTTATCTGTGCGACGGTGCCACTTACCTGACTGTCGTCTATTTACAACCTTTATCTAACAAAACAAAGAACATGCCGCAGCACATATATAACTCCGCTCAGTGAAACTAAGTCAGTGTTTTTTTCCTTTATCGCTGCTGCCGACTTTTACAAATGACTGAATTGGTTTCTCTGTGTGCTTGCATAAACCTTGAGTCAAGAGCTTCCTCAAACTACTTGATGGAAGCTGCCCTCGCGTATCACCACTCGCACAGAGAGTGCTGCAGCGCTTCACGGTCATTTGTGGTGCTCAAATATGGAGTCGACGGGCTGAATGTATAATGTGTGACTTTGGAGAAGCAGGAAAAAGCTGCGTGCGTAAGAAAAGTTGGCGTGCACATGCAGCGTTTTTCCGCTGTGGTGTCAAACTGCCCAGTCAAGAATCGCGAATCCAAATGCACAGCTTGAACATGATCAGACTTGTAAGTCGGTGGAAGTCAAGTGGCGTAGCGTTTCGGGGTATGATTCAGGAACCTGTGTTGAGTGCGTATATTTGATACTTCTCAGAAACGATTGTTTTTTTTGGTTTTTTTTTAACCGTGGTCAACGTGATGACTCTGCATGTCTTGTGTGTGTATGTGCTGCAGAAGGCCCAGAGGAGACAGCTGTGAACCACTTCCACCATGGCATCAAGGACTTGGCCACTGTCTTCTTCTACATGCTGGTGGCCATCATCATGCATGCCATTATTCAGGAATATGTGCTTGACGTAAGTCGGAGAAACACGTACACACACACACATGCACCTTTATCTGCAAACCTCTTCTGCATACTTTACTTTTGTTGTTCTTGGCAGAAAATCAACCGGAAGAAACACTTCTCCAAAACCAAACACAGCAAGTTTAATGAGTCGGGACAACTCGGCGCGTTCTACTTTTTCTCCTTTGGTTGGGGCGCGAGCATCCTTCTCTCTGTATGTACAGTCGCACCCTTTTGTTTACAAGTGTCATAAACCCTTCAAACTGTCCGTGATTGTAATTTTTGTGCCTTTTTTGCCTTAAGGAAAACTTCCTATCCAATCCAGTCACCCTGTGGGAGGGATATCCCCATACACTGATGCCGTAAGTGTTGTTGACTCAAGTTGAAGCCGTGACTTCATATACATTTTAAAAACTTGTTGTTTCGTTCAGATTCCAGATGAAATTCTACTTGATTTGCCAGCTCAGCTACTGGCTGCATGCTCTCCCGGAACTCTATTTCCAGAAGACAAAGAAGGTAAGCCAGTGATTTTTTTTTTTTTTTTTGAATAGTTTGTCTGTCTGTTGCTTTTGTTTGGCTCCCTGAGGCTATTTCCTGTCGGACTTCCTTGGTTATATTTGAATTGTTCCAAAGAATCATTGTCCTTTCACTTAAATCCTGCTGTAAATATGTTGGCCCTGACGTCCTCTTGTCTGTGCTCTCCAGGAGGATATTCCACGCCAGCTTGTGTATGTTTTCCTGTACCTGGTCCACATTGCGGGCGCCTACATTCTGAAGTAAGAGCTGCCATTATGCCATTACACAAAGCCTGAAGTTATGTGTCTGACAAGGGACGTTTGTCGTGTTTGCTCATTGCACAACCTCTGCTGACCGTCCTGTGTAATAATAATAATAATAATAATAATAATAATACTTTTTTCCTGTTTTTTTTAGCCTGAACCGTCTATGTCTGGTCCTGCTCGTGTTGCACTACTTTGTCGAGTTGCTCTTCCATGTTTCGCGTCTGATCTACTTCAGCAACGAAAACAGACAAATGGGGTGAGTTCTCTAGGTTCAGATAGAGATAAATTATTTGTTAAGAATTTGTGACACTTAAGACGTCTCGTGTCTTCCAGTTTCACCCTATGGGCCGTACTGTTTGTCCTCGCACGGCTGCTCACCCTGTCCTTGTCCGTCCTCACCGTGGGCTTCGGCCTCGCCAACGCTGACAATCAAGGCTTTGATCTGGCCGCAGGAAACTTTAATGTTCTCTTTGTGCGGTAAGGAACAGCAGTCGTACAAAAAGGAAAAAGTGTAGCATTGTAAGACATCTAGAAAGAAGCACTAAAAATGACAGAACTCAACTTCTCCACTATAATTAGTCCATTTGAATATCGAGTCTCTGACATTAGTTCTCCCTTTTTGCACATTATCTTAGTGTCATAGTGCGACACACACATACTTGTGTAATGACCCTTGTGAGTCTCTAATCTGTTTCCCTCTTTCCTTGTAGGATAACTGTCCTGGCTGCCGTCTGCCTCACTCAGGCCTTCATGATGTGGAAATTTATCAACTTTCAGCTGCGTCGGTGGAGAGAGCATGCCCAGGCTCAGACCATGAAAAAGAAACAGGCGCCTTCCAAGAGCAAATCGAAGAAGGACAAAGGTGAGGGAACGGGGAAATTTGAGCTGGAGAGTGTTTACTTATTTATGAAGAATCCCCTCTGCAAAAAAAAAAAAATTCCAAAACACACACCGTTTAAATCTGCTGCCAGTGAAATACATTATTTAAAATACTTTTTTTTACAAATATGATTCACAATATGAGAGGCAATGGTCATTTTTGCATTTGGATAACATATTTAAAATGATTACTGTGTGATATTTGTGCTCAAAGATGGTTTTTCAGTCTGTAGGACCATTTTTAATCTAAGATAGACTGAATTTTTCAGATAAAAACAGTCTGTGTCAAGATGTTTCAGATCCGTATCAAACGTATCCAATTTATTTATAAAGCACATTTAAAAAAAAAACAAAAAACACTAGATTAAAGACTAGATTAGCACTAGATTAAATAAATAACCAGATGTAAAAAAAAATAAATAACAGACTTAAAACATGAGAGTAGACAGTGACATCTCACCCAGGAAAAGAGTCATTTGCATCCACACCAGCACGTCTTAAAATGCAAATCATATGATTATTTGGTTACACTGTGCATGAACGTGCCGGTGTAAATGGGAAGTTGTTGATTCTCTTCCGAGCAGTCGTTTGTTTAGTCTAAGAATCTCCTACTAATGAAAGAAGACAACGGTGATGAGTAAGAACAAGGATTTCTGTGAAACTGAAACAGAAAATAAGTGTTTCCCAGCTGACGGCCGAGCTGTGGCTGATAAGAAGCAATCAGGAAGTGAAAGCGGGCCACTGCCTCAAACGCCTCTGCCTCTTCACACTAAAATGGAGGTAGCGTTTAGGGATGAGTATCGGTCAAAGTCACTCACTGTAAAAATGTAAATTAAAAAAAAAAGTAAAGCTAAAAACTTAAGTACTTTAGCTGAGTCATGTCTGGGATGTTTATTTCTTCTTTTTGGGAGGAATAATGTTTGCTACACAGTTGGCGGAATTATGTCTTTGAAATGACTCTGCAGTCTGCGAGTAAATCTTCTCAAGTATCCCACAACACTTAAATCATTCAGGAGACATCAGGGGCGGTATCTTTTTAAATGAAACCCTCCACGCTTAGAGACACTTTACACGGCACTGACTTTGATGTGTTCTTCATCTCCAGCTAATGGAGTAAACGGAGTGACCTCCCATGGAGCGGATTCACCAAAAGCAAGAAAAGAGAAGTCATCGTAAACACATTCCCCTGAGCTCGTCCCGCCGTCTCTCCCTCCCTGTGCCTCCACGTCTGCGTTCAACCGACAGATCCTCCACCTCACCACCACCACCACCACCACCGTTGCATTTGTGACTCCCACACAGTGACTGCCCTCCCAGCTGGATCTCATGGGCACCGAATGCGTTTAGCTTTGCTTGTTCGCCAGCCGTTCCAGCGCACCGTGATTTAACATTTCCAGTGAAAAGCAAACTAATTGAAAAAAAAAAAAATAGAAATCAACTATTAAAAACAAAAAAAAAAGTACAGTTATATTTAAAAAGAAGTGCCTATTGATTGATACAGATTGTTTTGTACAGGATGTGTTTAATTTTAAGAATTTCAGGAATGATGACATCAGTGTTAGAAATTTCTCCTTAGTCATGCCTTTCCTAAATACTGTGTTTTCCGGTTTATATTTAATTTCTTTTTTTGCCTTTAAAATGTGTAGCCCGGTTTCCCCTGACTTCAGTTTATTAATTTGTCCCTGTCGTGACTGGAGGTTGTGTACAAGCTTCTTATATTCTTCTCCTTTGTAATATTAACACCACGGCCTATTCAAACCCACACAGGAAGAAAACATTGTTGGTGTTTTCATTGCGTCACTCACACCACACCTTAAACAGAAGACAGAATGTGGAAGTAATACATAACATCCAGTCATTGCTAGAATACTGGAGAATGCCGGTCCAGTATTCTGCAACTAGATTCACGTTTAATGTCAAATATTTGGATTTTGGAACAGTTTTGTAATGACGGCAGAAAGAATTTTATCAGAGAGTTAAAAAAAACAACGACATTGGATAAAACTTCGATGGAACCTTGTGTGCCCATCTTCTCTTGTAGTGAAAGCGGAATGGGTTTGTTGTGTTTGTGTGACCCGGTGTATTACTGCTAACCTGAAAGCGTCCATGAGAATGATTTGTCGTCGAAGAATCGGACTGGGACGTTTGGCTCTCACCCTCGCCCTCTATATGGACTGTGCCAAACGAGCCTGATTGACCTGATGTTGATAAATGTCTTCTTACTTACATGCCATCAAACTAATTTACAAAGCTATGGTGTGCAGTCGTGTCGTCACGATCAATCACCTAGTTAACACTGGCTTTTTTTCTAAAAGGAATAAATCAAATTTGCAAAATGTAGGTTCATAACTGTGAGTCACGTTGCCTCTGGCAGTGCATCAGAGGTGGTTGCGTTGTCTTTGACTTGTCCTGAGGGTTTATCCATCTTGTAAAGGAATAAAATGTTTTATTGAAAAAAAGAGTCATCAGATTTTTATTTTATTGCAGTTGTCACTTTATACTTTACCCATCTGATATACTGTCCTAAGAAATGTGAATTTTTCCCTCTTAAGTTTAGATTCAAATGTATAATTGAAAAGATAATGAACGTATTATCAATCTCCAGGGACTGTAATCATCTAAATCTGATGAATGATGACAAAGTCTTTATATTTTCTTTTCTTTTCTCTTAAATTAAAGCATACTATTAAAGAAATGTAAGATTTAAGGTGAAATTCAAAATAAAAATCATATAACCTAAGACTACTGCCAAAAAATTGAAAATTAAATGTACTATAATTAACAGTAAAAGGGAGGATTTTACATTTAATTATGCATATATTATTCATTCGGTATCAGTCACTGTCAAGATAAATCAGAATGACTTTACATGCCGTAAAACATTGAAAAGCACATTGAAATGAACTTGTGTACATTTTATTTTGAAATTTAAATTCCCCACAGAACTGGTTAAACATAAAAAAATGTGAGAGCGGAAGCAGCTGCCTTGAAAGTATCAACATGTTTGCCTGTTTGTTTTGTCGTGTTACGCTACTGCTAAATGAAGACGTGTAAAAAAAGCAACGTGACGTGAGGCGCGCACTTCACCTGTTTGCCACACGGTGGCGGTGTTGCCCGGGTTTTGACCCGCAGAAAACGCCTGCGTGCTGTTTTGCTTTGACTCACTGACAGTGATAGTTGTTGAGCAGACGCTGGAGCCAACTGAATAAAAATAGGACGCAGAGTTTATTCAAATGTATCCAAAGCATGTAACGTTTTTGAAGCATCTTCGCTCACTAATTTCAAACCAACGTTGTTCAAACACCAATAATTGCACTTTCCTTCTCACCTATAGTCGCTACCAATGATTACAAGTGTTATAAACACTGTATTACCCTAACATGTACTGTTATGTCGTGATTTTAAGTGATACCATTACCAGCATTTTTTTATTTGCTGCATGTCCCTTAAAGCAGCCTTATTTTTATTGGCTGACATAAATCTTTATTATTACCTTAAATACGCACTCATTTTGAGTGGGCAGTAGTTACACTGAACTAAGTGTATTATTAAGTGTGACTTTTATTTAAAAAAAAATTAATAATAGAAATAGAGGGGGTGGGTCACAGTTTGACCATATTGTTTTTTAAAAAACCACGACCACAAGTTTAAACATAACTGACATTCGTTAAACAGCTGTTAGTGGCTGACACGTTAAGTGTTCAAAAAAGTGATGCCGCAGAGTCACTTTGGCGTGTACTGTTGGGTAAGTATGTTATAACAGGTAAAAGGGGGAAAACGCCACGAACCCGGGCGGTAAAGTGAGCTGATAGAGCTGCTACAGCCCCGTGATGTGGTTTGGTGTGGGGGAGGATAGCATAGCACCAGCCAGATAAACACTCAGTATTGGTTTGCAGAGCAGGAGTAACATGGCGGCACAGTTAGCCAGCAGAAATGTTGTTTCGCTGCCGCGAAGGTCAGAGCTGCTTCTCTTAAACGGGATTTAACAGCGAGGACACAGCGGGAAGTATTAAAACGTAAGTAAACACACGCTTTAGTGCTCACATTCGAGACGGTCTGAATGTTTTGGTTGTGAAACCCATGAGCGAGGTGTTCAATCTCGGTTGTGTGTCTGTTTGGCACGGTCTCTCGCTTCGGCGCTAGCATATTAGCAGGCGCTAGCTTCTTGGCTAAGCTCGCCGCTTGTGTCAATAGTGTTTTCTGCAGCAAACTCAACAGACAGCGAGCTCGCTACGGGAATTATTGCAGTGTTTATTCGCGCTTTTCACTTGCTGTCATGTGTGGCCGCGAATGTGCTGAGCGCAAAGTGAGGTATAGCGTGCACAATACTTTTATACGGCAATGTTGTTTTTTTGTGCTGAGTGTGCGAGTGACTGTGCACTCAACACCGGGCGAAGTTCGCCAGTGTAGCAGCTGAGTTAGCATGCTAGCAGTGTAGCTGCAGGCTAGCGCTGCTGTTTGATCGCGATGACAGAAAAAGAAAGTGAGTCAGGACTCGGGACAGTTCTGTACACCATGTGTTTGAGCGGGCTGTTAACCCGGGTTGTTGTTGTGTTAACCGTGTCCCTGTTACTACTTGCTTGGACGGGTAAGCAGTTGAAATACCCTGCCTTTGCTCGACAGACAGCGACCACTCTCATCTCTGTTTTTGCTGAACTAATGTTTTTCTTGTGTTTGGCTGGCGTTGTTGTGCATTGTGGAGGTGCTCATCTGACCGCGGACTTGTTAGCAGCAAAAACACAGTGTTCGCGCGTTGGACTCTCGAAGCAGTCGTTTTAAACGTTTTCGAAATGTAAAGGGAAAAGTGTTCATAAAGTTCTAGGTGGAGGATAGGACGGAAGGACTGCGTGGTACTTGCATCTTGTGGCATTACTCTGCAAAATCACAAAAAAATAATACTTTAATTAAATGTGTTGTTCGCTGTTAGATGTACACGCACGCTCCATTAATTAGACATGGTGTTTTATGGAATATAGGGGATGCTCTATGTAAATTACAAGGCACTAATGCAGTATGGAGGAATGTAGCGCAGGGGAGGGGGGTTGACTTGTGTGTTGCGTTTTTGTGCCTGCCTGCCTCGAGAGTGCTTTGCTCTGCTTCTATAGAAACTCTCTTGCTTGACTGATCTGGGACTATACGAGCAGACAGCTTGCGCCATTTCAGCGATTGTCAGCGCTGCTCTCAGTAATGCTGGAGGAACGCACCCCGTGAAACCAGTTGAACAGTTTCTGTTGCGTCACCCTGCCCACCTGATGGTGTACGGCATTCGTGTCATATCATTGACATGAGATGCAACATCTGTGTTTCTTTGGCTGCGACTTCTGGGCCTCTTTGCACATGCAGTGTGGTGGATTTCAGTCAGATGTACACCTGTATGCGAGCACAGCAAACTACCAACATAATGTAAAACAATCGTTTTTTGTTACGTGCCTCGTGTTTCCCATTAATCCCACACATGGTGTAAAAGGAGGGTCTCAAAGATGTGTTTAATGCATGCATTCATCCATGTCTTCTGTCAACTGACAACACCTCTCCTAACAGCCCAGAAAGCCTGTTATCTGAAGGGGAGAGTGCCTGAAGTTGTTGACTTATTTGTGTGCGGTAAAACAAAACATACAAGTTTTTGTGCATCAGTTTGGCCTTGGGAGATGGGACTAGTGCAATTTGCTCCTTAGCTGTGTTTTTAATTTTGAGTGTGTGTGTGTTTGATAAGGACATGAAGCAGACATATTACGTATGTAAATCACTCTTTTTTTACTTTAGGGGGTGCAGTGTTTACCCCTAGGTGTTGTTTTGTTTTCAAAGTTGAATCGTACTAGACTGTTAGATAATCGTATAGCTGGGCTTTTGTTCTTGTCATTTCAAATTAGCAACACATAAATGCCTCTCAGGATTGTGACTCGTGACAATCCAGGAATTCATACCAGCATGTATGCAGTTTCATGGATGATAAGTGACCGGATGTTTTTTCCCCACATTCGCTCGCTGCAGTTCACGTAATGTATATTGCATACACAATGTAAATTATATCTATAGTAACGAATATGTGGCAGAGAGAAATTATTTATTCTAACTAGACACTTTTTACTCGTCTCTCCCCCCCCAATCTCAGTGTTGTCTTCACACAGCCTTGTCTTTCTAAGCTTCCCCTTTTGTCTTTTAAAACAAAGTTGTATGTTCCCATGTATTTGGAGAGAAAATTATTATCTTGTAATCACTGACTTTTGCCCTGTGATAGGTTGTGTTGTTGCATCACCTGAGTGATACTGTAATCATTTGAACCTTGTTCTGCTCCTGCTTTGGTTGTTTTCTGTCAATGTCGGACAAATAAGCTAGTGTGGTAGTGAGGCTGTTCTACTTTAACAAACCACACTGCCAAATGTAAGACTTTTATGCCTTTGTACTCTACAAATCTTTACAAATCAGTTCATGCATATTGAGGTGAAGATATTGGTTTCAGCTTCTCCAAAGTGAATATTTGCTGGTTTATATTAACCTACTATTATTGTAAACTGAATATTTTGGGGGTTTTGAGTTTTTGTTGGACAGAGCAACATTTGTCCCAGTTGAATGATTTTAGAGGTCCTCTGTGTACACTATACTGTGAACTAGCATCTCATTTTAACCCCTTTTTCTTCTTTTATTGGTTTGCTGTTAAATTAAGTTAAAATCACTTTGCAAAAAGATTTGCACTCACCTCTGTGCTTTAGCCTCGTGTCTGGATCTCGTTGGCAAAATACTTATATTAAACTCAAATGTTTACTTTAAGAAACACTTTTATTTAAATCGAGAAATCCATTTCTTTAACATGTCCCACTTTACCAGTTATCGTCATTGCTCCTCTCGTTTCCACACACTTTGCTTTGCCAACAACATTAAGTTGACTCATTCGAACCAGGCTGGAAAATGACATCTCTGTCTTTACTGCCTTTGTATGACCACCTCCTGAATACCACCATTACATACCCCTCGGCCTCACACAGGCTCTTTAATATGTACTACTGGGCTTCATTGTAAAAGCAGTGTCAAATGGCAACATCCAGTGCAGAGAGGCTGGTAGGAATCTGGGCTTTCATGAGGATGTTGCAAAGAATTACTGCCTATTCTCAAATCTTTCATTTCCATTTACGTTTCTTTGCTTTTAAAGAAGTGTACTCTAGTCTAACCAGATGTGCTGGTTTATGTTGATCTTTAGATTTCAATTTAATGAATTACATTTAGTAGTTGATACGAAACTATGACGAAGTAGACATTTGTGGGTCAAACTGATGCAGAAGGAACCATGTAGCGTCCACTCAAGTGTAGTTGTAATCGGGTGACACTGTCCATCACACGGTGTGTAAAGCACAGAGTATATGCACCCCCTGTCCCTGATCTCTGTTTGGCTTGTCTCACTGGGCATCTTACCCTGCTGTTTCTGCTTTCTGTTGTCATGGAAACAGCAATGTGACAGATCCCGGGTAGGCGTGAGGGATGAGCTGTGGGGTAATGGCTAGGTTTTTACAGCAGAGAGAGAAGAGAGAGGGAGGGAAACAGCAGAAGACTGAAGCGAGGCAGGGATGTTTGATGGAAAGCTGAGAGGGCTTTGACATGGAAGAGGAGGAGCAGGGAGTATTTACTCCCTCTTTGCTTCGAGGCATGTTGTCATTGTCTTGTTTAGCTGACCTCAAATCAGCTGTCCCATCTATCAGTGCAGAGAGCACATCCTGTCTTGTTAACAGCAGTTTGCGCTGGATTTGAGAGACATGTTCCATGTACGGTGCTCGTTCAACAGTCCTGTGATTTTAGTCTTGCTGTATAAGAATATTAGTAATATTAGGCCTCTACTGCTTCACCTTTAAGATTGCACCCCCAGTGTTGGACCATCAATATGATGTAATAAATAGCCACGGTAGAGTGCACCTCTCAAAAGTAATGTACAAGAATATTAAAGAGCCACTGTATATTGGCAAACAAATGCACCGACGAAGTGTCCTTGACTTCTCTGTGATCATTTTCCTGGCTGGGTAATTTCTTACGGCAGGCATTTAGTGTTATGGCAAGTTATTCGAATGCATTTTAGACCCGAGACGTGTAACATCACACCATAGGCTTCCCTATCCTCTACTCCCGTGGAGAGTCCACCAGGGCTCCAAGGATCTTGAGGCTCACAGGCAATCCAATGATTTCGACAGTCCACACTCCTCTGCTTATGTAGGTCAGCCACAGCAAAGTGCATATTGATCTCCCAAGCTAAATGATATTGTGGTGTCTACTGCTCAGTGCTAAGAAGGTGCCCTTAGACGGTCGGCTTGAACAGAGGAGACAACAGAGGTCGCATGATTGTGTGACAATGCTTCTGCAGCTGTTTTTCCTCACGTGTTAGGCTGGTGTTGCTTATCTGTACAATATGGTGCATGGACTATCTGTTAATATGTTTTTTTGACATGTAAGAAATATCTTATTATTTAAAGGGACTGGGCTTATGTTGCTCTTTTCACAGTCATCAAAGGTGTAATAATACAAAAAGTAAATCAAATTGCACTTATTTAAGGGGGTAAGGTTATGAAAGGGTCTTAAAGATATGAGATGGTGTTGTCTAAATTAATGCACAATAGGATGCAGTCGTAGTTAAAGGTTAGGAAGTGCATCTTAATTTGTGAGAGTGGGTGAATTGCCTTTCCCTCTGCCACAGTGTGTTAGTGGCAGCGGGTGCTTTAGTGAGGGTGCTAGCATGTGGTTGGCACCTTTCCCACTGCCCAGGGTGGAATCCTTGGCAGTGAGGGAGGGAGAGGGAACTTGGATTGAGCAAACTGCCTGCTGGAGTCGGCTGGGTGGTCCAAAAAATATGCAGTGTGTGATTGAGTCCTGAGAAAATGTAGTATACATGGTATACATATGGTGGAGTGCAGGTAAACGACATTTGGTCACCATCAGCTCAGGCTGGACTAAGGTAGTATGGCATGACATGCCCAGCAGTAGCATTTCTCACTCACATGTCATAAAGCCAGAGGAATGTGGGGATTCTGTTTCAGGCTTTTAATTTCTTAACACATCGTGAGGGTCAAATTCTGAGGGACCGTGATCCCTCTCCACCCCTCTTTATCTCTCACTCCCTGCTGACTCAGCAGTGTTCCTACTGTGACCTATAATGTGTTTTTGCTTGCTTTTCCTTATACAGCCTTCAGCGAAGTAGGGGGAATCTCCTGAACGCACCTGCGTTTACTTTCCAATACTGTTACAGCGGGATATACATGGGGCTGATATTATGGCAAAATTATGCACAAACCAATTGACAATAGTACTTGTTATGTTTTTATTAATCACATAGATCATTAAATATCGCACAGGTCCATGTGCCTCGTATCATGCCATGTTAACTCCTACAATGAACGAATCATAACCATTAAGGAGATCACAGTTTAAATGTGTATAAGCTCTTTGTTAAGTTACCTGATGAACATGTGGTCATATCCAGCTGATTATTTTTAATGAACAACTAATCTAGTCCATATACTGTAGTATAATAACTGTTGTCATTTTGCCATAAACGTCCTTTGCTTGATGATTGGTACACTTATCAAAGTACAGAAACAGAACAGGATGTACCTGTTCATTTCTCTAATTCAAAAAGATAAAATGGTAAATGATCTATTTATTTTATTAATAAATAACAATAAAAAAAAGAGAGTAATTGTTCGGTGATGGTCAGCCACAATCGTGGTGATGACAGAAAACATTTCCAATTAGAGCTGCAACTAATGATTATTTATTAACAATAGATAATTTAAGAGTAATTGTTTCAGCCCTATTTCCTTATATACCATATTAAACACATTAAGTACACAGTTAAATAGAACTCATGTATGCATTATACTCACTTCAAGCCTACTCATTGCAATCTTTTCAGCACACAATCACTATTTTAAGATGCATTACAAATGAAATGGATCCCATGATGTGGGCATGTTATATAATTTGGCTAATCAAGACAGCCATCTAGGAGGAATTTATTCTGCTGGTTTGGGATGGAAGCGTGGAATAGTAGATAGATAAAGTTTGCTCAGTGATCGAGCAAACTTGCTGCCATCTGTACATCTTTGTGATTATAAAATAGTTGGCTCATAGACCACAAAAGATTATTTGTGGTCTATATAGAAATTTCTAATATAGAAATTAAGGTGGTTTGTAATCTAATGAAAATGAGTGCATCTTTGATGTTGTTTTGTGTAGGAGGATACTGTAGTTTCTTCAGTTCATCATTTCAGAACTTTCATTGTGTTTTTTTTTTTTTTTAGTTCATGGAATTTATCAACCATAACTGGATACATGTATTAGGGATAGGGTGACAGTTTTTTTAAGGGATCAAAATGCTGTTTCTCTAATTACAAGCGTCATCCCATTAATAAGCATGAGGAAACAAGTGAGACAAGTGGGCCTAATCTAAGTTGTGATAATATCAACAAATATAAGTCATGTATTCACAAACCAGATTCTGTAAATGAAACTTGCACTTCTCGTGGCTACTGAGAAGCCAAGTTTGAGTCATGGTCATGTGATAAACTTTAATTTAAATGTTTGGCTCAAGACCTCAAGGAGCTGTGCAAGGTTATATGAGTATAATCCATTAGTTTATCATGTTGTATCTCAAAAATATGTGGAATTAGTTCAATGTCTACAGAATGCAGAGAAACCACTTTTCTTTCTGATACTGGCTACATTTCTGATAAAACGTTTTCTCCTGATTTATGGCGAAACCTTTCCCCTGCAAAAACATGTTTTTGAATTGTATTTGTGCCTCGTGGACTGCGTGAAAGTGTGCATGTGTTTGTTTGCATGTTACAAGGGCTTGTATTCAAGCCTTTACTCCAGAGATTTGTGGTTTTGGCACCTGAAGATGTGGGCCGTCAAAACAAACCGCTTCCCATCTCATCTGGCAAAAGAGTGCAAAACAAAGGCACTCATTGGACGGAGAATTGCATGAAAGACAGGCAAGTCATAATGTTGTGCTCACTGACAGTTTCTCAGTATATAAACATTTTTATTGGGAGATTAAGAAAATGTAGCAATATGTCATGCTGTTATTCATCTTATTGTCAAAATAGTGCAGTTATGGTTTGTGTACAATGTGCAGGATGTTGTGCTTCATTTGAAGTGAGAGCTTTTATGCACCAGGTGTCATGAAGAATAAGCTTAGTGAAATGAGATTTGCAGTGGAGGGACTTGAAAGCAGTTAGCTGCTGGATGTCTGTGCACAGTTCATTTTGCCTGTGGCCACTAATTTAACCTTCTAAGTTATAAGATCCCTCCCTAGCACCCCTCCTGTGTAATTATTTTCTCTAAAAGTCTGCATTTTTTTTAAAATATACGTCTTTTCAAACTCAGCATTTATAAATCATAAGTTATGGCCATTTGAGTGTCTTATGTCATTTCTGCTGTACAGGTGTCAGATCATGCTCGCAAGAGCTCGTTTATATGTGGCAACATGTTACTGCAGCCTTTAGAAACTTCTGCAGGTTAAACTAGATAAACGAAACAACTTTCGGCTGGTTAACCCAGCAGTGACTCACATAAACTACAAACAACCCTTGGTGCAAAAGGCAGTAGGAACACTGGAGTTGGCTCAACTCTAAAAGATTTTGATGAGTAGATATGTACTTGTTGAGTCCTGAAATAAAAGATAATTTCAGTATTTCTAAACCCACGTTTCAGAAGGAAAATTGCTGGGTTGGGGCCATTATCGGTCCTGTTTGTTTGAACATGGCACATGTGTTTGTTTAATGAATTGCCAATAATTTCAATTTTTTTTATAAATGAACGTTTGTATAAGTGAGTCTTATTTGACCTGACAGGGTTTCACTAGTAGTCAGTGGCAATGGAGTTCATCCGTTCCATTCTTTGGCACCCTTCCCTCCGGGTGTAAAAAAAAATCCGGAGTAAAAAAATAGTACGTTACAGTCAGCTGATTGAAGCCCTCCATTGTTGTCCATTGTGTTGTTGGAGAAGATGTTGAGCATGCGCATACGGCAGAGTGAACCAAGCCAGAGAGACTAAAAAAATGAAATAAAAGTTAACGCAAAGCAAATGGACCAAACCATCTCCAACAAGGATGGTTTGGAGGAGGAGGATGATAATGATGATGGAAATTGCGACTGTGAATGCCAGTGCAAGAGACTGGTAGGATTATGAAGTAGTGTATTGGTTGTTTATATAAAAACACAAGGGTGGTGTTTTGAGATTTTCCCACTCAGGGAACTTTTAAAAAAAAATGCCTTTCAGGGCTCCCAAATCAAAATGCTGATATAATAATAACAATAAAATAAAAAAAACTTTGGTGGGTTCACCTAGGCTTGTTTTTGTATGGACAGTCAAACACAGAGAGAGAGAGAGAAGGCTGTTTGCTCTGTCAGCTCCAATTACATGTTCCACTGTCAGCATTGCTTTTAATCAGGTAATGCTGGGGTTTAAAGTCATCCTTCTATATGTGCTTCACCGATTATCATTACCTTGGTGACACTTTGGTTCACCGGAGCAGAAAAACTAAGGGCATGCTTTCATTTACCTAATTTAAATCTTAATTGAGCTGTTTTTGTTTAGTAGTGTCGGATTTGTCAGACTTCAGTGTGTGAATTCCCTGACGGGCCGAGCATTGGCCTGTCACATTGTTTTAGTCTTTGGCTGATAAAGTGGCATGGTTGTCAGCTGATCTCTTCCCCTCCCCTCCTTGTTAACATGGCACCTCCTTATCCGTACTCTGCTTCCACTGTATAGCCTCGGGCCTCCACAGGAACGAAAGCCTTACAAACTGTGACGGGCAATGAAAGATGGTGGACATACATGCACACACGCACACACAGCGACACAATAGATATGCAGTTGACACGCCGACAAGTCACAAGATGAGCTCCAGATTGTCTCAAAACCACGATACAATCAGCTGTGCATACAAATTGTTCTTTCTGCCCACACACTGCATTTACATGGCTGCTTCAGTGAGACACACATTTGCTTTCTCGTGTCGTTATGACTCACATTTTACAGCGCTAAGTCCTATCAGTCTCATTATGGTTCTGACACATTTGTGTTTACTGTCCCTGAGGTCACAGCTGAAGGAGTTAGCTGTTGCTATTGGAGCAACAGATGTGAGGGCACCTGGCACAGTGTTGCATCTGCATCAGAGAAACCCATTGAAATCTGTTGGCATGGTTTCAAAGTGGAAAAGTAATAGCAATAATGGGAGGATTACCGTTTATGCTGACTTTGCCAAGACATAAACTGTAGTTGTATTCCATATGTCCTACTTGAATCTTGAAAGCTTATAATTTTGACTACACCTATAAAAAATAGTCATAATCGATTAATCTTGTCAATCATTTTCTTGATGAAGCGAGTAATCTTTTGTTTCATAAAATGTCGGAAAATGTTCATCAGTGTTTGTATGTAATTTTATTTTTTTGTTTTTGACAAGACAAATTTATAATAATAATTATAGACTGAAGTCTGGACTGTAGATCTGTCTCAGTCTTACTATCTAATAGTGTTTTCCTGACAGTGGTTCTCTGTAGATATTTTGCACATTTTAACATTTCCACAGATGACCGGGTTCTTATGGTGACTGATGCCTGGTTCATGGATTTAAACCTTGTGCTCTAAAATGAACACACTTCTTAACCTTTTAGCTGTCACAAACTTCATTGTGAAATGTCTGTTTTGTCACCGTATTTCAGATTGTACAGAATGTTTTACTTGAAATCTTTACCATGCTTCACCCAAACGCCAGTCCCTACCAAAAGAGTATTGATTTTTGGTTAGAAAAGCCGTCTTGACCAGACCACAGTGTGACAAGAGCTTTAGGGCCAGGTGTTTTCATTAGGGTCGACAGTAGCCTTGATTCTTATTGAATTAAAGGTCATCAGTGGGCAGTTTAAGAGGCACCCAGCTCCATTGGTGTTTAGCTCCTCTGTGACCCGACCACTTTGGTCGATTTCCAGCATATTTACCCGTTGTCCTCTCTGAACCTGATTAGATGGCTCATTTGCATTATTGGCCCAGCATGGCTGACAAGGCCTTTACCCAGTGGCAACCACCTGCCAACTTTGAGTAAAAGAGAATCTATTCCCAAGATTTGGCTTTATGCAACATTTATGTTCAAGCTGGTCCTGTCACAAATGTGGAGATGTGTTGAAGTGAGCATAAAGGTTGTAAACTGTATGGGTGTGAAATCTGTCATCATTTCAGTGGCTGCATTTTGTTTTTGATATGGGTGCAAAATCCTTTCCCCATCAGTCATATCATCCTTTGATGCTACATTATTGAACATTTATCATGTTGATGAGGCGATGGCTAGAACTGCTCTTCTCTTAAGTGGTACTGATGATGGTGATGACATTTGAGGGTGGTTCTCCAGGTCTTGGACAATCTTCAGTGCATACACACAGTATCTCAGAACGTCGCCATAGAGATGTTGTTGTTCTGAGCTCGTCTTTTTGTTGAAGACATGCACGCACCTCAGCTGGTTCTACATTAAACATAGTAGCAAATATGTCCAGGTCCTTTTTGTTTGCTTTTCATTTCCTGAAGCCCCTCTTCAAATGCCTGAAGGGTTTTTGCCAACTCACCTGCATATTCTTAGGATGTATTTGTTCTCACTGACTGCAGAGTAAAAAAAGTTATCCCTTTTCAGTTGCATAAAGCATGCATTGCCGTCTACAAAACAGTATAGTAATCGCTGGAATTGTATTTGCAGTGTTCAGTTTTCTTTCCCCAAAAATGTGCTATATCAATAATACACTCTGAGACAGTTCTTCAATACAATCTGTCAGGTTTTAGCTTTTCAACTTCTAGTTAATTTAACACCTCCTTGCATTAAACATTGGCCCCCTTTACACCTGACACTAGAATGCATTTTCTGTGATCGGGTAGTACTTTACCAAATGTATTTACACCTGGTCTTAACAAGCGTCTCCTGTGTCCACATCAGGATCCGATTGCCATCCTATCACAGCCATTGCCCCGTATGTAACCTCCCCCTCTTCTTCTGCAAAGACTTCCAACAGCAGACTACAGACTGCATCCCATGTGGGTGTATTTACACCTTTGCATACAGGTGGTCAGGCGCTATCTGATTGCAATCCGATCACAGAAATTGCCAGGTGTAAAGGGGGCCATTATCTCTGTCAAAATACCATCTTCTTTGGGCTCAGAAACACTAGAGAGTTAATTACATCCAACTACTGTTGTCCTCATGTAACTCTTCCAGTTTAGCATGTTTCCAGCTGTAATGGTACCCACGATTGACCTTTTCCGTCACTGTAAACACATCCCCCCACACACCAGGCACAGCGGTTTGTGTTTTACTTAAACAAAACAACAATTTTCCATTATGTATGTGTGACAATTTGAATCTAATTTTCTTGACAGTGATTGCGGTTTATGCCGACAATGACCAGGGACCATTCTTTGCGCTGCGTTCACACTAACCGTGACCCAGGCAGGCGTACAGTCGGAAAGGGCCACTCTTAAGTACACATTGATCTACTTTTTTTTTTAATGAAGCTTTTTTTCAGCAGTAATAATGCAATTGCTCTCCATATTTATTTATTTATGTATTTATGAATTGCCTTGTGGGGTGGATCATGCATTTTCGTGAGTCGTATACACCCCAGAGGCCAGACATCCCCCCACCTCTGGTTTAATAGGAGCTTGAACTTTTAACCTGATGATCTTTAACCTCCCTTTAAATACCAACAGATGGTTGGACTCAGGGTGTACTAGCCAAATAGTGACTCCTATGATCCAGACATGTAATATGCCAATGTCTCTATCTGATTTTTGTTATTTGTAAATACTGTTTTGATTTTTTTTTTTGTAATGTGGCCCAATTCTTACTTCTCTAATTGTGTGATGCAAGTTTTTAAGGGTAGCAAGAAACACAGTTAATAGAGCCACTAAAATGCAGTGGTAGACTTGGCAGAGTGGTTTGTTTTTATTTAGGTTACACCATGTGTCATTCAACAAAATTGTGCCAATAGCTCTTCAAGAGTAGGGCTGCCCAAGGAGCATAGTCTCTTCCTTATGAGATCTCAATCTGCAGGCGTTTTACATGCATACTTGGCACTAGTCTTGGATCACTCCAATGTCGCCGGCAGGTCTCCACCCCTAATATCACAGGAAGCATTGGCTCGGCTCAGCTGGTCTTGTATGTGCCTAACACTTGTTTGGCACAGTGTTACATGGTGAATATTACTCATATTGGCTCACTTGGGGCATTAAACTTGCATGTAAAACTATACAAGTGTCGACACATGCTACCGCATTAGAGGCCTGGGATGTCAGGAGTTTGTTACAGTAATGTAACCGTATGTACGCGTGTTCCCTTCAGTATTGCTTGTAAGACAATATTGTTTGTTTCCCTCTCTATGATTTATTTCCTCCTATTATAGTTGCCGATTGATTTTTCGGAGAGGAAATCATTTTTAAGTGGATCTTCTGAACAATTTGTTCAAATTTCTAAACAAAGAATAGATTTAACTCACAAATCACTTTATTTTATCTAGTTTGGCCATTATTAAAAATTATTCCTATCACATACACACTGCCTTATTCTGTCACTCAGTCCACGGATCAAGGGCTGGACTGAGACTGAGCATGTGAAAGCATTAAAGCCCTTAGGAAATTCCTCTAGAGTATGAGAACTAAGAGTCATGCAGGAAAGGGAAAAGGAAAGGTAGAAGGTAGAGGAAGGTGGAGTTCAGAAAATACAGTTAAGAAAATTACATTATAAAAATCAGATTGCCTGTAGCTTTTAAGAAAATGTGGTGAATAATGTCTACATTTAATATTTCGTTTGAATACAGGCCAGCAGCTTTTGTGTGTAAACTGTACACGTTGTTGCCTTCTGTTCAAAGTGATAACTCATCACAGATTTTTGCTGATTGCATGTGCAGCGGTACAGGATACTGAATATCACCTTTCTACACGACTTCCAGCTATGGGTTTGTGCAGGGTTCAAAAGGGGAATCGGTTTACTCTGTTATGTCAGCACATGACATCACGTGAGTACATTCCTCAGCTGGCTCACTTGGCAAGTATTTGGGAGAAATCACCCAGGCCAAGAGTGGCTGGCTGGCTCCTTTTCTGAATCAGGCTACGTGTTGTACAAGACACATAAACATTTCATTTATAGCTTTGTTTTTTTTCTGTCAGCATGGCTAAATAATCAATCACAATCCTCCCTTTTATTCAAAACTGCATTTTCTAATTATCCAATGGGAATGTGGTGTAAAACTGAAACGTTTGTCTAATTAATTGTGTGCCACAATTAAAAAGGTACGCAACGTAATGGGCATTAATGTCCCCAAGGAGATGAATATACTCTGTAGTCACTTGACTTGTAGCTTCATGCTAACTTAGTGCAAGCACTTAAGATGAATTAACATGTTGTGAATTGTACTACTAAATTCTAACCGCATTAAGTGACTAAAGTTAGCTTGCACGGGATAGGGTTGTCCTGTCAGTGTGTGTACTTTGGCCGTGCATTTTGTTGACTTCTTACGCAATCAGTCATAGAACAAACATCCCTGTCCAAACGAACACTAAAGCGGCTTCATTTCAAAAGTAACCTGCAACCATTCCGTACCATCACACCTGAAAACAGAGTGCATATGGCCATTCACATACTCTCTCTATGTGTGCAAGTGCAAACAGAAGGCGGAGTTATAAAATTGATCTAGCAGCTATTCTCAAATACTCCCAAGAACTCGTACAGCAGGCATAAACCTGCCAAATGTGATGTGTTTCCAAAGAAAAACATTCTTGTGTGGATGTAACCTGCAAGTGCAGCACTCGGCATGGTTTGGCTCTAGGAGCCCGAGTGTAATTTGTAATGTGGTGTGTGTGTGTGTGTATGTGTATATATATGTGATGACAACTTTCTAAATATTTGAGAAAACACAACATTTTTCACAGCTAGGACTCCCTAACACGGCTTATTCAAGATTTGTGAAGATCTGTGTTTTTTTTCTCCTTTATTTTTTTTTTACTTTTTTTTGTCCTGAGCTGGTGGTTGAAGTATGAGGAGACCTATCTCTGTGTGGTGTCAAAATATAGACACACAAAAATCTCGAGTCCAAGTGTATCAGTTGAAAGGTCAATAAAGATTAATAATCCATACATTCATCAACAATAAACTTGTGAGTTGCAGTCCTGAATATAATATCACGTTTTCTCTCTTGTTGTGGCCCTAGTAGCACAAAAATAGCACACTCAATTGGTGCTATAATCTTTTTTACGCTATACTCCGTTCTACCTTTGTGCTGATTCACACCATGTACTTTACGTTTAATGTTTGTTGTTGTTTCTTTCAGCAGGGAGAAGTGGATCATGCTTAAAGGTTTCCCAGCGTTACCATCTTGCAGCAATGGCCTGAGGGACTCTCTGGACTGAAACCAAGGTAAAAAGCATGACCAGTGCCAACTCTCTTTTTTTCACCCTGCTGTTTAGATTCTCCCATCCAAACACAAAATGCTCGGATGAAGCAAACATCTACTATTAAATAGAATTATTTTTGTATTAATATTGTACTTGGCCACATGAGAGTCAGAGAAAACAAGCTCAAGTGTCTCCTGCAACATTTGTTTTGTTGGCTTGTGTCCCATCTATGGTACTTAATTGGATAAGTGCTCCCATAACTTAACTTTGTATGCTAAGCTGATTCTTGGATGATTTCACTAGTTATAAGGAAAGACTATTAATGGTGGTTTTGATACAAAGATTTTTTTCCATTGAAATAAGAGGAACCATACTTTTTCTCTTCATCCATTTCCACACAGTTCCACTTTTTTGTGTTTGGTGGTGTTCTGATCCAGCCAATTTTGTAAAAGTGCTTGTTGCGTCCAATATTCCCTTTAGTCTGCAGTATTCCTATATTTTGTGTGGAAAAAAAGCTCCACTGAAACCATTATTCCTCCTGCAAGGTTGTTACTTTTCAGGTTACAGTTCAGCTGGTGCTAGAATGTGTCTTTTAGGATTACTGTATTGCCAGCAGGTCTTACAAAATCATTTTTGGAACATCTATCATCAAAATAATGGTTTCCATTGGCTGACATGAGTTTTGTTGGGGTCTGTTAGTTGGTGTTGAATTAGAACATGCCCTACTTTCTCCCCACCTTCTGTATTAGTCATCCATTAGTATGTGTTTATGGTCTAAATCCAGAGTTTACATTTCCTATGTAATATTTGTGAGGCAGTGCACAAGAAGATTGAATTTAATGTGGCCTTGTGTTTCCAGTAAGCTGGTATGCTTGAGTGTTTGAATGCACTTTATAACAGAAGCATTTATTTGCTTAAAGCAGCCATGTTCTTATGCTTTCATATCCTTTGTTGTAAGCTTGTTGTTTCGCTGCTTGACACTGGCACAGTGAATTAGGAATAACCTCCAGTGCTTAAAATGCAGCCATCTGTTTGCACGATTGGTTACAATAAAAAAGAATCACAGATAGATTTAGAGGTCCTGATCAATTAAAGCGAATAACCCTGAGCGATTAGCTCAGGATGTTCTTACATTTCACCTTATGTAATAATCTGATTTCCGTAGCGACATCTGAGTCTCCCTTCTGGCAATGCTCTCGGCCACAGTTGAACTGTTGACTAGATTGTTGTGGAGAGGAGCTTATTTACCAGTTAATCAATTTTGCCATCGTTTTGAGTCTTAGTCTCTTCTCCTCTCAGCGTTTCCTTTTGACAGCCAGAGCCCAACATACTGTGCCAGAGTCCTGCACCAGTAACCCACAAAAATGATGTCTCATGAAAATAAAATATAATTACATTGATCAACAGTTAAAAGTGGGCTTAAAAATAAGCTAAATGGGTGCAAGAACACCCTAATAAATGCAATTTAATCAAGCCTAATTTAACACAATGCTCATTTAAAAATACAAAAAATTCTGTGAACACGGTTTCTCAGTTGCTCCTTTATTACAGTAGTGAGAAAACAGCTGACTGATTTAAACTGGGGATATTTGGTTATCATTGTGTCATTTTGCATAACATGAGCAACAAATGTGTAAGTGACTTTCCACTCATCACACATCTGAAGTGTACACACCAGCTGGATAACCTCAGCCCAGCTTTTGTGTCTATTAGATAGAATCCTGACGAGTTTTAAAGTGAGCGTCTGTGTCGTGTCGGGTAATTGTGGGTAACAGGGTGGTTCTACTAACAAGCCTTTCAGGTGTAGGTTTACCAAATTACCCGTATGCACATCTCAGTCCTGTTCCTGTTCTGCAAAAGGCCCTCCTCTTCCCATCCTGTGACATTCTGAAGTGACGGCCTGTGTTAAAGATTCATGAGCATGATCAGCTTTCAGTAAATGGGGGGCCTGGCTCTTGGTTGCTCTCCGGCACTTTAGAGCCATTAACTTGCAGTGATTCACAAGTGGACAAGCACTTGAGTGGGACTTGGTAGCATGCAAGGTGCATGCCTCTCTGTGTGCTAAATGGCAACAGCCTGTTTGTGTGTTTGTGTCAGTTTTTGTGGACACATCGTTTTTTTGTTTTTTAATTAAAGATATGCCAGTAAATTGCTGAGATAACTTGGGGGAGGGGCAGGGGGGTTAATATAGATTAGATACTCTGGCTAGTACACACAAGTGGGCGAGGGATGGAGAGCTTGAGGAGAGAACTGAGACTTACCTTAATGTGCATAAATGTTATTATATGGGGCTGTGAAGAAATTAGTCTCTCAACATTTACACCCAGGATCTATTGAACACATCATACGCTGAGTAAACCTCTTCAGTGAAGAAGGATCATGACCTCTTTTCATTTCTGCATCTACTCTTCTGACTTCATTTTTAAGGGAAAATGAGTCCGGGAGAATTTTTGCAGTTCGTACGGGCTTTTTATCCACATGGAACGGGCGTTCTGGGAGCAATGAAAGGCTATTTTTGGAAAGCGGGTCCCAGAGTGGGGAAAATCTCAATACGCCACCCTTGCATTCACTGTCGCTATATTCTCTTCTATCTACCATCGTCGTCTTCCTCTTGTTTGGTCTTTTTTTCTTCATCTGTTACTGCGATTGTATACATTGTAATGTTTACACATTAATAATTGATAATAAAACTTCATGTAGTGATTTCGTACTACGTGATTTCCTGTGAATGAAGACATTTCCCAATGCGATGCTGTGTTTACAGAAAACCCTATTAGAACAAAAAAGGGGAAGTTCTGATTCCACGTGGATAAGGCCTAATTCTCTCTCTTTGTTGATCTGATTCCTCCATGGTCAGAGTGAAAATGCACATCACTCAAGTCTTGTTAAATTCATCCAAGATTCAAGGTTTTAACTTCTCTTAATCTCTGTCAGTCCATCATCACTTCTCTCCATCCACCTCCCCCTGTCTCTCCCTTGACCCAAACCTAATATCACAACATCTGGTTCAAGGCAACAGCAGCTGTCAGCAGGGCGAAAGTTCACCGCAGACCCCCGCCCAAGTTGCGTTCTGTTGAAATCAATATCGTTTTTAAATACATGTTGGTCTTTAATACATCTGACATGGTTCCAACACGTGCCCTGTGTGTTTTGGCTCTCTCAGCTCTTTTTCTCACCCAAATATTGGGACGTGAAATGAGAAAACACACGTCCTTGGGGCCCCTCCTCTATCACAATTTTCTCTTCAGTTGGTGGGGAAATAAATGGCCCGTGTTGCAGCCCTCCAGAAGCAGTCTTTATTGGTGTGCTCTTGTTCTCCGTTTCTCTCTTGGGGCCTGTTGTGCCAAGAAGTCATGTGAGGACAGATTACACACCAGTGAGACATTGTTCAGTGCCCCTCAGTGGTTTTGCACTTTCCAGAAGTGCCCTCATTATTACAGTGCAGGAGACTTCAAATACTTCTCCAATGGCTTTTGATGCAGTCTAATGCACTGTCATGCCCAGCTCCCTTCTGAGCTCCAGAAGCACTGGGTGTGTCTCTTAAATCAAACCCCTGTGAACCTACATGATTACAGGAATGGCACACTGGCACATGCCCTCTCCCCCTGGCAATCAGAGACAGACTTTTTTTTTTTTTTTTACTGCATCTATTTTTTCCCTCTCCAATATGCGATGACTGGAATGGATGATTCAGTTTTTTTTGAAGGTTCCACTCCACAGATCTCCCTACAGCTCACTTTGTGTGACTATAGCAGCAGGATTCTGTTTTTTTCTGGTATTAATTGCTAAATTTACAAATAACTTTTTAGTATCAACAAGACATGCTTGATACCTATTAGTTATGTTGCTATTTTTACAGTAAATAAATGTATTTGTTATTTACTGTATTTACTTTTGTTTAGTCATGTATTTACTTTTGTTTAGACTGTTACAACTTTGAAACTCATCAGCTACCAAAATTCCAGAAAGATCTTTACTTCTTTTACATCTGCACACCTCGCAACACAAAAGGAATCCCAATATTTAACATAATAAACGTGATATTTGGATGACTGCAACAAACACTCATACTGATTGGGTTTGAGATCTCGTATAGTCTTCAATGCAATATCAAGTCTGATCTGTGTAGCATAACTATTTCACCATTTGCCAGGCATTGTTTCTACTGTTGGGTGAATCCTGCCGTAAGTGTTGTAAAGTGTTAAAATTGATCGTGTTTTTTGGGGTGTTAATTGTGACACATCAAGTCATGTACAGGTTGGATTGTACTATGAGGAAATTTCAGCAGTCTGGGCAGGAGCTGCAGCAGCCCCGTGTTGTCTCTACAGTCCGCCCTGGCCAGACTCTTTGGCTCCAACTCAGTCCTGGAAAGCCTACTCCTGTGACACCTTAGATATAAGCAATGACACACACCTGTGATCGTCTCCCTCAAGTGCAACCAGTGCTTTCAAAGTCAAGTGATTAGTAAAACTTTTGCTTATGTGTTTATCTCTGCATAGCAATTTGTTTTTGGGTTACAGTTGGAAGTAAATGGTATTTAATATTTAACACCTGTCATCATTCCATGAAGTCCCAATATTTAAGTCGTATTTGTAAACAGCTTTGAATATTGGAGAATCATCAGCTTTGTGCTGCTGAGGCAGTGTTGTGGCTGCTGCTGTGGTTTAGTAGCCCAACCTTTCATTTAGCCCCGTGAGTCAGACCCACAGATGATGAAGATGAAAACCTGTAATGAAGTGAGACGTGTTGGATTCACACTGGCACAGCTGAGCTGTCGGCACACAAATATACAATTAAGTGTGCGTATACAGTATGTGGGAGGGACGGGAAGAGGGCAGAGTCTACTTAGGTGTTTACTACTCTTACATTATGGAAGTAACCCGAGTTCATCACAGTTTCACAGTTGCAAAACAAGTGCACGGAGGACGGCCCCTTTCCAGTCACATCCTGAGTGTGTAGCCTACTTTCCTTGAGACTGTCAACATTACAGTGCTTTGGCAACAACAGACTGTCATATAGGGAGAGTTTATGTAAGACCAGGTGCCATTCTTTTTATGCCATCATACCATTATTTCATCAACTGATATATTACATAGTGGTGCCCTCACTGAGTTCTGAAGAATATCTGTTTTTAAAGCTGCATTTGTTACCTTAATCTTGACCAGCCCCACGTTAACCTAAGCACGGATTTCACACCACCCATGACTATAACTATTCAACCTATCAATCGGACTTTATGTATATAGCACCTTTCATACAAAATAATGCAACTCGAAGTGCTTTACCGTTTAAACACAAAGCTCACCACCAAAATATACAGCAGATAATCCAAAAGAAACACAAAGAGAACTTTTATCAGAAGGTAGAATGACTAGTAACGGGCCAGCCTCAACATACAATACCGATGAAGTATAAGCGCTGACAGCTTGATGAACTGTAAATCTGTTAGAATATGTCAGCCACTCAGTCTTGTGCCAAACAAGGTTAGTCACTCCACCTGCGCTAACTCTGATTAAATCATACAGTATTTGCACACAGTACAGGTGTACCAGTGTATGACGTGTCTCATGGATCCACATTTGGTCATAATAACATAAAACAAAATCAGTTGAGAATCACCCAGATTTTTAGTAATAATTCTGCTGTACTGTTTTCTTAACATTTTGCTACTTGTATTAGGATATGGCAATTTGCTACTGTTGTTGACATGCTTTTTAAAGATGTTGTCCAAGTTGTATTCTTTCTTAATTTGGTGAGTGAAGGTAAAGGGAATAATTTATATGTGAGATGATGCATTCAGAGCGTTAAAGCAACCTATTAACATTAACTCTGGGTCTAGATTTAATTTGGCTCATGCGTCTCTGTAATTTTTTTTTTTTACTATTTGTTCAACAAGAAACCCTCCTTCAGTGACCGACAGGGATAATTATCTGAGTGACACAGCTTAGTACAGGGAGTGCAAACAGCTGACTGGGGATTTAGAGAAACCTGTAGGATTAGAAATCCATAGCTACTGTGCTCATGTCAAGATCAATCCCCCCCAGCAACGAAAATGGCCTGGTAGCCACGCTGTCTGGCTGTCTGTGTTGGTGTCATTGAAACGTGCCTGGTACTTCCAGTGTCTCTTATTTGTCTCATTGTACAATGACCCATCATTAAAGCCATGTCAAGGAGATGAAGGCATCCAATCATATCTTGCCTAACAGGACAGGCACAACCAATCGGGCCCTGAATCCCCATGGTAACTTCTACTGAAACACAGAGGCACAACCAATAGGAACAAAGAGTGCCATTTGGCTGTGGAAATTTAATGGCCTGTTTCTGTTGTCATTAATAAAAAGCACATAACTCCTGTGCTGCTACTGTAATGCACACATGAACAGACATACCTGATGGAATTTTTCCATCATTATCTGTCCATAGAGCGTCCAGGCCTTCGATATTACTCAAGTTGCTTTTCGTTAAAACAACAAAAATGTCATTTACCCTTCACAGTCTCCTCTATCTTTCTGGCCAGTCACGACTGCTTGTACCTCCACCGTTAAGCCCAGACACTACCATTAGCTTAAAGTAGGTCACTCTGGGCCAGGAGGGAGCCCGACTCAAGTTTGCATGGTCACTAGCTCCCTTTTCAGGGTAGCCTGCTTCTGCTAAGCTATGCTCTTGCACTCTGCTCTGTGCTGTACTCTGCTGTTCTCTGTTCTGCCTTATGTAATGGCTGAGCAGTGAGCAGTGTGTGTCATAGCCGTTTCCATGGTAAGAGTGGCTATGAGTGTATCACAACACAGCATGCCCCCAACCTTATGCACTGGGCAAAGGGTTTTGCATCAGACAATAAATATTGTTATGCATTAATATTTTTTAAATGGCCCCACTTGTTTGGGAAGACGACAAGTGTTCTCAGCAGAGATCCTCCTGAAATCCAAGGCCATTACCGATCATCCATATTTGGTGCATATGTGGTAATTAATAAGACATTACTCTGATCAATAATTGATCCTCTCTCATCCTGTAGCATGAAGTTCAGCCCGTGCTGCCTTGTCTGGTAAAAGGAGGAGCACAATAAATGATATGATGGGGTGGACGAATCTCAACATCATCTGTAGAGGGTCGATCTTTCCACATCTACTTGTCAGAGGCTCTCAACTTGTATTGCAGAGAAACCCCGTTAGATTTGTGGGGGTTGAGTAACAGAAACCTCACTCCAACATGCACAACATGAATTCCCACTTAGAGATCTCGGTCTTGCATTTAATTTTTAACTGCGTTTTACAGGCAGATGCAGGTAAAATGTTCTCGGAGGCTCACTCGGTAAACACAGACATATGTTATGATTGTAAAGCCACTGTTAACTCGAGCTGTGATCTGGCTTTGCCTGGTTTTGTGTAACTGATGGGTTTTTCTTGGTACATGGCTGAGCGTTCAGTCTGGTGCTGTGGGCAAAGTACAGTGCTCTCATTTCACTCTCTCCTGGGAGAGGTTCACCATCAGAGAGAAATGATTGAATCTGTTTCTCTGCTCTATTTTCACTCACTTCTACAAGTTGAATGGATCAACCTATACCCTTGGTGCAGGCGTGCGTGTGTGTGTGTGTGTGTGTCTGTGGGTGTGTTATATGAGTGTATTCATGTCGGCATGCTCACACATCCTCTTTTCTTTCTTTTTAAGTGGGTCTATCAGATGTTGCATATGTAAAACTCTGTATGTTTTGTGTTTTTTTTCCAGGCGCTGATATGCATTGATGATGAGTGGAGTTGGTGAAAACTCATCTGACCCTGCCAGGGCAGAGTCAAGAAAACGCAAAGAATGTCCCGCTGAACTTCTAGGACCCAGGTAAAAAAAAAATTGTTAAACCTGTCCATGTCAAGAAGACAGATCTCCCTGAAACAAAACTTAAGGTTGACTTTGGTCTGTTGGAGCAAACCTGTTGCAGGAAAATCCACACAGGCTCAGGGAGAAAATGCAAACTCGACACAAAAATGCCCTGGTCGGCCAAAAAGTTCTAGTCCAGAACTTTCTTACTGTGAGCTGACAGCGCTAACCACTGCCCAGCGTCTGCTATTGCTAAAAAAATGTTTCTCCTCTACTAACTGCAAGATTGTGAAATAAATTTCTTACTATCATATTATGCGCAACAGCATCATATTAGTTTTCAACACTTATATAAACTGTGATGGTTGCTATAAACCTGTTGTACTGTGGAATTCTGTTTGCATAGTACAGTACTATGCAGAAGTCTTAGGGCACCACCAGCTTTGTTGTTTTTATGTCGTCATATTCTGTCATTGTCATTTGTATTGGAATGATTTGACTGAAAGTTGGTCTTATATAGTATATAATAGATCTTTTTCACTGCAGATATTTGTTGACATTAAATAGTAGGACAAACATATATTATACCAATCACATTAATTAGGGTTTCACTTCAGGTTTAAGATGCCAGGGCCGTGCTGTTGAAGTTTAAAGGTGGGTTACGCTAGACACTTGACACTTTAACCGTTAGAAGAATATATAACTTCATACATGTTTCCGGCATTCTCTGTATGTATGTTCCGATAAAGTGATTGAGAAATTATACTGAAAAACAAAAACAAAAACAACAAAGATCTCATGGTGCCCTAAGACTGTTGCACAGTGTTTTTCTTTAATAATGTTGAGCTTCAGAGGTATATTTCGAGTCGTATGGAGCATAATTGACCCCAGTTTTATTCGTCTATGCCAATGTTTGCAGTGGATGTTGTGAACTGTCATTTAACAGCTATGAAAATGAAAGTGATTTTTTAGTCATCATGCAATATATTTGTGAACACTCACCTCTCATGGATTTATTTTCCTTCCTTACTCTGGGTGCTTTCTGACTGCCTATTCAGTTTGTTATTACAGTAGAATTGGCAATTACTGCACGTTCATTTGCACATCACAGAACCTTTTTTTTGCCATACGTCTTTCTCTTTTATGCCTTTACCTCTGCTTTTTCTCACCCTGCTGTTCTCTTTGTCACTACAGTCCCAAGCGGAGCAACGAGAAGCGCAACCGCGAGCATGAGAACAAATACATCGAAGAGCTCGCCGAGCTGATCTTTGCCAACTTCAATGACATCGACAACTTCAATGTCAAGCCTGATAAATGTGCAATCCTGAAGGAAACTGTGAAACAAATCAGACAAATAAAGGAACAAGGTACGAGTGGCAATCCTTTAAGTTTATAACACTTTGTCTACTTCTGTTGAAGGCGATGGGTCCCAAAGTACAACAGTGGAAAAACACAGCTTCCTTTCAACTGGCTTTTTCAAAAAAAAAAAAACTTAATTTAAATTATCTGTTCATCTACAGGCTGTCTCTTCAGTTTTATGACATGCAGCCTAGATACATACTAAGTTTAGTTGAGTACCTTCAGATGGGTTTACCAGTGGTTTGATTTGTAGATGTTTGTACAATGAATAAGGTGCTACACTGTCGTGAATATGCTTAGGATTACAAGGCCCTGATACAACCACAGGAGCCACAGGTGGCACTGTGTTGGCAGAAAGCTCAGATTTGATGGTACAGTATAAATATTATGGTTTGGGATCTGCTCCATACACGGTAATTGATGTTGTTATTAAAGAGCAGCACAATTGATTTAATGTTCCCTCCACCACTTCATCATATAATTTGCATGAACCAGAGTAGTTTAATGTTGACTGCTGGTCTTTCCCACTTTAATTCTGAGCCAGAACATCAGGCAAATGGATCAGTGTGCTTGGTTGCACTTGCCAGCTTTTTCTTTTCTAGTAGTCTTAAGCAATTACATGGCATCTGCCTTTTTCTTCTTCTTCTTTTTCTTTCTCTTTTTTACTATTTTCCTGTTTGACATGAGTTTCCACACAAGTGTAAATGTAGCTTAAGGCTAAGCAACCAGGCAAATACTTAAATTATGATTATACTTTGACCATGCATGCAGAAAAAGCCCCTGTGTCACTGGTAGACAAAGAGTGGCCCACTCTTTACATTAATCCGACGAGCTGATAATGTCGTCATGTCATTTTGTGACTCACACATTATGTAATGATGAGCAATGTGATGCAAATATCACAAACAAACGCTGGCTAGCGTCTGTCACTCCCTCCCCCACTCTGCTGTCTTATTCCATAATCCCGTCCCTCCCTCCAACCCTTCCTCTTCTCATTTCCAGTTTTGTTAATACACCTGACAAGAATGACGTCCCCCTCCCTGCTTCTGAAGCTTTGATTGTGCTTGTGCAGCTACTAAAGAGGGAAGAGCCGAACAGTCTTTTCCATTCTGCTATTTTCTTTACACCTCGACGGCAAAATGGAGTTGCATTTTTATCCTGAACGTAAAAAGCTTCTGCACCTTGTCTGTGTTCAGGACAGCAGTTTCAGCTGCCATTCTCTTTTTTTGTCGTTGTACATCTTGTTGAACCACTGATGCTCTGAAAGCTCATTTAGTTTTCATGCTCCGAGTAGATGTTATATCATTTTACTACCCCCATTTGTTCTTGTCATTGCACCTCATCTGTCACCCGTTTAGTGTTATGTTGCAGGGTTGTATAGGATAGTTTGTATCTCGTCTTCTCTAGGCCTTGGATTACTTTCCCCTGACAGCATCGTTACTGTGTAAAAGATATTCTCAGTTTATGGTGACTCTATTGAATATATTAAATTACACTAATGTGACTCAATAACTCTCACTGATTGGTGTCACAGCCCTGCAGAGAAGTGCAATATAGCTTTGATGGCCTCTGCGAAAGTGCCCTTCTATCAAAAGCTGTTAATTCATCCTTGTTTGTTCCTCTCCTTTTGCCGACATACATTTGTTTTTTTACTTGTGTTTTTGTGGATTAGTGAGCATACCCTTTTTCTTGTGTTACCATTTTGTTACATGATAACAGAAAATTTGTTGAGTAATAATCTCTTTACTGAGGCAATAAAATAATGGCATGCCCAAGTGTTTTATAGCTTCCTTTACACTCCTGTTCTCACTTGTGCCAACACAGTAAAATCTCAGCTCTCATTGGCTGGAGGCAATTACATACACAATAACTGCTGAGCAGCAGCCAGCACATTGTTCTGTATTATATTTTAATTCATTATACATACAATATGTTTAAATTGCTAAAATGCTCTTAAATGTAAATATCTTTGTACAGATTATTAATGCATTTATTGTCAGTTACAAATCCTGTGATCAGTTTCTTCCTCCGTCTGTGGCTCAGTTCTGCAGACAGACAGAGAGTCTGTGAAGGAAGCACTGACAATGAGTGATGGTCTGTACCCAGGGCAGCTGTGCTGGTATACTGGGCCCCGCTGGGCCTGGAGAGGTCCTGCTGATGCACACATCATTAATGCTGAAAGAGATGAATGTGGGTCTCGGTGCCGTTGCACGAGCCAAGGTCCAAACCTGCATTTGTGTCAGCTTTCACACGTCTACTCTGAGTGGGGGGAAAAAAAAAAGGAAGGATGTGATTTTTGTTTGATTTCACCCACAATGTTTCTCACCATATGGCCAGCCCATTTCTTGGCATGGTGTAACAATTAAATGTGTCCCCCCCCCCCCTCCAGCAGCCCACTTACTTTGCCTCTCAACATCATCTCTAAAAGTAGGGCAGCCTACACTCTGAACATAAGGCTTCTCTGCATGATTATTAACCCAATCACTCACATGGACAAATGCATGGCACCATAGTGCAGGTACAGGCACTTACAGCATGCAGACTCACAACTAAAACCAATTAACCCAATCACATAACCTTTACATTTAACGATCTGCGGCAGTTAATAAGGCCACAGACCCAAAGGTACTGCTGCAACAAGTCACTTCTGCTGTATCCATACTTATTTATACATACACATATTTGAGATAGGCTTGTCCTGTGAGAACGCCAGGCTAGACAGTAGGAGCAACTGAATATTTAGGCCCCTTTTTAAATTCACTTGACTTGTATTCATGAATGTGACAGAGGTTTATGGTTGTTTTTTATTTAAATGGAGATTTAAGGTTTGCCCTTGCAGCTTGACCACTACTTGCTACTCTATTTGGAACAAAAGTTGTTTACACACTGTCACTGTGTTTTCATAATAGCCTTTTTTGTACATGACAATGCAATCCATCCAGTGGCTGCCACCAGCATAGCAGCTGCATGCCCTCACACACGCATTTACAATAACCTTTCACTCAGCTTGTTGCTCTGTTCTTGGGTCTGAGCCACAGCTGTGTTTTTTTAAGCCTCAAATTGTTTATTTTTTTCTCTTTTTAAGTCTTTGGCTCTGTTACATGTTTTAAGCTGATTTCTTTTCTCTTTTGACCTTCCTGTTTTGGTGTCATGTCATAGAATCCTTGATGTAAATTTCTAAAATTAAGATCTATTTTGTGGATCAGTTGGATTCACACTTTTTTTTCTTTAACTTTGTTCTCTGGTTTTTCCTTGAACAGAAAAAGCTGCAGCAGCAAATGAGGAGGAGGTACAGAAGGCTGATGTTTCATCAACAGGCCAAAGTGTGATTGACAAAGATGCCTTGGGACCAATGATGCTGGAGGTGGGTAGAAGGCCTTGTCTTGCTTAATCATGGTGTCATAGCCGGGAGTGAAATGTTATGAAACACCACACCGCTGAACACTCAAACTAAACAGTCACATAGGATATCCTCAACAGTTTAAATCATGATTGGTATATAATGAAGAGTGCGATCCACAGAGCACAATCTCAAATGGTGCCAGTAGTGGTTAGCCAGTAGTAGCCAGTAGTAGCCAGTAGTGCAGTTATGTGAAGTAAAAGCTGCCAGCATCTTGTATCTGCCCCGGATTGGCTGTAAATCACTGAGCGGAGCAATGGCCTCGTTGTCCCACAGAGGGCCACTGAAGTGTTTACGTATAATGGGAAGAAAGCAACAGCCTGGCGAATGAATCAGTCCATTGAGCCTGTCCTCTCACTCACTTCCTCCCCCCCCCTCTCTCTCTCTCTCTCTCTCTCTCTCTCTCTCTCTCTCTCACTTTTTCAGTTCTCTTTCCTCGCCCCCCCCCCCCCCCCCCCCCCATCGTTGCCTCTAGATCTGTCCTGTCATGGAATATTTATAGCTCTCCTGCTCCAGCGTCACTGAATCGACATGCTAACTTCCGTCTAAATATAGCTCACCGCAGCCTGCGTGCTTTCCCATCTGTCAGTAGCCCCAAAACACAGCGACCATCGGCCATTCACACCCGCTCCACTCTAGCCTTGTCCCCGTCCACCAGCCAGAGCTCATTACATGGTGCTCCAAGGAGAATGGCCGTCTGCAGGAAATGCACCCACGTGCCCCATGACCCTCCTCCAAGGCTCTCTGCTGCCCATTCACACAAGCACAGAGAGACAAAACAAGGCAGTGAAAAAAAAACATCCCAGTGTTGTTGTTTTAACCCTTTGGGAGCATGTCTTGTTCTTGTCACATGACCGATGTGACATATAGTTTGCATTCCTCTCACACTGGCGCATATGGCTGCCATTGTTTGGTATGACAACGTTATTAGAGCGATGATACCAGAGTTTTGGTACCAGAGATTCCAGAATTATTCATTTTTGCATGTCTTTTTTTTTTTTAATTAACAAAAGAAATCAAAGTTGGAAGAATATTCAACAATGCAGCAACTTGCATTATAAAATGACCAAATATTTAATAAATAAGTAAGTAAACATCTCATTTAAAAAATAAGCATATGGCTCCAACCAGTGCCAGATTCTGGTTCTCGGCCAGTTTTTCTGTTCACACATTTAGGTAGGTACAAAAAACGTTTTCTGCTTCTATTCTGGGCCCGCTAGAGACCAGTTTAACTTGTTTTAACAAGATAGTCGTGGGTTATCGTGCTAAAAATACATGTTTATCAAGAGGAGAGGAGAGGAGACCCCTACTCCCATAACAAATCCACCCTCTGTTTTATATTACACTGAGAAGATAAGCAATAAAGTCATATATCAAGAGAATAGGCTTCGTGCAAATAAGAACAGGTGCACAGAGAGTGGTGGTGGCTCATAGTATGTATTCTGAGTATATTCATTTATAAAGGCTTTAGTCATCTCTGTGTTGCATAGCTTACCAGGGCACTGTAAATTAGGTACTGGATAATGGCATTATGCAAGTGAGAGTGTCTGAAGGAAAGCAAGAGCTGGCACTGTAGAGTGTTTGCTCTGTTTGTATTTGCCCTACTTGTCCAGAACATGGTCTTTCCTCACACAGGGTGCACTTGCACAACCATGTTGCCTTTTGGAACCAGTGTGCTCCACGCAGTGATAGATGAGATCTTTTTAAGTCTATTTTCAGCCCGTGCTGCGTTAACTTGTGCTCGGGAAAAAGTCTGCACTCACGAGATAGTATGTAATCTGCGATGCGTGAGTCTGCCTCGACCAAGAATCAAGCCTGCTGGTTAATTTCTTGTGTTGTATGTTGTGCACGGTAGTTACAAGACCTGGCAGGGTGCTAAGGTAAGGAGAGGGAGAGATGAACAAATCTTTGACAGTCCCAATGCCTTGTATAAAAATAGATGAGTGTATTTTGGTTCCCAGACAGTTTTTTTTACATGTAAATACGTGCAAAGTGAGGTTAAAAAGGGCGTGTGTGTGTGTGTGTGTGTAGTTAATGATTATTCAAGCAGAGGTGAGTGCAGACACCCTGACAAGCATCTCTCATCTCTTATCTTGACACCAGTTTACAACCACCAGACTTCCTTTTAAGGGCTCCGGGTGATTTGACGGCCTAATTGACACCATCTTGTGTGTAATTGGTGACCTGGGGCTGTATTATTTCAATTAAGTGTTTCTCCTCCTTCACGTCCTCCAGTGTCTGCAGGCACACATGCTTTCTGTCAGCCATGCTGATGTTGAGCATCTGCAGAGAAGATGGAGGTGCACATTTAGTACTAATCACCTCCTTTTTTTTTTTTTAGACAATATGCAGATGTGAAGCCTGAGTAGTTTTGTCTAACTTTTTATTTTCCACAGACAACTAGACATACACAGAAAATGAACCCGCAGAGCGTCCTTCCTCCAACTTCTGCTCTGTAGAAAGCCCTGAAAATAAGAAATGTACAATACGAGTTTCAAACCAATACAGTAAAATTAACTTGGGTAGGACTAAGTATTAAACAACCTACTCTGTTACCGTATTTTTTGTACTAGAAGTGTGCACTGGTGGGATAGATAATTATGCATATTTTTTTTACTGCCCTACTTTTGCTTCCATCTAACTGTCAGAGATTTGTTCTGTATCCATGTGAAAGATTTAGTGAACAAATGTGTCTGCTCTGTCTTATCTCCCTCTCCAGGCCCTGGATGGCTTCTTCTTTGTGGTGAACATGGAGGGTAACATTGTGTTCGTGTCTGAGAATGTGACCCAGTACCTGCGTTACAACCAGGAGGAGCTTATGAACACCAGTGTCTACAGTGTGCTGCACGTCGGCGATCACGCCGAGTTCATCAAGAACCTGCTGCCCAAATCCCTTGGTTAGCCTCCAGCTTATTTTCCTTGCCAGCACTGGTTTTGTTCTCTGGTGTTTCCTACCCGTCTGTGTCAGTTTGGCATGTTTCTCTCTTACCCTGAAACTGCACGTGTGTCCTTTTGAGTTGAACCACTTAGACCTCTGCTTCTTATTAACACCCTGGCCTCATCTCTTGTGTGTTATTTAACTTATTATTTAATTATATTTGTATTAAAATTAGTTATTGTCTCCATTTCCTAACACCCTTTTGTCTCTTCATCACCCTGCTCAGAGAGTTATTTTGTAGGAAGTTAAGTTTGATATTATAGTAGAGTCAGTTTTAATGAAAACACCTCACGTTTATGGTTAAAACTGCTAAGGATGTGGAAAAGTGCTCGGCATTAGATCCAGGGTTGGCGTTGTGCATAACAAATATAGGTCCTTAATTTTCTCTTTTGCTGATGCTCAAGCCAGACATTTGCTCTTCCTCTTCTCTTTTCCCTCCCTCTCTTTTCACCTAATTAACTTCCTTTTTCAGCTTCTCTCCCTTGTCAGCAGTATTGCTCCCTATATTCTCATCTCATGCCCTTCCTTCCCCTTCTGTACAAGTTGTGTGTTATTCTCTTTCTCTCTCTCTCACACACACACACACACACTGTGCCACACACCCTCACCAAGTTCCCATTTTCATGTTCTCTCTTTCCCATTACCTAGCCACTACCTCCATGAATGCCATTGTCTTTATCCTAGCATTACTCATCCCAAGAAAACAACCCATTTATTATTATATAGCAGACATTGAGAGTACTGTTCTACAAAAGTCTCAGGCCACCATCAGGTTTGTTGACCCTATAGTGTCATTATTCCTTCATCACTTTATCAGAACACATCCCGAAACAAGTGAAACATGTATGCAGTTTGAAAATAATTGTTTTTATTTATTAATAGTAATCTTTTCAGGGAACAAACAGCTTCTACACGTTACAACGCTGGCTCTCTTAAAAGTGGAGTGGAACCCTAAATTAATGTTATTGGTTAAACTTTTGTTTGTCCAATTAAAGTATTTTATATCTGCTGTGAAAAAGTAGTATTACGCCAGGTTTATTCAAGGCATGCCCGAGCATTACATACATGTATGAGTTAAACTCCCCCCACCCCCTCCTGACCTTCTTTCATGTCTCTCATACCCACATCCATATCCTCTTATATGTGTCAGTGCAGCCCATCAGGAGCGCTCTTTTTTTTCTCAGTCCTTTCTCCACTTCCTTTTCTCTCCTGGTGCCTCAGATTGAGGTCTGAGTGCCAGAGTGGCAGAGCAGCACAGAGCAGAGAACCCTGGAAATGATCAGTGGTCTGTGTCCCAGATACTGGGAGATTATCAATGCACTGAATGAGATCACAAACCAGATGGAGTGTGATGGGAGTTTGCTGGAGTGAAATGAGTTGTCACTGTGACTGTACCCATCTCTTCGTCTCTGTCCTTTTTTCTTCTGCGTATGTGTGTGTGTGTGTCTGCTTTCACATGTTTGTACACGCCTGTGTAAGCGTTGGAAAGAAGAAGAAAGATTGGCAATGATGTTTTGGAGTACACGCATATGGAAGCCTGGCAGAGCGGAGGGAAGATTGCACAAGGCTCTTGAGTTCTAACTGCTCATTATGACTGATCTCTTCTTAACTGCTCACCCTCCCTTTTTTGTTCTTTTTACACCTTCATTCTCTCTCAATTTTCTTCTCATTACAGCCTCTACTTTGTAGCCCTTTTTTGCCTCACTCATTTGTTGTTCTGTTCTAGCTGCTGTAAACTTGGTCAAATAAAATGTCCCTTATCCCTTCTCGCTCCCCCTGTAGTTAATGGCGTGCCGTGGTCCAGCGACGGTCCGAGGAGGAACAGTCACACGTTCAACTGCCGAATGCTGGTCAATCCCCACAGCGAGAACCAGGATGAGACGCACGAGCATGAGTCCCAGCAGCAGAAATACGAGACCATGCAATGCTTTGCCGTTTCGGAGCCCAAGTCCATCAAGGAGGAAGGAGATGGTATGAAAGTGGGATCCAGAATTTGAAACAACAATTTTACTATCAAAATTAAATCAAGAGCAGTTGTAATAACTTGCATTTTGAAATAAATGTTGAAAACGTATGAGTAAAAAAGAAAAACTAAGAGCTTTAAAATTAATATTGGAAAATTAGGTTGCTTTCAAAAGTCTGTAATTATCTTTGGATAGTGGAGTATGTAATAAGAGGAAAAGGAAAAACTTATAGTAGTTTGACTGAAAAATACAAATGACAAAACCATAAACGTCAACCTCAGTAACAACAGGCTGATTGTTGCCATGTTTGATGTTAATCTTTAATTAGGAGGGCTGAGAGGCTTTCTTGTACGCAATATCCGAATGTGACTGCTGCTGAATGGAAAATGTTTTTAAATATTAATCCAAGTTGCTGCCATTTACATTTATTATGAGTGGAGATTGAATTTTAGTCTTACAACTGGCATTACATGTGAAAATAAGCAACTGATGAAGAGCAGCACTGATGCCACTCAGCTTATATCCATGAAAAGTTAAGTGACACAAGGGAGATGAGTGGCTGGGCAGCTGTCATTAAAGCCTATCTATAATTCATTTACATTCCTCCCAAATTAGCTTATGACTCCGAGGGATGGATGGGATTTAATCGTGTGTATTGCATCAGGGAGCCAGTGTTCTGATAACCTTCAAATAGGTTTCAACACAACAACATAGGAATGAAAATGCAAGTCGGGAAGCTGCATTTGTGCTAACCACTAGTGTAAACATCAACTCGCTTCTCCAAGGAAATGGTTTGAATTGTACAGTATGTTCTCCATGATCTCATTTTATTGTTCAGTCACTAAGAGGTCACTGGGCTTTTCCAGTGATTTTCCTGGCTTTACCCAGGAACTTGAGAGCCCGTAGTTCGAGTAAAATTACATCACAAGTGACTTTTCTTTGGCCAGAACTTTTCCGCACTGTAAAGCAAAGATTTGCAAAGCTCTGAAAAGCAAATGCAATATTGTACATTTTAACAACCTTAATCAGACCATATATTTCCCCTCCACAGTCAATAAAAGACTGTTTAATTAAAGTAATATGTTTAAAAAGTAAATATATAATTCCTAGTCTTGTCTCAGCCTGTCTTGCACTTGTGTGTGTGTGGAAGGAAAGGAAACAATAAGGAAAGGGAACTAAAAGAAAAGGACCTGAAATAGATGGATCTATTGGCCAGACCACCCAAGAGTCATGGTGGCATGCCTGCGTGGTCAGCCCTGGCAGGCTTTTCTTGGCAAGAAGCATGTGTGGGATTGTGGGTATTACTGGCACAGGAAAGTTAGATGGCATGCTTTCTGGGGTCACCCTAGCCCTGGACTTGGCATCATCTGTGTGTGTGTGTGTGTGTGTCATGATTGAGCGATGGCGATCTTTAATGTTGGGCCATTGTGAGATGGCACTTTAGGTGACACCAGCCGGAGATGCAAGCACACAGGCACACACATATTGTACATGTGCTTGCACACATGTGCACACACACCTTCAAAGGTCACACTTAATCATTTCCCTTGCCAGCAATGGCTGCGTCTCCTCATGAAAGAAGTGGGGCTCTGATCCCCATGCTCATTAATAACTGTATTAATTATGCTGCCTGGAAATAACATGCATTTCATTTTCTTTCCCTCCCTCTGTCTCTATCATTTACACCCCCCATCCTCCCCTCTCCGGTCCCATCCCCCTTTTCTACCTTATGTCTCCGTCCTGTCCTCTTTGTTACAACCTCCACGTCATTCCTTTCTTTCCTGTGCACGCTCCCTCTGCTCTCCCTCACTTCCTCTTTAATCTCCTCAGACTTCCAGTCGTGCCTGATCTGTGTGGCTCGCAGGGTGCCCATGAAGGAAAGACCCGTGCTCCCGACGCATGAGAGCTTCACCACGCGCCAGGACCTGCAAGGTACACAAAAGCATTCACACTAAACAAAATAAGGCAAAGTAGATTTCAAAACATTTAAAAGGCTAGTAGTTGTTGTGACTCTTCAAAAAATATTTTAGTGCCCTATGTAAGGGACCTCCTCCCAAACTACTTCATTCCATGTCACATGCCAATAAATCACCTTACATTGCAGTTTAGGTATTTGAAGATTATTATATCCCTTGTGAAGTTTCTTGTGCGTTAGAGGAACACATTTCCCGCCTCTGTCTACACGGTGGGAGGTAAAGTACCTGTCTGAACACTGCCTCAGTTGTCTGCGTTTCACCTGGTCTTTGATCAGGTTGTTCTATTTATGTGTGGCATGCAATCAAACAGGCACACACACACGAAATTGCTCACCCTCTGTAGTTACACACCTTTACTTCTGTAGGTATGCACGGCTAAGTTTGCCTGTCTTATAGTGTGATTTTCAATCGTAATCTTCTCAATTTAAAATTGACTGCATGATTTCTCTGTCATGGTTATCTGGGTGATATTGTGCTAAATATATGTCGCCTCTATAATCTAGGGCTGCAGCGGCGAATCGATTATTAATGAATTACTAAATTAATCGTCGACCATTTTCAGTTTTTCTAAATAATTAAAACAAGCTCTCTGATTTTTCAGCTTCTTAAATGTGAATATTTTCTGGTTGCATTGCTCCATTTGACGAAGAAGTCATTGGAACTGCAAAACAAGACATCTGAGAGCCTCATCATTTCGTCGTATCGTTTAGTAAACACCAATCAACATTTTTTTATTTTATGGACCAAACAAATACTTGATTAATGGAGAAATCATCAAGGGTTAAGCAATTATGAGAGAACCGACTGAATATTACAGTATGTGGTGTTGAATAAACAAAAAAACACCTGTTGTCGTTTCATGTGTGACAAGTTTTCCCTCAGTCTCTTTGGCTGCCAGTCACGCAGCAGTCAGCCCTTCAAGTGCGTCACTGCCTCCATGTGAATTGCAGTCTGTGAGGGTTTTTACACCGCTAAGTGAGTGTGCGTGTTTGTTCACACAGGTTGCAGTTGCACATTTGTCGAGTTCTAAAGATAGCAAAGTTGCCCTGGTGGTTTTATTTTAAATGAATCCCTCTACGTAGCAAGTGTCTTAATGGCATTCCTGCTTAATTTGTACTGACAGTAATTGTACTTCCCTTCTAACCTTCTAATCTTTCTGGCCAGGACCGTACACCACGGGAAAAATTCTCAGCTAAAGCCTGTGACAAGTTTTTCTTAACTTCTGTTTTACAAGGTGTTCTACATATTTATGTTTCCCTGATGAAATCCTCATCAGCTCGTTTTCGTGTGGGTTTCAACATGTGTGCAGACATCTCTGTATACCTGTGTGACTAAGGCCTACCTCATCTCTGTGTTTAGGTAAGATTACATCCCTGGATACCAGTCTGCTGCGGGCATCAATGAAACCAGGCTGGGAGGATCTGGTGAGGCGCTGCATCCAGAGGTTCCACCTACAGAACGATGGAGAGATGTCTTTTGCGAAGAGGCATCAGCAGGAAGGTAAGTGTCAACAGCAAGAACTGTCCCGTTTGATTCTTGGCTCTTGTCAGTTAGTTCCTTCAGTGGACTTTTGTATGACAACTGCACAGGCATGTAATGGGGATTTAATCACTGGTCCATTCTAACCAAAGCTGATGGGAAATTGTAGGCTTCAGCTTTGTGATCCTCAATCCAATCACTATTTTTACTGCAATTACGGCAAAGGAACTGAACACAGTTTACCATGTGTATACCAATTACTCGTCAAAGTAAAAATGATTCATGTGGGCATCTCCTGATTTGTGTGTGCATGTGTCCGCAGTGCTCCGCCATGGCCAAGCATTCAGTCCCATCTACCGGTTCTCCCTCTCGGACGGCACCATCGTGTCGGCTCACACCAAGAGCAAACTTGTGCGTTCTCCTGCCACCAACGAACCCCAGCTTTACATGTCCCTGCACATTCTACAGAGGTATGTCTCACCAAACTCCACTTGTGTCAGATGAACCAGATAGACAAATTTGCAGTGTGAACTTGCTTACATGTTTTAGCCTGTTTATACCCTGAAGCACAACCTGATGGCTTCTTGTGCTCTGTGTGGATGGGATAATATGGAGTACAGTCGTGCTTGGCAATGGCCTGGGTCTCAGGGATAATGTCACAATTTAGTCAGACATTAAGGTTAGCTCATCCAAAAACTAAACATAATGTCCCTCTTTTGTATGTAAATGTTTACTGGCAACCAGGTTTAGTTTGTTTTGTTCAAAGAACAGTTTGTATTTCTTTATTTGCTAACCTTTCCAGATGTTAAAAGATTATTCAGCAATAATATGTTTTTGCCTCTAGGGAGCAGACTGTCTGTGGCATGGGCCAGGATATGGGTCCTGGCAATCAGGCCACAGGGATGGCTCCAAGACCTATGAACTCCTCCACTCCCTCCATGACTCCCCCAACACCAGGCAGTTTGCCAGGCTCGGGGCCTCAGGGCCAAGACACTACCATCAGCAGCAACAGCACACCTTTCTCCCCTCCAGGCCCTGCTGGCCCCAGAGAACCAGCAGCCATGGGCCATATGCCGGGCTACCGCTTTGGCTGTCCGCCACCACACAACCACACCGGAGGCATGCAACCTCCACAGCAGGGCCAAAACTGGAGGATGAACAGCCCTTCACGTGCTAGCCCCAGCCCAGCTGGAGGCCCCCATCCACCTCAACAGAATTCTATGCTGTCACCCAGACACAGAGGCAGTCCTGGGGGGGCAGGCAGTCCCCGTGTAGCAGGCCTGCACTCACCGTCTCCTGTGGGAATGTGTGGTGGAGGATCTGGAGGAGCAGGCAATAGTAGCACCACTAGTGCCCATGCTAACAACTACACTAGCAGTTCTCTGTCTGCTCTGCAGGCCCTAAGTGAAGGCCATGGTGTAGGACATGGGCATGGACCCCCTCATACACACACACTAGGGTCTCCAGACCGAAAGCTAGGCTCCCCAGCAGGGGTCACACCTGGATCAGGGGTAAACTCTCATCTGATGTCAAAAATTGGAGGTGGCAGTGGTGCTGCTGGTGGTACAGGAGACTCATTTGGCCCTCATACCGATGTGGGTCAGGGACACGCACAGAGCCAGACAGAGAGCAACCTAATTGAGCCCAAGGAGGAGAGGGAAGCGCCGCCTGATGGTCTTGACCCTCACAGCCGTCTTCATGACAGCAAGGTTCACACGAAGTTGCTGCAACTACTCACCACCAAGCCAGAGCCTCTAGAGACGCCCCTGTCCCCTGGTGCAGGAGGTGAGGGCAAAGACCAGGCTGGGACAGGGGTCCGGGGTGGCCTCGCGGTAGGAAACACTCATGCCACATCCCTCAAAGAAAAACACAAGATCCTCCACCAACTGCTTCAGAACAGTACATCTCCTGTAGACCTGGCCAGACTCACTGCAGAGGCCACGGGCAAAGAAGTGGGCCAAGACCAAACCCAGGGAGCTGGTTGTACAGCTTCTGGGTCAGACATTACTCCGAAGCAGGAGCCATTGAGCCCTAAGAAGAAGGACAATGCCCTGCTACGCTACCTACTGGATAAGGATGACACTGTACTGAAGGACAAAGTCCCTAAGCTGGAGCCTGGGGAGGTCAAGGTCGAAGGTTGCAAAGCCGCCCATGTCAAAGCGGAGAAACAAGATGCAGGATATGACCGAGCTGAGCAGGTCAGTGTTGAAAAATGAATTGTCTACTGCACCATTTCCACCTTTGAAATCATACCAAAGAAAAAAGGTTGTTGTGGTGCTTTTAAAATGGTTTTGAAGAATGGTACGTTAACTGTAACCGCTTTACACTGCAAGTTACATTCACCCATTCACTCACACACTGAATACAGTTTCATCAGCTATTTGGAGTTTGGTGTCCAAGGACACATCACCATGCAGACTGGACTCTTTAGATCAGTGCACAAACCAAAAAGTTTTGCCCTGTGCTGCTCTACTTTAGTCTTGTCTCTGTCTGAACATTAATCTGGGTTTGGTAGCAGATTTTAGCTCCTTCAAATCCTATTTTCACACATGATGTTACAGCTAACCACACAAATGGTCTGAAAGTGTAAACGCCAAACAGCATTTGTGATCCATTTACATTCACGTTTAGTTATGCACACTTACGACATCATGTATGTTTTTTATTCACATATATAAACACATCTGGTCCTTTGACAGCTTATGTGTTGGCAGCACAAACTGAGGGAAGCTGTCCGCCAGCTTCAAACAACTGTGACATTTGGAAGGAGCCCCTGTGGTTCCCCAGCCATTTGATCCTGTTTGCATTTGGCCAGAACCCTCAGGTTTGGCAACAAGCTCAGGTCAGACCTGGCACTGAAAGAGAGAAGAGGAGAAAAGAGTAAAAAGGAGTGAGCAGGGAGAGTGTTGCTGGTAAATCTCACCATTTCTGTGCAGCAGAGGCTTCGGTTTCCTGAGTCTCTGATGCAGAAAAGAAAAACCAGGGTTTTGTTAGACTCAAAGCAAAATACAGGAAACCTGTGTACAATGCTCCACTTAACACAAGTCGAGGACATTGATGCAAATGTAGTTGTCACTGCTAAACCACAGAATTGCATAGAATTAAACAAAATGACATGAATGAATTCTCACTTTTCTGTGAGCTTTCATCCTCTTCTTAGACCAGCCAATATGTTGCATACATGCTGTTTACATGTCATTGATATGGCTCATAGTCAGTAAAGCAGTGCCAAAACCGATTTGTAATTAGCTATGACAAGGATAATATTAGGGAAATAATCCCGTTTTCACACTGTTGCTCCCTAATTATCCTCTTCCTCCTCTGTGGTACATTCTGTACTGTTTTCCCCTTTCAGACAGACAACAGTACAAAATGTCAGCGAGCCATGCCTGCTAGCTGTGTATGTACAGTATGTGCTTGGCCACCTGGGTACATACATGGGGAAAAAAGAGAGAAAAAGGTGATTGGATGGATAATAAGAGCTGCTGTTGAACTGAACAAAGGAGGAGAGAAGAGCAGTGTAGATACCCCCAGGAGAGCCCAGCCTCGGCAGGCAGAGGGAAAATGATGAGCCATATGCTCTTGCATGTCCTCTCTGCTGCCATGGAGATAGAGGGGAGAGGGAGTGGTGTTTGTAGAGCAAGCAGTATACAACAAACAATCAGAGGAAAATGGAAATTGAGTTTTAATATGTATGAGAGTGTTATTTTCTTTAAATGCCCAATTTGAGTCATAATTAATTACTCCAATTGGTTCATTTCTGATCACTTTTAAGTTTCACATTTACATTGAGATTAAAGTGCTCGTGTTCAGTCTAGTTAAACATATTCCGGGGTGTTTTTAGATCTGAACTAAGAGACATATCGCCTGTAAGTGGGTTTCTCTGCTGCCTGGTCATGTGTGAAAGCTTGACTGTATAACCCAAAAAAAAGTCCTCTCATCCTTCTCCCCACTAACCTCACTCACTGTTCTCTCTCTCTCTCTCTCTCTCTCTCTCTCTCTCTCTCTCTCTCTCTCTTCTCTCTTTCTCTCTCTCTTTCTTTTTATCTCTACCTTCCTCTTCATGATTGTTTGAGGACTGAATTATTGATGGCTGGAGCAGAGCTAAATGAGAAATCAGAGCAGAGAGCAGCAGTAGTGGCTTAGATGATGGCTGAAGGAACTATAGATATGGTTGACTAGTCCCATGGGCTTATTGGAGGCTTGTGTGTGTATATGTGCGTGCGTGTAATTCACTTATTCAGATTTCTATTTCTATATTCTTCATCATATTATACCACAAAAGTCATTATCAAATCAATCAAATATGTCAAACTTGTCAAAAGCAAAAACTCCTTTGGTATGTAGAATGATTTTGAAAAAGATGGAGGCCTTCACTGACTATAGAGGGACAAAATATGACTTAATTAATTCTAAGCCACCACAGTCTACTATTATGTTTTAATAGTAGATCGGTTGTTTCTGCTGGCCCAGTTCTTCAGTACAAGAAAGAATATAATGACAGACTTCGTGCCAAAACATGTCATTTCCATGGGTGTTTACTCTCCCGTGCCAGACGTCTGTTCATACACCACACACTGTGAAGGGGATTTTAGAAACTGCTGAGCCAGGAATCACCTGAAAGATAATTTGGAGGAAGAAAAAAACCCTGAAACATAAAGAATAATCACTAATACAACTATTTAACGTTTTAACTTAACCTTTTTTTACCTTCACAACAGTTAAATGATGCCGCCATCCAAGTGAAATTATTACGAATAATCATTGCCATTTCAGCACATCAGAAATACATTGTATTTGCTTAATGTTTATTTGTGATATGTATGTAGTCACAAAAAAATGCCAATACCAATCTCGGGTGAAATAACTTTTCCTTTTGTCTCACTTCTGCTTCAGCCACCCCTGTTTCTCACTTCCTTTTATTATAACATGACATGGACTAGGTCAGAAAGACACGAGTGGTGCTTTTGCCCTTGAGTCTTTGTTGACACATACCGTTCATGAACAAGAGATAGATTGTGACCTGTTCATTTACAGATGTGACTGCTTTTAACAGTCCCAGATAGACACAAGTCATTCACATTTGTTTGATTGTGGAGTTTTACGTTTTTACAGATGTGTTAAATCAATGTGGGCCAATTTACCTGAGTGTTGCTGAAGGTTTTATTTCTACGTAATGTTTTTATTTCTTATCAGTTTTTTCAAATAGACGGTGATTGTTATTTTGTCTTGGGGCGTAGAGAGATCGAGCCTAAAGTGAAACATATACAGAATTTTTAAACTCGCATATGAACTCTCTCGTAAACCAAAAGAGTGAAAATGTGATCCGTAAATGAGACATGACTTGAATCTAAATATTTAATAGTGGTCATTTGACTTTTACAAATCCTTGTAATTTTACCCGAATGCAGTATATCGGCCTTAAGATGCACCAGAGACCTCACATTGATTGCATTTCGTGCATATAGACGCACTGAAAGCATAGACAGTAGCAGGAATTGATAGAAATGAGACCCATTAAAGGTAAAAGAGAAGTCGAGAGAATAGAAAGTGGGAGGAGAGAGAGTTGAAGAGGAGGAGGAAGAGAGCATACAGGAGCATTACATCATTCCTGACCTCATTAGGGCTTTTCTCTCTCCCACCACTGCCACCCATCACCCCTCACTCTGCTGCTCTCTCTATCTCTCCCACATATCCTGTGTATGTTTATGTGCTGTAAAGGGCGATCAGCACGTTGTGGCTGCGTGTTTGCTTCAGTGTACTGTACATGGAAACATTTTTCAACAGGGTCTTCTAATATGGAGGAGCAAAATAACCAACAATATGGCTTTAGTCCTTGGTTACAGTAGACACAGAAGACAACTCTTCAGTATGGCATTTGTGGCAGCCATTTAGTCTCACACAGCATTTACATGCCCAAGATATATGTCATTGTTTAGACTGAACAAAGAAGTGCAACATTAAGACTGTGGCTGATGTGCTTTCTTTCCTGCTGTACAGTATTGTCACGATCATTTTCTTGTCAGTGATTCCAAGTGTGCTGCACTCTGGTGGCCACTTCCAGGTGGTGCAACTTATTTACCTTAAGTCCCTCTGGCCCCTCTAGCAAGCACAGTCGTCACCTATGTTGATATTTTGTCCAGGATTGAGTGTAACCTACTTTTCTCTGTCAGTAATGTGAAATTCAATATAATAACACTGCAGTTTGCATTGGCATTTGCTAAAGATATGTATGTTTCTCTTTTTGGTGAAATTGTATCTAATTTTGATCAACTTAATGGTGTTTTTGAGGCCGTCAGTTGTCATGGTGATTCATTTGACCGATCATTTAGGTGTTTGTAATTTGTCCTCACACTGTGACATTGGTTCACCTTTCATAGTTCCAGCAGTCCTTCAGCGAGTGAAACCAGATCCAAGCTCAGGGTTGTCTCTCTTTTTTTTTAAGAGAGTTGTGCAGAAAACTGAACACAAACTGCCCAGGTAGTTCATGTCTGTAGCCTGAGGCTATATTGGACCACCTCTGTCCAGCTGTTTACAATAGGGGGACAGAGAGCTTTTAAGCTTTGCCACCAACCAAACTCTCTCCTGCTGCTTCATGTCGCTCTCCCATGTTTACCATCTTTTCCCCCACACTTGATCAGTCTAAAATAAATTCTTAATTATGTCCTTAAAAATGATCAGCTATAAAATGGGGAGCATCTGTAGTCCACCTTGGACTAAAGATGCTTCTTCCAGCACCAGGCGTTAAGTAGTAACTAGTGTCTGATGAGCTACATTAAAGCGAAGTGTGGCCTATATTTGATTGAAAGTGGTCCACTTTATCCCGGTGCTATTGCTGTTATTATAAACAAAGCCAAGCCTCACTCCTCCTGTGTGTTTACACACCAGTTTTGCTGTGTGATTGTCACATGTATCATTCTGTTGGTGTGCCTGCTGGTGAAGCAGTAATTGGTTTCTAAATGGAAGGCCTTTGTCCGTTTCTTGTTTTCACATCTCTCTGTCTCTCTCCTCTCCAGTCGTCAGAGCTGGATGACATCCTGAACGACCTGCAGAATGCACAGCCGCAGCTCTTCTGCGAGCGGCCCGTTTCCCAGCCCAGTCCCATGGACAAACAGAACATCATTAATGACATCCTCCAAATGTCCGAGAACAATCCTGCCATGGCAGCACAGCAACAACACAGGGGCATTGGCCCTGGCATGGGCCCAACGAGTGAGTTTCATACTTGCATATGATGCAGTACACAGCATCAGATGTTAACTTCAATCATAATGATTCAAATGATTAAGTATTTGACAACAACTTGTAATCTCGTCTTCAGACTTTGTGGGTGTGCGACCAAACCAGCCAGGCAGGGGTCTTCCTGTGAGAAGTTTGTCTCTGGACATGAATGCGTCCCCCCAGCAGCAGTCCCCATTACAGTATCCCATAAGGGCCACAAGTCCATACACCCTTTTACAGCAGCAACAGCAGCAAGGCATGGTGGGAGGTCACAGCATGATGGCTAACCAGGCCAGTTTGGTCAACGCAGGTAAGTGTGAGAATCAGACTTTTGTAGTGATGTTTAAAAATGAACTGTTGAATCACTTTCTGGCCTTGCATGCTGGGATTTAGTTATTTCCCTTAAATACAAATTAAAGATGCTCACACTGTAGTGACCTGGACATAGTCTTTTTTATATAACAGCTACAAGAAAATGTGTTAAATTATAAAGCACCAAAAAACTAAATTGAATCAATTTTATTGATCCCATTTTCACTCTATCAAATGTAAATCCTCAACTGGTTCATCTTGTTTTGGGTATTGCAATTTTTTTGAATGAAGCACAATGGTATTGTTTTCCATGGCATAGTTAACACATGTAGCTGTTTCCAAATTCTAAAGAAAGACCTCTTTCCGACCGTCTGTCACTCTCAGCCTGTACTCTATCACGCAATGGCACAATGACTCACTTCCTGTGACAGGAAATCGTCACTCACTCACTCACCCACTCTGGCACTCCCACAGACCTTTAAACATCCCCCCTCCCCTGCAACACACCGATCATGGCTCCTTCCTTTTGTTGCACCACTGCATCATGGTGACATAGAACATTCAGTGAAATCTGACCCAGGACATATCTCACCGTTTCTTGTGTCCCTGTGTGCGTTTGCTCCTCTAGGTCTTATGGCCCCGGGTGGACCACGGCCTGGCATACAGCAGGAGGGCTGGGTGGGCCCAGCCTCTGCCCCTCCTCTGGGAGCGTCTGGCCCTGGGCAGCAAGGAGCCATGCAGGGCAGGATGGGGCCGAACAGCGCTCCCATGAGGCCCAACAGCCAGCCAGGACCTCGGCAGATGCTCCAGTCCCCAATGATATCGAATGGTGAGGGGGATTGTTTGATTGAGCAACTGAATCTGCACGGTAGATTTGAGGTTAAACTATTAGTGTCAGCACTCATGGTTTATGACTACACCTTCAATAAACTGATCATACTTGATCATTTTGGAGAAAAAAAAACTATTGAGCAGGACTGATTTAATAAATGGGAAGACCCCCCAACACATGCATGTCTGCCTCTCTGAACTGTAAATGCTGCCACCTTGTGGTTCTTCATAACATTTCACTCAGAGTATGGACATAATAACCAACGTCTGTTCTTGTGTTTTATTTAATAAATGTGTTTCCTGATTTCAACTGTTTTTGTACCTCATTAAATAATTTTCCCTTTTTTTTTACTCTGTTTAGCTCAACCTGATATGGACATGGGCATGGTTAGCCACCATTTCTCCCAGCAGCAAGCTCCACCCAACCAAACGGCCCCCTGGCCAGACAGCATGATGCCAATTGACCAGACAGCATTTGTAAACCAGAATAGGTAAGCTACTTCTTTTTTTTGGAAATTGTATATAGTTTTCACTGAACTCTGAAAAGGTTTTCTTATATATGTATATGTGTGTGTGTGTGTGTGTGTGTGTGTGTATATATATATATATATATATATATATATATATATATATATATATATATATATATATATATATATATATATATATATATATGTTTTTTTTTTACGAGTTACAATTAAACCAGTACCTTTTCTGTCTCTCAGGCACTCGGGACCTCAGGATGACTTTACAGTACAGTGCAGTACAGGGCTCAGCTCCGGTGATGGTTCTGGACCAGTAGATGAGGGGGCCCTTATGTCCCAACTCTATTCAGCACTGAAAGATTTTGATGGTTTGGAGGAAATTGACCGTGCCCTCGGGATCCCAGCTCTGGTAGAACAAGTGAGATTGTCTCTCTCTTTCCGGTTTGTTGGTTTTTTTCATGCCTACATTCTTTTTGCATATGTGGCTTTTTTCAGAGTCAATCCCTGGAGCCAGAGCAGTTCCCCCAGGAATCCTCAATGATGCTGGACCAGAAGCCCCCAATGTACACCCAGCAATTTGGTCCCCCACCTTCCCATATGGCTCAAAGAGGCTATTCTGGTGGTCCGTTGTCAGAGCCAGGCTTTCACCCCATGGCTGGCCAGATGGGTCCACGGCCAGGATACCCAATGATGAGGATGCAGGCGCGCCCCGGACTAAGGCCCGCTGGGGTCGTCCCCAATCAGCCCAACACATTACGGCTGCAACTTCAGCACCGGCTGCAGTCACAGCAGGTACATTTGTAATTAGAGGCGTAAGATGTAGATTTTCCCATCAGGAGCTGCACAAAATTACTGAACACATATGTCACGTGAGCACTCAAGTGCAACAGCTGGAACTGCTTCTCTGTGGTGAGGCTGATTGTTAAAAGGTGTAAAAGGATCATGCCACTTACAACTGATTAGTAGCCATACAATCATGGCGTCATTTCTTGTCTTTGTGAATTTTCTCACAGGCCGGATCAAACTGTTTGATATAGGACTGTAGACTGGTTGTTTGCCACATTTGATTTGTACTGTCCTGCAGCAAGTGTCCATTTGTCAACACTGTTGCATCAGCATCTGTGTGATTGAACTCTCAGGTGGGAATTGTGTGTTTATCCCTGGGTTTGACATTTTGGCAGATCTTTTGCAACACACAAAAATTATTCAAGACACCTCGGTCTACCCGGTGGTAAACCTGTTGATCCTTTGATGCATTTACTCAAATCCTATCTACCTTTTCGCTGCACTATTGATTAGTTGGTAGTATGTTTTCAAAAGGTTAATACTTCAACTCTGTTGGAGGATAGTGTTTGTGTTAATGTCCTCTTCTGTCTCCCCTCAGAACCGTCAGCCCATGATGACTCAGATGGGTAGTGTGTCAAATGTGAACCTACCTCTTAGAGCCAATGCTCCAAACCAGGTAGGTTACCACTTCCATCACATGTCTGTCTGCACATGCCATGACTTTAGGCAGTGATTTTGTTTTTACAAAATGTTGTTTTGTCACTCAACCGCTGAGCATGAACGTATTGTTTATGGGTGTTCATTGATTCTTACTATCTATTATCTACTATCTATCTGTCCATTAGACTATCAATGCTCAGATGCTGGCACAGCGCCAGCGGGAGCTGCTGAGTAATCACCTGAGACAGAGACAGCAGCAGCAGGTGCAGCAGGCCCAGCAGGTCCAGCAGCAACGGAGCATAGCCATGAGGGGCCCTGGCCTCAACCTGCCTCCCAACATGGCTGCAGGAGGCATGAGTAACCCCCGCATTCCCCAGGCCAACCCCCAGCAGTTTCCCTACCCGCCCAGCTACGGTACCAGTACAGGCCTGGCGTCGCCACCTCCCCCTACCAGCCCCTTCTCCTCCCCGCTCTCTCCCAGCCTGCCTTCTCTCCCCCCCAACCCTCAGCTCCACATGCATGGCACCTCCTCCTCTTCCTCCACCTCTTCCTCCTCCTCACAGATGATGATGGGAAACACAAGCATGATGGGCGGACAGTACGGGGCCGTACTCAGCCCCCAAATGCAGCACAGTGCCTTTCAGTTTCCCAACTCAGGTACTGTTCCCACACCCCAGCCTACCAAACACTCTACCCCACATCCTTCGAGTGCGTGTGTGTGTCTGTATACACGTGCACCATTGTGTCCTGTATGTTGATGTGACCTCTGCATCACATGCTGTTTAATCAGGGGGCAATCATCTAATTTGTATCTAATTTACTGATGGGGTGACTGCATTAATCACTTATATGAACCATGCTGCACAGTTTAGTCATTTTATATAATTGCTTTCTTCAACTCATTGTTTTGTGTACTGTCCAAAATGGTGTCCTGCAGATACGATCTCTCTCCACCAGAGGGCACCAGGACACAGTAATCAAAGCTTATTTCAGTATACACTGATTGACGCAGTGAAGTAACCCAGACTGTATGTGTCAGTCTGTCTTCTGCAGTAGTATTTCTATTTAAAATTATAATGAAATCTTTGATTTATCCTGATTCTGGCCCTAAGGGTCATACTCTCTTGAGAAGACGCCTCTCTTTCCCTTCCCTCCTAAACCATCTCCTTGTTCCCCTTTTTCCTACTTCCTTGTCTGACCACTACTTACATGCATGTAGGAAATGGCACCTGCCTGTCAGTATTTCCAAATGCACACTGGAATGGACTAATCATCAACAGCTTTTTCCTCTGTAGTGTCTGTCAAAAATGTTTGTCTTGGCATGTGTGAATGACAAAGGAATGTGAACTTGAACGTCTTTTATAATGTGTTAACTTTTAATTTGAGTCTGTGCAGGTTCAGTATGTTTTACCTCTTCTGATGCAACACCGCAGGTATGAGCCAACAGGCAGACGGAGGCTTTGGAGGTCCAGGCACACCCCAGAGCCCCCTGCTTTCTCCTCGCATGGCCCACACACAGTCCCCCATGATGCAGCAGGGCCAAGGGAACGCTGCTTTCCAGGGTTCCCCGGACATGAACGGCTGGCCACAGGGCAACATGGGAGGCAACAGGTGAATGTGGCTCAGAGTTTCTCATAGTACAAAGTAACCCTGAAAAATGACAACAAAAGAAAGACAGTGCCTCAATTTGCGTTGTGTGCACATTGTTTAAGTCACTTGATTTATGAACTAGAGGACGAGAGTCACACGGCAAGCTCAAACACTCTAGATAAACATGACAAGCAAACTATTTACTCTTACTCGTCCAACACACTAGGATCACCCTCGGTCAAATATCCCTTTGCTAATAAAAACGAAAGCATTTCCACCTCTGTACCCTTGTTGGAGTGAGGGTATGATATACTGTAAAGTAGACCTGAAACCAGAGATTACATTGTGCCAATGTATGTGATGCAGACCTGCTCAGGCTTTAAAAGAGGTGTCATTCACCCTGTTGTAAGTTGATTAAAAGTATATTGGAGACATTATTTGAAGGTTGAGATCCTACATTGTGTCACTTTAACTTAGTAGAGCGTTCACATGGCCCACATGAGACACGGGTCTGCAGCTTATTTTTGGAAATGGCCGCAAGCCTTGTGCAAAATAGACGGTGAGTATGAACAGTCACAGTGTTTATGTGTCTGTGTCTCTCTCATATGTCACATTTCAAAGTAAAATTGTTTAATATTAGCAGGACCTACAGTTGTGTGGCTTTTCAAACTAAATCATCCTGGCATTTAAGGGCAAAACTGTATAAAGCTTAGCCGAATCTCCACAGCAGCTCTGTAGAAAACACGCTCTTTGTGCGAACAACAGAACTGCAGCAGACGCAGCACTGTTATGTCTTACCACTCACCTTCCCCCCCCCCCCCTTCTCTCCCCAGTATGTTCTCACAGCAGCAGGCGTCGCCACAGTTCACCCAGCAGAGTAACAGTAACATGTACAACGGCAATGGTATGAACCTCAACAGCGTCTCCATGGGCAACAACATGGCATCTAGCAGCATGGGCCAGGTGGCTGGACAGATGAGTGTCACGTCCATGGCCTCAGGGCCTTCACCCAGCTTGCCCTCCATGGGGCAAGAACAGGTAACTACCCTGACATCAGCCCTCTGAAGGCTTATACACGTGGAAACAGAACTTCCGCTGTACGATCTTTTTCTTTTTTCCGTTCATAAGCATTATGTCAAGGAATGTCTTCTTTAATTCACATGACACAAATGCTGTAGTACACATGCCAGATATGTGTGTGAGACGCTGTAATGCTGCCACAGAAATACACAAAAAACAAAAATGACAGTGTATACTTTCACAGAAACCGATATAAAGAAAAAAAAGTTGTCATAAAACTGTCTTAACACAAGAAGAAGAGTTTTAGGGCTTTTGAAGCCTTGTTTCCATCATAGTACACTTTGGTTTGGTACAGTAAAGCTTGTGTCAGACTTTTCACCCGAGGACAGTACTTTTACTTTTTGCTGTGCCCGATGGCCGTGTCACCAGTTCTGTCGCCCAATATGCGGAGGTGTGGTGCCTCTAGCTACACCCATACAGCACCGTACCGTTACTCTGGTACCCCAAGGGTTGGGGCCAGTTATTTTGGTACCATTCCTAATGAAAACGCAATCGAATCAAACCGACTCGATGGAAGCACAGCTTAGGAAACAAAATCGTACAAAACATTTACTGATCCTCCAGAACTCGTTGTCATGTGTGCGTTCCCTGAACGGCATGAAATGTAGAAGTGAAAAGAATGAATTTCACAGAGAAAAGTGTGTTTATTTATCAGGGCCCTATAAAAAAAGAAAGAAAAAACGCTAGACCAATTAGAGGTTTTTTACAGGGCCCACTAATATCCTCAGGATATCCCTTTACATTAACCACTTGTAGTAATACAAGTCCGACACATCCTCAAGTTTAAGCCATCGGAGGTTGATAAAATGGACTCCTTTCAGTTTTACACAGTAATCAGGGGACCAAGAAAAAACTAAAAGCTTCATCTTTCTTTCTTTCTCCCACCCCCCCCGCCCCGCTACCAGTCTGCTTATGCATGTGTTTGTCTTATCGTAAGACCCTAAGTGTTTGGGTACACTTATTGAACAACGGTGCTGGTGAATAATTTACTCGGCCGCTTACGTAACTCTTCTGGCCCCCACCGAGTTCTTGTACTTCGACTTGAACTTAGAGGACACTGATGTAATTAGCAGTGGGCACTTTAGGTCCAGACCATTTAGACGATAAAGAGTTCGCCGTATGATGTTCAGAGTCTGCAGTGGAGACTCGTGAGCTTGTTGGCTTTACGTGGACAACATAGAAGAAGTCATCTCTGCACTCTCTCAACAGAGGATCAGCACCGTTTACTTTGGCAGGAGTCAGATTTTCCAACTACCACGACTCGCTGACACCGAATAATGTCATTTCCCCCCAAGTTAACTCGTCTCCCTTTGTTTCACCAGTGTTCGTAGCTCAGTGTGTGAAATGCACTGTTGTTGTCCGTGATGCTTTTAAGCCCCAGTAAAGGCCTATGAATATTTAACCAAGGTGCTGCCCGTTTGATTGTCTGCACTTCAGACAGTTATAACATACCAGTATATCTGTCACTTGATTTATCCCCCCTTCCAGTATTATAGGAATATATTGGCACTTAGATAATTTCAATTATTCACCATTCAGCCATTAGCGCCTGCTTTTCGTGATTTATGGGGGGGGGGGCTTGTTTCAAATCTCAGTGTTCTAAGATAGTTTCCAGTCGTGTTGTCATTGTTTCTGATGAAAAGTCTGAAATGTGCTGTGTGTCTCCGCAGAAGTACTGTTGACCCTCATGGAGTTTCTTAAACCCGAACCTCAGTGATCAGCTGGTGCAAAGGAGTGCGTCGGCCCATTGAAAAAGAAAAAAAAAAATTGTACAAACGCGTCGACCGACCGACAGCCCTCATTGAACCAGCGAGGTTTCGCCGACCCCTGACCCCCTGCGACCCCCCCCCCCCCATCTCCCCAGCCAAAATTTGCTGTCTGTTCCCGCCGTGCCTCTCCAGCAGCGCCGGAGGAGCCCGGCCCCCCTTGAACAGACAACGGGAGGTGTGTGCGTAGAGAGCTGGGGAAGGATTACGGATCTGTGTCCAACACGCCCTAACCCTGGTGGAGGAGGAAGAAGAGCCTCGGGATGAGCCAGTTTGTCTGCCTGTCCGGCTGCATTCACCGTAGTGTGACTTACTGTACGCCTCCTGGTGGGGGACACTGACTTCAGGGGGGGGGCAGCAGTGGGTGAGATCCCTCGTTCTGATGAATGTATTCCTCTCAGTGGACAGCGGCCATTTACAATCTCATCTCAAGAAAGACATACACTGATTTTCTTTTTTTCTTTCTTTCTGTCTTTCTTTGATGTCCTTCTTTTCTCACACAATTTCCACATAGATCCTAAAAATGGCAGCAAAGACTCCCAAGTCATGTTCGCGATTAAGGACGGAGCTGAAACACTTGGCCGGTTTTGCCTTTTTGCTGTTCTTTATTTTATTATTATTATTATTATTATTATTATTATTATTATTATTGTTATTGTTGTTATTATTTTTAGTTGTTTCTTTATGTGAGAAATAAGATGGTTGAAAAAACTGATCTTGAAAAACACTGCGGAGTAATGGTTTGAGCGGAACTGGTGATTTGTATGATTAGACTAATTTAGTCAAGAGGTTTCTATAGTGTATTATTAAATTAAGTTTTATTTTTCTGTATAGATTCATTTTAATTATTGTAGATGATCCTTTATCCTGGTAGCAACAAGAAAAAAATATTTCCGGAAAGTGCGGACGAGGCACTTTTTTATATGATTTTAACAGTGATGGTTGTATTCTTTCTGAGAAGATTCTTCTATTAATAACCTGAGTCATGGATGATGATGATGATGATGATGATGCTTTGGTCCTGTAGTTTCAGAAGATGTCAAAGTCAAATATGGTTTTAAAAATGATTTACAGAGATTGTACATACCAATAAGTAAGACATTTTCTTTTCCTATTTATTTTATTCTTAATGGTTTTAGTTCCCCCCGCCCCCTGTCTGGTCACAACTGCCTCTTGAAGCAGAAAGATGTTTGTGGGTTGTTTTTTTTGGGGAGGGGGGGGGGGGGGGGGGGGTGTGGAGCCTTTCGTGTTCAGAGGTTCTGGTACGACGCAGACAGGGGTCGGGGGGTGGGAAGTGGGGACGGGATGTATGTGGGTGTGCTGTGTATACAGTGTACAGATTATCGCTTGCTTCTCTGCCTTTAGCATAGAACACAAAGAAAAAAAGAAGACGAAAAAACAGGTCAAATTCAACACAGCCATACAATAACTCAAAAAAAAACAACAAAAAAAACAAACAGAAGTGTGCTTTCTATGTTGTCTGGAGTGAAAATGCTTCATACGAGCTGCTAGGTGCAAACTGTTCTGGTGTGATGTAAACAAGCAATAACGATTACTTGAGAATCTCTTGGTTTTTTTTTTTTTTTTTTGTCTTTTCGTTTTTGTAATTTTTGTACAGTTTCCTGAAGTTTAAAACAAAGAAAAGAAGAAAAAAAAACGGACACATTTTTGCTCCATGTTTGGATGCAGTATTAAACTTTAAAAGTTTTTTATTACAGTTTGTACCAAGAAAGTCTACATCCACACACAGCGTTCCTATTAGATTATGCAGCGTTTGGCCGAGGCTGATCCTCGTGACGACACGTGTGCTCTCTGTCCGTCTCTCTGCCTCCAGCCGTTGTTCTATAGCAGAGGTCAGAGTTTAAAGACTGCATGGTTCACCGAGACCTGCTCTGACACACACTTAGCCATATTTTATGACCTCAGGCAGTTAGTTCAACTACAAAGTGTTCAGCGATGACGTGCTATTCTTGTGTCGGGGGGGTGTTTTGGTTTGACCTTCACAAGACTTTTAAAGCAAGTTCATCTTCTCTAACCTCAACAAAAAAAAAAACACATTTTCCTCAAAGAAACAAAAACTTTTATATCGACTATTTAACCCAGGACAGACATGGAGCAAAGCCAAATATTCCTCACATTTTCTCAATTGGATTCCTGAATTCTACCAGCTTTTACGTTCCTAGCGACGACTTTGTTCTCGGTCGTAGGCCCAAAAACAAAGAAATCTATGATGATGTCACTTAACAGGGTCTTGTGTAGATATCGCAGCGTTAAACACACAAGACGAATCATTCTGAATGTACTGTCGTCGAAGGCCTAAAGGATGTGACATCACGACATTTCTCAGCATTTACGGAGGAAGTTGCCCATCGTTGCTTTATTTTTTTTAAACGGAGAAACAAAAAACAACGTTCTTAACAAAAAATTTGAAGCTGTAGCAAAGTCAACTTTGGGAAGCAGCGCTGTCACCGCTGCTGTTTTCGCCATATAGGCCAACAGGATTTTTTTCCCCGCCTCTTTTGACAAAATGCTGATTTGATTGTAAAACTGCAGTCGCCTTGTTGAGCAATTTTTAAAGTATCATTCAGAGCCCTTTGCAAATTTCCAAAGATTGTCAAGATTTTGGAGACTTAAAGCCATGTGGTAGCAATGCATTTTAATTTTTTTCTTTGTTTTTTTTTTAGCATTTATAATGCGGACAGGTGCAAAGAAATGATTTTTGCCCCGTATTTAAAAAAAGAAAAGAAATCCAGGCTTTGGACCCACTAAAAGACCTATTTTCTTTCCTCTATGGTTTTGAAGAACTTTAAATGCCCTTTTGTATTGTCTGCCAATTTCTTAGAGCTAAGATGCAACCTTGAAATGCTAAGAAACCCTAGCATAATGCCTTAGATTTCATCCGTTCTCTGTTCTTGTACATTACACCGCTGTCTGTATAAATTTGTATAATGACTTGTGTACAATACTGAATGGGTGCGTCATGGTTCCGCCTCAGTTTCTGGAGACTCTTTGGGTCACAGTTCATCATCGCTCTCTGTTCTGTGTTGGGTTGAAGACTCGCTTTGATTTCACACACCCCCATCTGTTTGTATGGTGAAAATGACACATAGGGATATTGAAGCAATATGTAAAATACTATATGGACTCTTTTTTCATGAAGAAAGCTTACTGTTGTGTTTTTTCCCCCCCTCTTCCTCCTCCAACCAAGATATTTTTTTTCTGCATTGTTCACAGGAATCACACTGTACACCCGCATCCACCTTTGTACCCCTAGTGTGTGTGTGAGTGTGTGCGTGTGTGTGTGAGCGTTTTATGCAAAAATTAGATATACAAGAGAAGTTAAAACCACAGTTATGCAAGTTGTGAACTAATATGGCTTCGCTGATGCTATTTGCCTTGTAAATAAAGAATTCTGTTATTGCAATATTTAACTAAGTGACTCTTAATTTCTCCTGAAACAGAAGGAAAGGCAATGTAGTGGCCCTACCATGGTTTTCCTGCTAAATGAACTGTTAAATTTAACACATTTTTGTTAAATAGCTACAATAATGTGAAATGTCTGCCTTGTAATTACTTTTTTCAAGCTGTCAAATTGTATTTAAATAACCAAATATGAAGGTAATTTATTGGTAATTCATTTTAAATAATATAAAGTGATTGTTTTATTTGTTTTACTTCAATATTGCTTAGCTTTCCTGCAACAGTTTACAGCAATTGAATGCATTTACAAAAAGATAATTTAACAAATGAATTAAGTAATTAAAGGAATTCTACTATTAGCTGTTGTTTTAAAGGGTAATTATTATCAGAATGTCTCTATAACTTGGCCTTTACGCACGGGAACGTTTCCTGTGCCCATGCGTAAAGGAGGATTTTACGCAAATGGGCACCAAGAAAAATAAGGTCAGTATTGAAATAGTTTTTTATTTAAATTTTTTTTTAGCTTTTATTGTGAGGACTGGGCGTTTTTTCTCGTTTTCTCAGCGCAGGTTGGAGTAGTAAACGTCTATTAGGAGAACTGTTTGGCCTCTTCCTTGCGTAAATCACCACATCCACGTCATAACAGCACATCTCTGCGCTCCACTGGGGGTCCCCTGCGATAACATCTTATCAAGTGTTAGTAATGGGTCTCCTCAGTGAGGGTCTTCTTATGGAAATGTTCTGTTCTGGTTGGGGGCAAAAAAACGCACTGGTGTGGAGGAGAAGTTTGCACGAGTGGGTGGGTGTTCTCACAGAGAGAGAGGGAGAGAGAGAGGACGGGGCATTGAGATGCATGAGGGTGAGCTGCATGTTCCTGACCAATAGGAAGAAGAAGGAGTTGGTGGAGCAGCTCCAGCTGACCTGAGTGTGCACAGTGGAGGCTGGATGCCCTCAGATGACCATAGACACTCAGAGAGAGAGAAGGTCCTGCATCTTCAGCTCTGACTTGTCCACATAATCTTACACGAAGACAGTGGACATGAGAGGACAGACGCCACTGTGAACTGTGTCTGCTTTGTTTTGAAAGGTAAGTGCTCTGGTTACTTATTCTTTTATGTCTTTAGCTTTTAATTATTATATTTTTCATGTCTGACTTAAATTAATGATGTGCAAAATTCCTGAAGCATCATTATTTCCGCCCAGCTCGTGTCTTCTTTTCTTTTTTTTTCCTTTTTGTGCTGTAATTGTAAAGTCCATTAACGGCTTCATTAATGTTGACCTCTGCTCGAGTCGACTCCTCTGTAATTGGTGTCATGACCCTGGTTTGTCCCTCTATTTAGTGGCTGATTTGTAAACGGTTCCTCAAAAACACACACACACTCAGATGTGTGTGTGTGTGTGTGTGTGTGTGTGTGTGTTCTCTCAGCTGGAAAAATTGCAAAATTGGCTGTCCATGTTCTCTGCCGTGTGCGTCTTCTTCATCTTCTTTATTGCACGTTTATTTTTGTTCTGTTTCGCTCGGGTCATGATCTGCCAAAAAAAAATGTAGTTTTGACTTTTGTGGCACAAAATGTCCGAATTTCAGGATGGGATTATATTAAATAACACTCATTCTAAAATTCTAAACGTTGTAAAAGTTGTAAAAGTGCAAAAGTGCAAGTGATTATTTCCCGTCAGGATAAGTTATTGACCAAATAAATGTATTCTAAAACAAAAACAAAAAATCTGTCATTTTGTAGCCTTTTGTGAAACATGGATTTTGTTATAATCCTGTTTCCTGTAGGGATTAATTGTTCCCTTATCTTTATTTAATATAGAGGTTGTTGTTAAGGTTAAAGGTGAAATCTCACTGGAATCACAATAATCAATCCAGGTGTGGTCAAGCCATGTTTCCTTTTTTAGTTTTCTTCCATTAAACTTTTATAACTCGCCCTCCTCCTCCTCCTCCTCTTCCTCCTCCCCCTCTTCTGTCTTTCTCTCCCTCACCCTCTGAAGGATTCCCTTCTCCTCTTCCTCCTCCTCACCCTCCGCGCAGAGAGACATGTCCGTGTCCCTGTCCAGCTTCCCCGTGATGCTGAAGGACAAGAGCTTCCCAGTGGGGATGCTGAAGGCCAGTCCCGCGCGCAGCTTCTACCACGCGCCTCTCCACGGCTCGCACCACTTCATGGACTTCTTCCCGCACACGCACAACCTCCTCCACCCGCTCAAGTCCCTCGGTCGCCTGGTGTCGGACACGCAGGCGTCCCTGCCGCTCAGCCTGCAGGCCGGAGGAGCCCCCGCGTTCCACCACGTCCCGGTGCACATGCTGAGCGGCCCCGGGATTCCTTACCTGAACCAGCAGGTGCTGCCCGGTCACTCGCTCTACTCCAAACCGGAGGAGCTGGCTGCTGTGGTGACGGAGCACGCGGCGGGTCCACTGTCCTCAGACTTCAGCAGTCCGTCCAGTGACCGCTGCTCGTCCACGTCCACGTCCATCAACACCACCTCGCCGCCAAAGGAGGGCCTGTTTCGGTTCCGTGGCGCGGACGTGTCGCCGGAAAAAGCACGCGCGTCCTACAATTTCAGCGAGGAGGACTTGTTCATGGTGCTCTATGGTTATTCTGGCGGCCAGGAGCGCAGCGTGGGTCGCGTGGGTCACGCGATATCAGGAGTGGCCCTGCCTGAAAACTCAGGTGAGACCTGTGCTTATGAAGTAATGACATTATTGTTAGATTTATTATTTAGTTTAAAATATGTGTGGATGTATTTTAGTTTCATAAACTGTTGGAGAGAAATGTTAATTTGTGTTATTTATTATTATTATTATTATGTCATTTTCAGTGTGTGACTCTCACTCTGTCCCACTGGACAAAGAAACTCTGGAACTTCCAGAAGGTAAGAAATCACCTTTACCTGAGTGCTTTTTCTTTCCTTTCCTTTCCTTTCCTTTCCTTTCCTTTCCTACATTAAAACCTTAACCTGGCCTGACTCCTACAGTTAAAACAGTTTTACAGCACATATATTTATTACATAGTAAAACACAGAATGAACAAGAACAAAACAAAGAAAACAACAAAACACGAGAAGAATATGAGTAAAGGTTACAAATATAAAGCTTTGCCGTGTATTTGACTGCACAGCAGATGTGACCGTGTGTTGTCTCTGCTGCAGGTCTCACTGTCCTCAGAGCCGCGTGGGGAAACGTGTCTCACTGTGGAATCTTCACGGACAAAAGCAGCATCGCCAAAGGAACTCGCTTTGGACCTTTCCAAGGAAAACTGGTCAACACCAGCGAGATAAAGACTTATGATGACAACACGCTGATGTGGGAGGTGAGTGTGTGAAATGTTCTTCTATGTAGAATAGTGTTCTCTTTCCACTCTCCTTATCTCCTTTCCTCATCCCCTCATCTCCTCCTCCCTCCAGGTATTTGAGAACGGCCGGCTGAGTCACTTCGTGGACGGCAGAGCAGGGTCAGGGAACTGGATGTCCTTGGTGAAGTGCGCTCGTTTCCCAGAAGAGCAGAACCTGATCGCGGTGCAGGTCCAGGGTCAGATCTTCTATGAGACCTGTAAGGAGGTCAGACCAGGTCAGGAGCTCCTGGTCTGGTATGGAGACTGTTACCTGCAGTTCCTCGGGATCCCACTCACACTGAAGGACTCCAGAGGAGACAGCAGCGCAGATCTTCCCACTGAAGGTCAGAGTGGAACCTTGTCGTGATACACACACACACACACACACACTCCTGCTTTGATTGAGTGGTTTATTTCACCTCCACGTTGTTTTTTCCACTCCCACAGACAGTGGAGAGGGATTCAAGTGCGACAGGTGTGGGAAGGTGTTCGCCTACAAATACTACAGAGACAAGCACCTCAAGTACACGCGCTGCGTGGACCAGGGCGACCGGAAGTTCCCCTGCCACCTGTGCAGCAGATCATTTGAGAAGAGGGACAGACTGAGGATCCACATCCTGCACGTGCACGAGAAACACAGGCCTCACAAGGTATGACGTCATGTCACAGTCACGCAGGATGGAGGATTGATATTGAAGGTTTATTCGTTAAAAAGAGACGTGTTTAAAAAATAAAATTAAAAAGTGGTTTAACCAACATGTATTTAATTTAATTTAATGTAATTTATTCTTTAAACATTTAAAATGAAGTTATTTTTTAAAGAATACAATGAAATTAAAATGTATTCTGTTAACATTTACTTAATTTTAAATATAAATAATAAAATTAAATGTTTTTTAAATCTGAAAAATGTGATTTATTTTCATGTTATTATTATGTTACTAATGTCCCACACTGGTGTGTCCCACAGTGCTCCGTGTGTGGAAAGAGTTTCTCTCAGTCTTCCAGTCTCAACAAACACATGCGTGTTCACTCTGGAGAAAGACCTTACAAGTGTGTCTACTGTAATAAGGTAAGATATATTTATTTATCTATGTTTTTCGGAAAAATATTATTAATTTGCAGAGTCAATTTGGAGCTGCAAATATTCTAATTATTTGTGGCTGATGTATTTATTATAATGATTTCATCTGAGTCGTTGTACATATTTAGCACAGGCCTAAAAATGTAAAAAAGGCTTTGTTGCATTATTTAAATCATCATACATTTATATCTTATAGTCATTAGAGACTTTATTCTATAATATTTTATAGTCATATATATTATGTAAAATGTAAAACATGTAAAATGTGCTTTATTGCATGGTTTAAATTGTGATAAAACTGTATAATGTATAATATGTATAATGTATAAACATTTTGGAAACAGAATATAGAGAATTTTCTTCATCGTTTCTGGTCAAAACTAAGCTTTACATCGTTATTTTTTTTATTATTATTCTTTTTTCGCCTCTATTTTTATTTTATTTTTTTAGGTCGCATCCATTTACACCTCGTTTCACGGTGCGTTTGGTGCGAGCCCCTCATTATTGTCTCCTCTCCGCGGGCACGCTCCACAGACACACTTACATGCTAATTATGGCCAGATGTACACCCACCCCTTTGTCTGCTGAGAATATACTTTTACTTTACGGCTCTGCGATGAGCACAACTTTGCTTTTTGGCCTTTGTTCTGAATGTCCTCCCCTTTTCCCTTTTCTCTCTTTTTTTTTAACTCACCCAGAGACGCTTTTGTTTCACTTAATCCTTTTTCTCCTTTTACGCTGCGCTGCACCTTGTTTTTATCTATAAAAAAACACTTTAAGTAGTGATAATAATTATTTTAAGTAAAAAAAAACGTGTTTTAAAATTGAATTTAACAGAAGACAGAAGCATAAGCAGCTCCAAAAATAAGAAAGTCTTCCATATTTAAATGATAAGTTAAGAAAATAGTTCAAATATAATATTCACACGCTCACAATCATTTATTTTGGTTTGTAATGTTTTGTGTCGCAGGCCTTCACTGCCTCCAGTATCCTGCGCACTCACATCCGCCAGCATTCGGGAGAGCGGCCCTTCAAGTGTAAGCACTGCGGGAAGGCCTTCGCCTCCCACGCCGCCCACGACAGCCACGTGCGGCGGACCCACGCCAAGGACAAGCCGTTCTCCTGCGATCTGTGCGGGACCTCGTTCCAGGAGAAGCAGGAGCTCCAATTCCACATGACAAGTCACAAAAGTAAGACTTTATTTTATTTATTTATTATTTTTTTCATTATTTATTTATTGTTATGTAGGAAACAGAATATCTTTAAATCTTATTTATTAGTTAACTATTCATGCTTTTTATATATTATGTTTCAATTTGTATCTATAGGTATTTTATTTAAAAAAATAAAATGGTCTAAAGGAAAAAAATAGAATAATATTATTGAATCATAATTTATTGCATGATTGTTGTTTTTCCTCTTAATTATTGATGTATGTAAAATATAGACTGTAATATTTGAATTTGCTACATATATAATGTGTATTTTAAATAAAATTCTCAGCCTTTTTTTAAATGTCTCTTCTCCCCTGGATTAGAAAAAAATTCAAATTAAACGAAATAATAAGAATATTCCTATTTGGACACTGTTTATTTATTTATTTATTTTGTCATTTCTTCGTTGTGATCCACAGATAAACAGATGATGGACAGCACAGTCCTTCCGTCTTCGCCGGGGACTGAGCTACAGGAGAACACCGTCATCGTTCCAGTGAAGGACAGTCCAGCAGCGGGACAAACAAAAGCCAGACACAACTTCACGTACACCGGGTTAACGGTTTTAAATCCGGAGTATCGGCCCTGGAAATAATCGAGTTGAACTACACAACTCGAGGCATAAGATCCTATTATACAATAATGTAGGAGCTTATAGATGTTTTCCTTTAAGTTAATGCTGCTTAAGACCAAAAAAAAGACCTATTTAAATAGACTCATCATAATTTAAAAAAAAATATTTATATGTTAAAATATGTTGTGTGTTGTTTTGTGGCTTAAAGCTTTCACTCTCATTGTGATGACATCATAATCATAACAATTTCTATATTATTATAATTATTATTATTATTATTATTATTGTTGTTGTTGTATGTTGAGTTTTCTGGCATTGACGAGCTGCTTGAAAAGCAAAGGTATTTTTTAATCATTGTAGATTTTAAGCCTATATTTGTGTACATAAATAAATGTTGTGATAATCTCCCTTAATTTATAATTAAAAGTAAGAGCATATTTTCTACTGTAATGAAAGGCTGCGAAAGCAAAAAAAAGTGGTGTTTGTTTGTTCCCTGCGAGCTTTTGCTGCTTTTCTTTTTTCATGATCAACAAATAAAAACACTAACGCATGGAAACGTGAGGCTGGTTTTGCTATAATGTCTGAGTTGAAAATCACAGGTTAAAAAAAAAAAGAAATGGGTCAAATACTGCAATAAATCTCAGACTAAGTGTCATGTTAAAAGGGGGTTACTTAAATTTGGTTAAACTTAATTTATATAATATGTTTTTTATTTATTTCTTTCCCCCACCAGTCACATTAAAAAAGCAGATAAATACTGCTGTTAAATAATTGTATTCACAAAGCATAAATGTTGGATGTTTGCATATCTGTGTGTTTTCAGCCTGTGGTCAGTCAGTCCAGTTAGTGCAGCCGTCAGTGCTCACACAGCCTCTTTTCTCTCTGGACTGTCTGCTTGTGTTGGAGCTCTGTGATGAATTGGAGGCCGCGTGCTCACAGTAAAAAATGAACAAACCCCACTGGAGCTAATGAATGACAATAGAGCGGAGCAGTAAGGTGGTCTACTGCTGCTGACACAAAGGAGGCAAGGAAGCTCCTTGTGACTGACATCTGCCCTCAAACATGTTCTCCTCCTGGGATTGATAGATAGATAGATAGATAGATAGATAGATAGATAGATAGTCTGTGTATAAGTGAATAGATATCATTAATAGGTCATCAGATAGATAGATAGATAGGTAATCAGATTGTATGTGTGTCAGTAGCTGTTAAAGTGAGGAAAGGCCTAGTTATCACAGTGTTGGTGGCAGCAGCGTGAGGTCTGACAGATGACACAGTGTCCGGCCTTTGTTGTGATGCTCTGTTATGTCACCTTTGACCTCCGGGGTCACCATACGTCACGGTGACAATGTGTCGTCAGACACGACAACGCAGCAACAGTACCGAGCGCTTACACACGGCACATGCCAGCAGCGGAAACTAAACGATCCCTTTGAGTTTGTTTATCACATTGTAGAAGAGATAGTAGATTTTATTTTTTAGATTTTAGTTTCACAGTGTTAAAGGGCCAGTATGTTAAAATGGTTCTTTTTGGGTTTTTTTAAATGCCAGTGAATTGGCTTTTTTCTTGCCTATGCTCTGTGGTCTGAATAATCAGGTATGTCAAAGTCTAAGGACCTGTGGGGCCAATGGGCGTCGAGTCTGGTCAAGAGCGGGGGGGCCTTTCTAGAGAGGAAACCACAATATTCCACGACGATATCGTGCAGAATTTCAAAGTAAAAGTACTCGTTTTAATGTGGAATGATGTATTACTTTATTGAATTGAGTCAATCGTAACGTGAACAACTGTAATTAAAACTCCAAATAAGCTTCAGGTTACGTTTGATATTTAGTTGTGGGCCGCATGTGGCCCACGGGACGCCAGTTTGACACCTCTGGTTTAGATGATCTGATTGCTGGGGATCCACTGCCATGTTTCCCTATGTTCCCCAACACACCTGATTCGTTATCAGGCTTCTGCAGTTAACGATTCCCAGGATTGAGAAACCCTGAAATAAATGATATTGAGCCATGTATGTCCCAAATTTAAAAAAAAAAGTCAGTGGACAGAAAACCTGAAGAAAGAAACATGTGAGTCTCATGCTCTGGTGTCCGTGCAGTATATATAATCAGTGCCACTCTGCCTGCAACTCCTCTGTTTGTTTTGTGTAACAGGATGGACAGCAGTCTGCGGGGGTCAGGGGTCACCTCCTTACTGAATGTTTAACAGCCTCCCTCTCCCTTCAAATAGCCAAAATATGGATGCTTGAACAAGTGTAGATCAGCCTTCATTGGACCGGCCCCTCCCACGTATACAACCTCCGAGCCTCCATGAAGGGGTCTGCTCTGAAAAGACGGGGGGGGGGGGGGGGGGAACTCCCCTCTGTGGTCGTCCAGGAGCAGAGGGGTGGAGAGGTATGTGACACGAGACAAAGACAAAAAAAGAAAGACAGAAGGAGAAAGAGGAGAATGAGCTGCCAGAGCTGAAATACTGAGATTGTTAGCGAGCCGTGCTAAAAGACCGATTTTACTAGCGCCTCTCTGATTGGCTGATTTAAGACTCTCTCTCTCTCCTTACTCTCTGCTTCCTTCTCTCTCTTCTGCATGGAAGAATTTGTATCAGGGTTGTTTATATGGATTGATTTCACACTTAACCTCCTGGCGAGTTAACAGCGCCTCGGGAGGACGATCCATCAGATTACTCTCTATATTAATGTGATATTAATGATAGCAGCGGTGGATTTTATGGCTTATGGATCTGATGATGTCAATTCCCCGTGTGGCTGAAAGTATGAAGCCATAACTCTCTCTCTTTCTCTTTCCAAAACATGAGGCTGATGATGATGATGATGACGATGATGATGACCACTAAGATCCACCTCATAAATTTAGCCACAAGTGAATTCAAAGTTGTGATTAATTCTTAATATTTATTGATACAAAGAGGACAAATGCTGTTGCAGAGGTCCTCTCCTCTCCTCTCCTCTCCTCTCCTCTCCTCTCCTCTCCTCTCCTCATCTCTCCTCTCCTCTCCTCTCCTCTCCTCTCCTCTCCTCTCCTCTCCTCATCTCTCCTCTCCTCTCCTCTCCTCTCCTCTCCTCTCCTCTCCTCTCCTCTCCTCTCCTCTCCTCTCCTCTCCTCTCCTCTTCTCTCCTCTCCTCTCCTCTCCTCTCCTCTCCTCTCCTCTCCTCTCCTCTCATCTCTTCTCCTCTCTTCCAGTCTGCTAAGCTCGTGGAGCTGAGTGGTCAAATGCTCTACTCTTCTATTGATTGCCTAATAGCTGTCAGTGTAGTAGCGTAGTGCAGTGTGTGTGTGTGTGTGTGTGTGTTGAGACTGGGATGAGTACACTCATAAGCTAAAACCACAACAGCTCTTTGTCATTTCTGCTCCTCATTTTGCTCGAAACCACATGAAAACTCAGCGATGATGAAGATGAAGTAACAACTCGGAAACTTGTCATTTCTTGTGGGTGTTTTTTGTACATAGTTTGTTACTTTTTATTTGGTGTCATGGCGTCTGGTCAACCCCACATTAGATTATAAGACGCAATGTTTTTACATAGAGTAAATCAAATATAAGATAAAACATCAATGAGTGGTAAAAATTATGAATAAATACGTAAATACTCGCTTCAGTGTCACTATACAAAGTAATTTTCTACAAAATTCAAGTAAAGGACATCAAGCACATCCTTCTTCTTCTTCTCCTTTTAAAGAAGCACTGGAAAAAGCAAAATGATGACCTTTTTTGATTTTTGAGAGACTTTCCTTGTGCCGACCAATAATACATTCCCTCCCTGTGCATAGTGAAAGATTGAGGTAACATTTTTGCATAAGCAGGATATTATGCTATAGTTTTATTATAGACACTACACACACACACACAAATGTCAAATGTAACCAAAGTGAAGCCTCTGAACTCCCTGTTTCCCCCTCAGTCAGAAGATGAGTCAGACCAGCTTGTGTCCTGTCATTCATGCCTCAGGATGGAGCTGTCATTGGCCCGTGATTTCCACTGGGACAGTGGACAGTAATACAGGAGACACACACACACACACACACACAGGGGAGCTCAGCAGTCCACATGCTTCTGACTGGATGAAAGGCAGTTCAAACACTTTCTGCAAAGCCTCCATATTGTTGCCCTGCCCAGCACTGTGTGTGTGTGTGTGTGTGTGTGTGTGTGTGTGTGTGTTCTAGGTGGGACTGATGCTTGAGGAGGGCAGATGGTCTTATCCTTTTCTGTGGGGGCTGGTGTGAGGTTCCACTGTGGTCCCATGGGGCAACATATTTTGGCCCACCCCCTTATCTATCTATCTATCTATCTATCTATCTATCTATCTATCTATCTATCTATCTATCTATCTATCTATCTATCTATCTATCTATCTATCTATCTATCTATCTTTCTGTATGTCTATCTGTCTGTGTGTCTTTCTTTCTGTTTGTCTGTCTTTCTGTATGTCTATCTGTCTGTGTGTCTTACTTTCTGTCTTTCTGTCTGTGTATCTGTCTGTCTTTCTGTCTTTGTCTTTCTGTCTGTCTATATGTTTGTTTTTCTGTCTTTCTCTCTGTCTATATGTTTGTTTTTCTGTCTGTGTCTTTCTGTCTGTCTATATGTTTGTTTTTCTGTCTGTGTCTTTCTGTCTGTATATATGTTTGTCTTTCTGTCTGTGTCTTTCTGTCTGTCTATATGTTTGTCTTTCTGTCCTTCTGCCTGTCTCTCTGTGTGTCACTAACCAACTCAGCGACGTGTTGCCCTCGCTTGTGTTTGAACTGTGTCCCCCCGACAGACCGCGGTGCTTCTCCTTTAAGACTCGATTCTTATGCAGCTTCACTGAAAAGAGTCAGAAATGCTTGTCGCTTGACGCGGGCCATTGTCATTCAGGACGTGAGAAAGTGTTATAGGGTTCTTCTCCCCATGCGTCGTGCTTTACAATAGTTCTCACTGTGTTTGTGTGTCTTTATGCGCAAGCCCTTTGTGAGTATCCAACTGTTATTCCTGTGGGTGATGAAGCTCGCAGTAGGGTAGCACAGAGTAGAGCTACTGTTACAGTACCCCCTGCTTCCCTCACCCTCTCTCTCTCTCACCACACACACTTCTATTTGTCTATATTTGCATCATTTCTTGCTTCCTCACTTAATTCATTTGTATATTTCTTCATAAATAAGCAGAATTTATGACACCCGGGGGTTCCTTATTTCCAAGATATCTATCGTATGCATCATATGCACAAATGCTGCATTATGTTAAGGCTCTAACATAATGTGAGCGTGTAATTCCTATGTGACAGTTGCCTCATGTTGTTCGACTGCCCCTGTTGTGCCGGTGGTCTATTCTCACGCGAATGTTTCACCCCGGTGGGGCGGTGGTGTTGAAAGGCCCAGGCTTGCCTTCAACTGATACTTTAGGACAGTTGAACCACATGCTGCTATGACCACAGGAAGCACACTCATACTGGTGCTTAATGCTTGAATCCAGTGATTTGTTTTAGTTCAGCCTGGGGAGTCTTTACATTAAGACATATCGGATCCATTCCCTGTACAGTTTCCTAGAGTTGAGAGGGTACTTTATTCATTCTTTCTCTGCATTTAACCCATCCTCTACTAGGAACCCTCCTAGAAGGAGCAGTGGGCTGCCTGGGGAGCAATGGGGATTCGGTACCCCAGCCCTTTGACCTCTCGAAGAGAGAGAGGGATTTTAAAACTGTCGCCAAATAACTTTTGATATTTGTTTTGTTTTTCACGAATAGAAAAATAGAAATAGAAAACAAGCCTTGTCAAGCAATACTATCAGACCTGCCTGTGTGTATACATCAGCGGCACAGGGGCAGGATGTATTTATTTTTGTTAAACTGCTTTTGTTAAACGACTGTGTGGTTTTCCGAGTCGTTTGTTTCCATTCCTGAAACTTTTCATGGACACATCTTTGTGTTTTAAGTCATACTCTGACCTTTTTGCAGCCGTCCCGCTTTACTGGTGCAGAGTCGCTGTGTGTTTATGAAGAAACACAGTGGGACAGTTTATTTCCATGTCATTTCAGATCCTGCCCTCCTATGCAATCAGCTTATCGCCCCTTTTATTCACCTGCAGCTCATTAGTATCCCTATATATACATATATATATACAGTATATGTATATACCAGCTCAGTATTACCTTCCCTCAGCCAGATTGTCTTGTGTTTTGCCAAGCTCTCCTGCATTCCTGGATTCGTGCCTGCCGTTTACTGGATTTATTGGATCATTGTGAGAACTCATTGGACAATGATTTAAAAGTTATGCACTACAGTTTTGATACAAGAAAAGACAATGTGTATTTTATAGTGGCTAAAAATAAGGATTGCATGTGTGTGTGTCCCCTGAGGGCAGGATTCCCAACATATGGACACTGTACTGCAACCACATGCGCGTCCATGCACAGGCGAGGTGACCTCCCTGCCTCTGAAGATGTTTGCTGTTAGTCCAGCTAATCCTAACTAAGCTGTCCATTTAGATGAACACTGAGAGGGCAGCGCTCCCGCATGGCAGCCATCGACCCCCTCGAGTGGCGATGTTTGCCTTCTAGTGTTTGAGAGGGGGGGAGGCGAAGCGGATATTCAAGACAGTATGAGGCAAAAAAAACTAACAAACAGCCAGAAATACTTTTCACCCACATTCTATATGTTCGTAAGTGAACAGAAAAAGCAAGTGAAGGAAGTGGGTGATTTGAAAACCTCCTTGAAGTGGATGAGCTAATGAGCACTCTTGCTCTTCCCCCCCCCTCATCAACCTTCAACCCCCTCATCTCCTCTTTGTGGAGAATGCACTGTCACCAGCCGCACACACGACAGCCGATGATGGATTCCCCGCGGACCATCATGAGAGTACGGTATCAGGGTGAGCCACACCGCTCACTGTGACCCTGCAAACCAAACCTCTCTCTCTCTCACACACACACACACGTGTGCAGTGATGATCAGCTACACACTCATCGGTAGCTGTCAGTCACACCTAACAAAGATGAGGCACTGAGACGAGGGAGGACAACTGCTTTATCGTCCTCCTCTCATCGCCTCCTCTGCTCTGCCTCACCCTCTCACCCTCTCTAATCATCGCCGCGCTGCTGCTCTATTAACTTGGTCGTCTTTTTGGGGGAACAACAGCACAGCTGAGGGGATTTTATGCGTGTGAGGCAGTAAAGGATGAAGACTGGTTGGCTGTAACCTGCGTCCTCCCTTCTCACTTGTCTTTAACCATGTTTTCATACATAATATGCTAAGGCCTGTGATAGTCATTTAGTAAATAATATATGTCTTACTCTCGGTTTTAAATTGCACAAGTTGTGAGTGTGAATGTGGGGATTTATGTATTTAATAATCTTTTGATGCACCACAATGGGCTTTACATAGTCAAACATGTGAAATCATTTTGATTTCTAAGGATGTTTTAAGATTTAAGGGGAAAGGTGTTTCACAGTTAACAAAGAGCATTTAGCATGTAGCATTTTTCCATTACGATGTTAAAACGTATGCAGAGGCTAAGAATGTGTGGTACAGTGTCTTATATCCTTTTTTTAGCACAACCTATATTCAATCTATATATATGTATATAAACTTTATAAACACCCCTGAGCAAAAAGTACTAAAAAGATGTTTTAAATCACATTGAATTTGCTTGGCACAATTATCGCAAAAAAAATGTCCTGATATAAAATGAATTCATAACTTTGACTCAACAGCACTTATAAAGGATGTCCATATAAGGAGTTGTGTATTATTCCCAAGGGTGCACCTGCGGCACTGATCTGCGCCGCTTGAGCCATAAAAACAGATCTATTGTGGGACACTTTAAGAATTCCTAAAAAGCTAATAACCTCATCTTTGTATGTATAGCCATATTGTCTGAACTGGCAGATTATGGGATGTTTGCATATGTGTCATTTCTTATCTGTGTTTTGTTTTTTTTATTCCAGGCAAAAGCTTCTTCCCATCTTGGAGCAGATTTGAGAGAGTGACCTGCTCATGTCACCTGCGGGAAGGCGCTGCCACGTAGTCAAAAGTGAAGAGACAAAGCTCTACTGGCGGCTTGTAAAGGTAATAATGCACGCTTGCATACATGTACTTCCACACATTTTAGCACTTTGCAGCTTTTGAGGATGTAGCTCAATGTCTGGGTCAATATCTCCCTCTTAAAGGATCTTTCTTTGCTTCCACTGCCTTTTACAAAATCACTTTACCACCCGGGTTATGTAGTCCAACGCTACTATCAACCGCCACTTTTCTATTGTTCGTGGGACAACTGACCGTGACCCAAGGCAGCTCCCGGAGGTCTGCGGGGTCAAAGGGGAGAGGACCCTGACCAGCCCCCCGAGGTGTGGATGTTTAGCAGCTATACCTCGAGGCTTGAATGACTGTTTAAGCACCTGATGCGCTGCAGCGGTGCCAAACATTAGCGAGTGTGGCGCTGAAAGGTCTTAAACCTGCTCATCCAAGAGACGAGAGGCAATGATTCATCGGCCACTGCGTGCAGGAGCGCTGACAGTGATGGAGAAGAAAACGCTGAAGGATTAGGCGGGCACTCAGTGCACTACCACAGCTAAGAGTGTGTGTAGTAGGTGTGTCGTGCTGCGCGGTTGTGCGGCGCGTTTGTCTGCCTGTGTCTGTGATTGCATGTTCCGCCACAGGGAAATAGAGTGTCTTGGCCCCCTGGAGCCGCAGCCCCCCCCCCCCCAACTCTGAGTCTTGATGGCTTTTTGACAGTAGAGCTGGAAGACAAATGCCCCCCTACCCCCACCCCGTCCTGCTGAAACATTCATGAAGCCTTATGACCCTCTACTCCACCTAATGTACCCTAACAGGCCTTTATAGCTCCTCTCTAGCCTAGCACCACCTTAGCACTGCTTCCCGGCATCTAACTTCTTAACACCCCGCCACTGCCTGCCTGCTCCCTTTAAACCCGTTTGGTGGAAAAGCCTCACCCTGATTTGTTTTTGACAAAGGACGGCTGTGGAGGAGAAAAATCCTGGGACCGTCGGTTGTTAGTTACATCGAGGGATCTGAACTCCGAGAGAGATGAGCTATTTGTCAACCGCCATGTTGAGGTTTTGCAACCGGAGAATCACTAACGTCATCCGTATCCAGGCTCCTATTGGACGACAGCAGCTGTCACACTCATATTTGCCCTTTTTATCATCTTTCTTCCTCCAAATGGGAACATAATTTGTCAATTTGTTGTGATCCAGCAAACCAGAAGACTACATCTACCTTTTTTTTGTCAGCGTCAGTTTAGGTTTGACTTCTTTTTTCTTTTGCGGTGATCCCCTCCTCTCCTTCACGTGTGGTCATTGACAGTCTTTGTAATGCGACTCCTATGGGGGGGGCAGGGGGGAGCATTGATCTGTTAAGATTGTCACTTTAAGAAGAAAAAGCCCCATTAGGGTTTAAGGTTTGACAGTTGATATCAACATCCTTGAGTGTTGTGACAGCTTTAAATCACCAGTCATCAATCGTCCACACCCGCCCCAAAAAGGAAGAAGAGTCAAACTTAGACGTAATGTGGTAGGAAAAGTTAAGCTGTTCAATAACCTGTGGGAGCACAAATAAATTAATTGAAAGGAGACTTGAATGACCTCGGCTTGTTATTAGGGCTCGACAGTGTGTCCTCTGTGTGTGTCCACCCTGCGTGTGTCCACAGGGAGATCTGGTCTGAGCAGTGTGTTTTACTGCTCTCCTGGCCTCCCCACTGTGTTTACCTCTCCGTGGTAAAAATGCCATATGCTAAATGGGCTTCTATTACGGCTCTGGTTGCAAGGCCAACCATCGGCCCCACACACACACACTCCAGCATCAAACGGAACGGATATCCAAGCCATATCGCCGGCCTACAAAGTGAAGCGCCATTGATTTGTTTATTTTTTTTAACAATCTCCAACACGTGAGATTCATCTTCTGATGGTCATTGATTCATCTGGTAACAACAGGCCAATTAATTAGCGGCGGCAATCACTGCCGGTTCTTGTCGTGAGTCCAGTCGTAAAAACATAAACATTATTTGAAATAATGCGACCTATGCAGACAACCTTTTCTCTTTATTCAACCCTTAAACCCTCACTTACTACAAATGATACATCTCAGACTACATTATTGACAATACTCTTATTGACTGAGGTAATAGAAGTCACAGAAGAGATGGGTCAGAGTCAGGATACAGTGGAGTCAGTCTATAGCGCTGATAATGTACATTCATCGGGGGAAAAAACTGCAGAGCTCTGCAAGAATTTTCTTCACCTCAGAATCTATATGGATATGGAGCCTGCCGAGTGTCTGGATTCTTCCACTTTATCGATTTTCTTTATTTTTTTGAAAGTGCTGTACATTATTCTATAAAGACACAAATCTCATAAACATTCAGCACAATGTCCAGTCTTTCTTTGCGTAGTGGTCGACGTGCGACCAATAAAAAAAGACCTTGACATCAGAAAGCACAGCATGGGATCATGGGAATTGTTGTTGTTGTCCAATGTCGATGAAAATCACATCACAAACTGCACTCAAGAGGGTTGAGTTAATGTCCCAGAAATGATTACAGGGATGAATAAATCAGCGGTGACGAAAATTAAAGTGGATTATGTTGAATACAAATATTTCTACAGATTTAAAGAGCGTTTAAAAGCATTTACATGAATTAAAACATTAATATTGTAGTTTATAGATACTTGAATGCAGAAATGTGACATACATCTTTGTGATTGTGCTGTGCTATTCAGTACGTGATTTTTCACAAATAACATTTTTAACAATTCATGTTTTTTAGTTCTCTCAGACACATGCATTTAATGATATCTTAACAAAGCCATGAAAACAGATTGTAAGCTTTTAGTTAAAACACATTTAACCAGTAAACTAATTAAATGACTTCTAATATTAATAATACTAATTACATTACATTACATGTCATTTAGCAGACGCTTTTATCCAAAGCGACTTACAATAAGTGCATTTAAACATTTGGGTACATTTTCATTTTCATTTTCATTTTCATTTTCCACCCAATTTTTTATATTTTAGGAATCATTTTTCTTCTCTTGTGTTCAGTCACTTGACTGAATCACAAAACACATGCAAACATTTGAAATATTTAACTAAAAATGTGGAGGATTGGATTGTTGGAGGATTTTATTTCCATGTAGAAAATCATGGTCCATGAAGGTACCATATATGGTTTCTTCCCCCTGAAAAGAGCATATATGAGAATATACAAGAAAAACACAAATAAAGTGAAAGGAACATTATTTCAGAACATTTTAGAACAGTGTTCCCCAATCCTGCTGGCCCTTGGGGACCCCTGTCCTGCATGTTTTAGATGTTTCTATTCTCCAACACGCCTGATTGATTTCATCACCTTACCATAAGATATTACCGCATGGATGCAGGAGAAGACAGAGTCACATGACTGTACTTTTTGCCTTCTGGAACTGTCCGCGGAAGTTACCAAATATAGTTCTGTGCCCGGTAAAGGGTTAACCCTCAGCTCTCTCTGCTCCCTCACTCGGGTCCCAAATCCGCTCTGCTGCCACACGACTCTGTGCGCTCCAGCAGCGGATCAATGTCTCTGAAATGGAGCCGACCTGCAGTCACATTAATGGTGCACACATCATCTTAAAGGGCTCTTCCCAGAAGACCTTCCTGCTCACACTCTCTCTCACACACACACACATGCTACAAACACAGCAGCAGCGAGCAGAGAAGAGACAGAGGTCAATACAGACACTGGGTCGTGTTTAGCCTGTAGCCGGGCCTGCTAACAGTTACAGGCTTACATTACAAAGTCCATGTTCATTAAAGACCCCAACAAAACCAGAGATAGTTCTCAGACACAAGGGCGTGTGAGGGGATATCGTATGATCTGCGTCTTCTCTGCAACAGGAAGTGTGTTTTTGTTACATGAAAAATGAATCAAAAACCTCTCCCTCTGTGCATGTGTGTGGGTTTTCTGTCTGTATATCTGACCACAATGCAACAGGACTAAAGCGGCATCAGAGAAAATGATCAATATAAGCAATTTTCCCCTCTGGCACCAGTTTGCACACAGACAAGTGGCATCTTTCTCACTCATAATCTCCCACTAGAAGGATTACCAGTTAAGATAACACCTTCAAACACTATCTCCTTGCAAGTGTATAGGCTACATGCATGCTGACTGCTTCCATTGGAGGTCAAATTAGCTTCAATTATTCCCCCTTCTTATGGCTGAAGGTCCTGGTGGAGCTGAAAGGCCTCCTCGGGGGAAAAGGGTTTAGATCAGCCTCTGCCCCCTGATGCTGTGGGAAAACCTATAAAGTATAGAGTAGTTAAGAGTCAGTGGCTGATGTGTGAGTGGAATCCTCTGCAGGTGATAAAGAGAATGAAATGTCTGCTTTTTGGGCTTAAAAACAAGACTGCGGCTCCGTTTGTTGTGTGTTTGAAGCCGTTTGAGCAGCTTTGGTCCACTGTGGTTGTTTTAAAGGGCTTTATAAATAACGTTGGACTGTATTAGACTGATCCTTCAGATTTTTTTAATGGATTTTTTTATGGCATTATTGCATTATCTGCACCTTTTGCATGGAATATATTGCAGAAAGTCTTGGAAACTAACATTGAACGCTTTCAAATACAAACTGAGAGTTCTTGAGGCTGACTCCACAACATGCATTTGTTTTTCACAATGTGTTGTATATTTAATCTGGATTATTTTTATTTGTTTTCTGCTAAATTTGTAACTGTTGAAAGTTGTGTATTAGGTTCTTAATCTCAATGGGATTTTTCTGGTTATATAAAGGTTTAAAACGTAAAATAAAGTATCTAGTGTGACCAGTAAGTCAATCTAACTTTTTATGGGGAAAAAGCAATTGTTCAGGAGTTGTGGTTTTTATAGTAGTTGATATGGACTGATCTATAGTTTACAATATAAAGGTTTTTATGGTGCAAAATTAATACAATAAAAAAAACATACAGAGATAAGTCATTATAACTTGACATTAAGTGGTGGGCCACATTAAAATGAGTGGGGGGCAGTGAGTCTTGAGAACTCTGAAGTATAGACATGGTAAAATTACATTAAAATTGATTTTCTATTCTTAATTTGAAAGTCTCATTAATGCAGTGCTCAACTTTGCTAAAAAGTAAAGTTTACAATATAAATAAAGTCTTTGTGTGAGCAATGCAATCAGATTTCAACTGATTTGTCTGTTTTTTCTCTTTGTGACTAAGAACTAAATATTATGTTGTATAAATCTTAACTGAAGAGGATAAAAATTGCTTTGCAAAACTTCCTTAAAAACTTTAATTCTTCCTCATTTTGACTTTCCAGTCAAATTCCAATTTCAAGCTCTCTTTTTTTTAATTTGAGGAAGTAAAACTTTAATGTCCCTGACAAACAATTTGGTCAGCGGACAGTTGTCAAGTTAAAACATACATACAAGTACAATAAGTATACAATGCACAATACATTTAACACAAAAATAGCAGACAATCTGTACCTATTTGATTTGAATATTTCACAAATACTGTCACGATACAGCATCTGTTATTATGTACAGGAATTCAATCAGTTGTGTAAAGCAGCAACTCTAACCATGAAGGACAGGGGAGGAAATCCCTGAAATGAAGTCTCTGCTACTGAAAATAATCTGTAAAATCAATCTACCTGTGCTCATCCCTCCATGCAGCAGCAGCAGCAGCAGCAGCAGCAGCGGCAGCGGCAGCAGGACCGGTTACACACACTGGTCCTGTGTGTGTGTGTGTGTGTGTGTGTGTGTGTGTGTGGATTTCGTCCCAGCTGCCGTTGCTGGAGCTCGGCCGCACAGCAGTTTCCTCTCTGTCCTTGCAGTGTTCAGGCCCAGCGCATTATTGATCAGAATGAGTAAGTTAATAAGCTTTAGACTCATTCATCAGCAGGGTAGAGACTGGAACTGCACACAGCAGGCTTAATCAAGTCATCAGTGCCCGTCAAGCATGAACACAGTAATTAAAGGAAGAGGGAACATGGAGACGAGGAGAGAGGAAGAGGAGCAGGCGTCTGTAGAGTCTGCCTCGGAAGGAGATAGAGAACTTTAGCGCTTCATTTGTAAAGCACCATTTTACAGCAGCACTGGCTGAGGAAGGACACAGTTGGAGTCATTACTCTTTGCACCATATATAGCTCCCACATTAATCTGGCCTTAGTTAATCAGCAGCTAAAATACGATCAGTTAGGCGATCCAAACAGTGACCCGAGGACAAACAATCCATCCTGCTTTGACCTGGACAAAATGACAAAGAGCAGCACACCCCTCTCCTCCTCCCTTTGTAAAGAAAATCACCAATAATCTGCATCATCATCATCATCATCATCATCATCAACATTATCATTCTCGATATTTCACCACAGTAACGGAGTGAGGCCAAAAGGATGAGCTCATTTGGTTTTCTTGGCCGAGTGGCAGCGGCCCGTCAGATTTACAGCAGCAGCAGCAGCAGCTGTGAGCGATGATGCACCTCCTCAAACAAAGACCATCAGTCGTGTCTAGAGCAGAGGAGGAGAAAGGCTGGGGGGTGTGGGGGGGGAACTCTAATGGGCTCTGAGCCCTGATTTAGAGGCTGGGATCCCTGCTGATGTTACCACAAAGATAACTGTGTGTGAGTTATGCTAACTGGAGCTGCTGTGTAAGGTCAGGGTCACTCCTGATAGGCATCCTGCTTTGGAAGGTGTTTTAAAGGACAGGTTTCACAAAGTCTGTCTCACTACAGTTCTTACACACACTTACTTTTTTTATGAATCTGCCTGTCAATCTTAATGTGATTTCAATGTGGAAAAATTGATAAAAGTTCAAATAAAGGTACATTTTCAATTCCATCCATCTCCATCCACATGAGGATCGCTACAGGGCGATAGGCGGGATCACACTGTTCGCCAGTGCACCACACAACCACCCACTCTCACACCTATGGTCAATTTAGAGTGTCCGATTTGCCTAATCCCCAAATCTGCATGTTTTTGGACTGTGGGAGGAAGCCACGCACGCATGAAGCTTCAGTTTATCTGAGTGAAATAAATCAAGTGTTGCTCCAAAAGCACAAAATCCTAAATGTAGTGTATGGAGGAATCTTTCATTCACCCCTCCTTTTTTTAAGCGGCCTTCACGTTGGAGACGAACGTGGATCTTTGGGTCTATATTTGTTGAGTAAGGAAACACGAGATGCACACACTGTCTGGTTTGTCCGTTTACGCTGGGGTAGAAACACAAAATAGTGGCCTATGTAAAACAAGACCCTTGCCTGCAGTACATACACATAAAAGACTCCTTATTTTTTGTCAAGTATATATTATTAAAGCCTTTCTGCATGGAGTTTGCATATTCTCCGTGTGTGTGTGTGTGGGGGGGGGGTTTCTCCGGGTTCTCCGGCTTCCTCCCACAGTCCAAAAACATGCAATATGGGGATTAGTTCAAATGAACTGTAGGTTTGAGTGAGAGTGAGTGGTTGTTTGTCTCTATGTGGCCCCGTGATGGACTGGTGACCTGTCCAGGGTTTACCTCACCTATTGCCCTATGTCAGCTGAGATTGGCACAGCACCCCTTGCGACCCTCACGTGGAGGATAAAGCGGTAGAAAATGGATGGATGTTTTAATTTAGACAATCTACGGCACACAAACATAACTTCTCAATACAGATACTACATCGTGAGCAAATATGTACAGTGAAGAGCGTATTTTAGTCCGTTTCTATCATGTCCTTTTATTCTTTTATTCTTATAGTCCATGTGTTTAGCAGCAGGCTCTCACCCATTGTGCCCTAGATCCCCCCTGTGGCCTATTAGCCTTAAACCTGACCATTAGACTGTCCCTTCAACTCCTGAGGAAAACACACACGCATCTAATGATGGCAATTCGCCATCTAGACTAGACTCAGTGTCCATTACCTGTGACTGTTGTCGTCCTGTAACCGCCTCGTGCGCGGCCTCTGTGGTGAGCGAGCTGACAGGTGACATTAGCAACAGGTGACCAGTGAAGCATGGAGGGGCCACAGAGACAACATCTCACACACACACACACACACACACACAAGTAGAGGTAAACACTGCTATCCTTTTAAGGTCCTTTTTAATGTCTAACCCTAAGTGTAACTTAACCACAATTCATATCTTAGCCTGTAACTTAAACACACACATACCACTACATATACATACTGTATATTGGTACTCATTTAGTAATCTCCATTAATCGGTGCGTTCATATCATCATGTGTCCTCAGAAAACCTTCAGTATTGAAGATAAAATAAGTCAATAAAATAGTCCTTTATTAGTGGGGGAAATGTACATTTACACAGCTGCAAAGACAGTAAAGATAAAGGTAATAAAATATTAAACATGCATTTCCACACATGTTTAAGTAAAGAATATAGAAAAAGGCTTGTATTTTGTGCAACTCGACAAAATACTGTGTTAATGCCTAAAACAAGTCACGTTGCATTATTTTTGAAATGCACTGATTACACAGTCGAATGGAATCACAAACGGGATTTACACACTTATGTCTCTTGCATTAACTGATCCCACATCTCAATCTAAACTTTCCTCGCCTCCTCCTCCTCTCTAATCACACAGCGCAGTGGACAGGCTGAATACCGGTCCTCCTCTGGGACTCAAACCAACAACCACAATCACAACCTGCTTTACAACTTATAATTAGCACAGGGAGCACAGCTCCCATTTGGGTCACTGATGTAAAAAAAAAACAGCAACACGGTTGTGCCTAAAGGTGGCTTTATAATCCCAAACATGTGCTCGAACAGGAGCAGAGGCACAAACTCACACACTCTCTCGTGGAGAGCAACTCAATTACAGCACGGGTCCTTCATGGATCTGTTGGCTTATCCGATTGTCAGATCGCCTGATCGATAGAGAACAAGCGCACAGGGTTTATTTCAGCCTGCAGATCATTAATGTGGGTCCTGCACTGCGGATACAGAGCGGCAGTGGAGACCTGTTGAAGGGATGTGACACAGCTTAGCGGCACAAACAAGATCAGCCATTTTGTGTCGTGTGCTCGAGGGTTTGCACTCTGACCGAACTGTGTGTGTGTCTCTGTGGTTTCCTCAGAGTGGTTTACAGTAAAAAAAATCACTGGGTTCTCACTTCAGCTCACATAGCTGCTGCCCCTCACTGTATTGATCCCCATATAATCATTGACAGAGCCATCTCTGAATGACTTGATTCAATTAAAGGCTCAGGCCCACTGATTATTTCTTTTTTTTCCACCCTTTAACACCACCTCCCTCCTGTGCCTGAATAGCAACACTGTACCTCCCCAATTAATGGGTAACTAATAAATGAAACGAACGGCCACTTGTTTCTCTCGTCACAAAGGGCCTGTGCCGAGAGTGTGCGGCCTCTGAATGCCGAGGCACGAGGCAGCACACTCCGCTGTTTGCATTAAAGCGTTGTATAAAAGTTGGTCTCTTTTGTGTGGCATGCTTCCTGGCCCACGCTGGAGCTTACTGCCATGGGGCCAATTGTGCCTCTCTTTTAGTCTCCTTTGAGACGCAGCACACTTCTCTTGTGTGTGGGGCGGATTGAGGGAGGGGTGGGGTGAAAGAGAGACAGTCCTTTTGGAAAAGAGGGGAGATGAGCAGGAGGGTAGAGTATTGGTTGTAATGAAGGAGCGGGCACGTACGGCCAACAATAGATTCTCCGGATTATGGCGGAGACAAAGACAGTGTTGCAGTAATTACAGTGCAAACATGGCTGTATTGTGTGTGTGTGTGTGTGTGTGTGCTGACGTGTGGATCGGGGGCAGAAGGCATTGCTCCATTAGCAGCTGTGTCTCAAGAACCTGATTACTGTAAAGAGGAGGATGTGTGTGTGGCCGTCAGGATGGTCCAGAACAGGGATTAGGAGCAAAGATCTGCAGCTTAAATGTTTCCTCTATTTCTGTTAATATTGCCTGGGAGTCATAGAGCAATGAGGGCACGCTCAAAAAGAAAATAATCTGGTGATAAATGCCTTTCAGCTACCTGTGTGGACAGTCTATGACACTTTTAGGTTATATTACTAATAAAGCTGAGTAAATGTATTTAAAGATTCCCAGTTGCTGATTTGGTGCATGAGTGTTTTTACTAAATAAACTGTATTATCATCATTTTTGACATCATAGATTACAGAAAAAATTCACATGCACGGATAAATGTGTTTTTTACTTTTAATGCATCGTTATCAGATGTTATGATCAGAAAACTATTTCAAGACATGATCATGGACCATTAAACATAAGCAGATGAATCTAAATATTTATTTTCTTTTTATATTGTGTAGTCTTTCTTTTATGTTGTGGCGCCAAAGCACCAAACCAAAGTCCTCATATGTGTATTACTTAAAAAAAACAAAAAACAGTTTCTGATTCTGTTTTCTGGATTAAAATCTAAAAATGATAGTAGCCTAAAAGTTTCCCCACACTTTTTAAATCCATCAAAATCTCTGTTTTTGTTTCAGTTGCCTTTTACTGTCTCTGATGTTTTATAGAGAGTTTTTTTGTGGAAGAAAATATTCAGTGTCTTACCAATGTGTCCTCTTCTGTTTTATTGTTTTTTGCATGTTCCATTGCCGAACTTCTCCCGTAAAGCGGCAGAGCTTAGGCGGCAGACAATTCCCATGATTCCACGTGTTTCCTGACATCATCAAACTAGAGGTATGTCTCTTTCTTTTTGTTTCATTAAGAGAACTGTGGTGGTAGAAATTACATACTGTGTTTTTAATATCGGCAGCGAGAGGTCAATAAAGATAAATACTTGATAACATGAAGTTTCAATTAGCCAAAAAGATATTCACGATCAAGCTTTAAGAAGTATTCAGAAGTCATAAAACTGTTCTTCAGTTTACACTTTCACAGTTTATGCCTGTACCCTAAAACAGGAACGTTTTCATAAACACGAAAATCTTCAAATCTTCAAGACACACGTTTTCACAGATGTTTCCAGAGCTCGCTGACTCTGCCAACACTGCACAAACACATTTAAAGATCACAAGTTAACCAGCTGCTCGGGTGGGTATTGATCTTAAATCACCGTGTGCATCAGGGGATGGATGTCGTGAAAACTTCACCCAGGCTTTTTGGCCCTCTGCTAATCTGCTGCACTGAGATGCCCCCATTTCCTTTCAACTTCCATCCGTCCCTGTGTCTCCTTCTGTCTGTACCTCCATCCAGCCTTCCTCCTGGCTTAGGCTGATTAACAGGAGTGGCCCATTTACAGTATGGCTAGAAGGTAATTAGTGGGATGAGCCGGGCAGAAGGATCCTCTTCAGGGGTTAAGGAGGCACATGCTCAAGTACCTCAGGCTTCTGAGGACCAAGCCGAGCTGATGTGTGTTGGGGTAGAATGACAACAATGGGAAGGGATTTCCCTTTAGATTTATTCAACCTGTTCGTTCAGGGAGGAAAAGGAGTCACCGAGACTTATTGATCAATGATTTACACACATTTTCTTCATTAGTTGTCCTTTAAAAAAAAAGAGCAAATTTAGCCTACAGATGTCATAAGCTGGTGTTTTATTAAAAAGTTGTTTTTAAATATGAAGAAGAATCAGTTGTTTATCTTGTATATTTGTTCAGAGTTTTCCATCATAACAAGTATTTCATGACTTTTACTGCGATCTTTGGCAACTTTTTTTTTCATTTTCAGAATAAATGATCAGTTAACACTTCTTCCGTCATTCAAATAAGAAACCACAACATGAGGACCTGTGTTACACACACAGATGCTGCCGCTGCATTCAAACCTTCCTGTCCTCTAACATAAAGAGCAGACCTTCTGTTTAGGCGGCTGATGGTGATCACCTTTAGCCCAGGGGCTTTAAAAAAAGAAAATGCACACATACTTCACTTGGTAGCTTAAGCCTCTAAAGAGCAATTATTCCATTCATATGGAGGTAATTGTGCCCCATGAATATGAAATGTTTGGCAGTCCCTCCTTTAACATTGTGAGTGCTATGTGGATGTTCTTGGAGGAGGACAAAGCCCTAAAGGTATGGGCCATTTCCATATGTGTTAGGGGAATCGAAGTGGGCTTGAAACAGCCCCGTGTTTACAGTAAACTCAGGGTCTCCCCTCTCTCTTGAGTTTTGCATCCCTCCCATACCCAGCCATCACTCACTCTTATACTGTTACTGTTACTAGTATGTGTCAAGAAAATTTACTTGTCCACGTTTGGCACAATTCAAATTAAGCCGAGACTCATGTGTGATTTCATTTTGCATTATTGTGGAATTAAATTGCTAAATTTGAGTTCATTCCTTAGAAATATCTTCTTAAGCCTTCCAACTTGACTTTGTTTCTATTGCTTTTCCTTGCTTTTCACCCCTCGATGAGTTCTCGATCAAAAACAAAGAATGTTTTCATGTGCAGTATGTATTTATAACTCCTCTATGGGCTACTATACTGATGTTCTTTGCACAATTAATTCAAGGCAGCTTGCCGTAATATCGCAAATAAACATCTCCACACAACACACATGTTTGGTTTAAGTGCATACATTGAACTCATGCACAGAAGTGAAATAAAATGAGTGAAATTTTTTCTCGCTTGTGCCACACAATAATTTCACTTTGCTGTGTTTTAATTTGCAATCATGGCATTTAGTATATATCAGCAGCACTCACACTGCTAACTAGACTTGAAGTCATCAGTGATAAAGATCCTTACAGAGGAAAAGGAGCTTCTTCTTTTTTTATAACAACATTTGTTAATGCCCTGATGATTTATTAGGAAAGGAACCTTCAGTGAGTCTATTGTTATGGAGGAACCTGCATTGAGTTCCACTCACTGAGTGACCTCACCCACCAATCAGACAGTTGGGGCGATGGTTAAAGGGTGATGGAGTCTGGAGGAGGATGGGGGGGTGCAGAGTTTTTTGCATAAGCATGGGACCCAATCTGCTGGGATTGCTCAGCACAGTAAGGGGCAACTGCAGGCTTATACTAGGGTCTTTATTTTGGGGGGGGCCTTGCACTTTTTAACACAATTACTACACCACCCTTCTGTCCTGATCTGCTTGTCTTATTCATATGTAGAAGTCGCTCTCTGGGGCTGCAAAGTTTCCAGCTGCAAGTCTCTCTGAATGAGTAAACTAATTTGGGGAGTAGTTCTGACTGCAAACCAGGGAGAAGAATACTGACCTTAGAAAGCAGCAAAAAAAAAAGAGCACGACTAATTGAAAAGGTTGCCTTCCCTGGAAGCAGAATGTGGTAAAACAGTTCCACAGAGGGTGATAGTTCAAGCATAGAGTCCTCTTATATCTTAAAGTGCTGTTGTAAAGCCATTAGCTGATGAAGTCGGAGACAAAGCGAAGAGAATCTAGGCGTCTTAAGATGGCGGGGCCCACTGAGGTGGATCGAGGCTGGATTCATTATTATTTTTTTAAATAAAGCATGTTTTCATGTTCTCAAAGTCCTGGAATTCATCACCGGTGATTTCCAGTTACAGATACTCACACCTCACTGTCTGCCTTTGGTGCGCTTTCCCGTACGACAGACATGTTTGCCAAGGCTACGTACAGGAAGATGACGTTGTGTGTGTGTGTGTGTGGATGTAAACAGGGTGGGGGATGGGGATGTACAGTATATTTATGATCATGTGTGTGTGTGTGTGTGTGTGTGAGAGTTTGAACCTGATGGGCAGACAGTGTTTCATTAGTGATTCCTGTAATGTCAATAAAGTTGAGATGGTTAACAGGAAGAAGTGTGGGAAGGAGCGGGGGGATTGGCGGGGTGGGGGGGCGACCCAAGGCCACATGAGGTGTCGAGCCAGGCTGCAGATGATGATGATGTCATCGCTTATCTGCTCACAAAAGACATTTATGCACTTTGAGCTGCATCTTATAATTGCACAAAGAAAACGTGTATTCCTAAAGTCGCGTAATAAGTATCAGCTGTTATGATACACCGTATAAAAATGAAGTCAGTGCTTTGATTAGTATGCAGCCAGATTAAAGGGCTGAATTAAAAGGGCAGATTAAACGTAAAATCATTTCAATGCTGCGGTGTTTGTTTTATTCAACCAAATTTGACCAGTTTTTCAGATCTTTTACGCATTAAACTTGACACAAACAAACAGTAAAGACAGTATAAACATTTGTTTTTCATGTGGTAATAAGGCATGTGTCTCAGATCCACTGTCTGATGATCAAATAACACATTTATCTCTGTAAAATTAGTAAGTGGCCCTTTAAGTAGTGGCTTTTTTAAATTTCCATCACTTTAAAGCACTGATCCCCAAACTTTTGGGAATCTTTAACATCCACCGACTTATATCAACCAGTAGATATTGCCTTTATTGTTCCTTTTACAATGAAAAGTGTAATAACGTAACCTGCAAATAGGTGTTTGTAGTTTGTAGTGATGTTACCAACCTTCCACATGATGTGGCCCAACAAGTGCATCAGTCAATCTAATATACTTTATTGTCCACTACGGAAAGGAAAGTAAAAAAAATAGATGCAGAACACAGCCTACACAGGACATATAGCCTCATTCTAAACACATGTGCAAGTGTTAGATAACCTGTTTTCTTGTGGACCTGTGTGGTAGAAGCCTGTTAGATGCTGAGAAAATTGAGGACAAAGCGCCATCTATGGGCCATTCAGTTACTCTGCCGTCCCTGTTTCTCAGTCCTGGTCTCGGGGCAGCCACTGTCCTGCATGTTTTAGATGGTTCCCTTGCTCCAACACACCTGATTCAAATTGTCAGCTCATCAGCGAACACTGCAGAAGCCTGATAACGAGCCATTTAATTGAATCAGGTGTGTTGGAGCAAGGGAACCATCTAAAACATGCAGGGCAGTGGCTCCCCAGGACCAGGACTGAGAAACCCTACTTTGTTGTATGAGTTTGTGCACTAGAGGGCGGTGTTGTTTTTCTCTCTCTGATCTGAAATCCCCCCCCCCCCTCCCCCCAACACAGTAATCTGCTCCATGAGATCATAAAAGACACTAACATTGTTTTATCTCGGACATTACCCTCTGCTCTCATCACATTTGCATTGGTCTTCCAATAATACTCCATCACCACCATATTTTAATAACACAGTGGATTCACTGTGACCATTAAGTGTCGGCCAGTAAAGCAGGGAATGATCAATTTCTGTTTAGTATCACGGTGCAATATTGATATTTAAAGTAGGTTTGATTTATGACCTTTCATGAGTCATACACTGTGCACACAGTGCTTCTCCATTCGATGCTGTGTGTTTGTGTGATTTGTGCATTCATGAGAAATGGAAAAAAATATATATAACAACTGGGAATGTGTGTGAGAATGTTTTCATATGAAGGAAAGCTTTGTAGCAGACTTGCATCTTCAGCGTCTGCGGCACCAGTTCACATGGGAACTGGTGAACTGGCTGGACAGACGTGTTTTGTTGTGCGTGGCATCGAGACAAATTCTCCCCAAAGTTGCACTGTGTTCGCCTGAAACTATTTTCTGAGGCGACATGAACATATTAACCTTTGGAAAAGGCTGCTCTTGTCATCGGTGAAGTCTCCACACTCTATCTCTCTGTTTTTAAAGAAAGGTCATGGACTAACTAAATGTCCCCGAGCCAACAGTGTAACTTCCTTTTGTTCGTCAAACCCATGACATTTGGCCAGAAAAACTACTTGTTGTAGACAATGAGTCGATGTACACCATATACTGAATAATAATACTCATCTTTAACCACAGACCTGCATGTGTCGGATTTAATTTACCGCTGCCAAACAAATTAAAGGTGATAATTACATTATTTTAGGGTAGAGAATGCAAATCACAAGATACTGAAAAAGGGAAAGCAGATTTAGGAGAAGAAATTGCAAAGTAGTTAAGTAGTAGTAAGTAGTAAAGTTAGTTTTGTGATGGAAATAAATAGATTTGTGGGTAATAAATCAACAGAAGGATAAAGGATTAAGAAAATAATGTCAATTTTGCATCTGGCAATAGCAAATTGATGTTTCTCGTGGGAGAATCTTAAGAATAAAAACTCCACTGATGACAAAACCATTCATATGACTCTCATAAAAGACACAACTGACTGTGACTGGATCATTTACTTATATATTAAGTATTAGTGAGAAACTTTGTGGATTTTATATTGTGTTGGAGCATAGTTTGTGCAGGGTATCTGTGTAAATATGAATTATTTTTCCTTCCATTTGCATATTCACACAATTCATACCAGGTGTATCACACAAAACCACATGTAATGCAACAAACTGTAATATGCATCGCATACCCATTCATTTGTACTTGTGATGCAACGTTTGCTTATAGATAAGGTTTTAAAAGTTACAATCGATGGGCTCTGTACCTGTTGTATATAGATTTTTTGCAGCAACCGTAGAAATTATTCTGGTTTCACGCTGGTTTTTGTAAAAAGTGAGACAGTTCTATGACTCTTAGCCCTCAGCCCTGCGGCTATCACTCACTCACTTTTATATGTGGTTGTTCCGCTTGCCTTTAGTGCCATAAAATAAAAGGAATAAAAAAATATATGGAACCATATCCTCCAAGCTGGGAAATATTTAACCGAGCCATGTGTTTTGCGAATGCGACACATCATGTGCAGGCTGTTCTTTTCACAAAAGTGTACAAAATACAGGACATTGCAAGTACAGCTGCACACATGCAACACTAATACTGATACAGTGCTATTTTCTGTTTAATAATTTCCTTTTTTTATGCATCTGTCTTCGTGCTGATTAGTGGTATTGATTGGTCTGCAGCATGCTGATAGCCAAAGGCAGAGATGGACAGAGGCAACAGTGGCTTCTATGATGGACCACTGCTGAGACGGAGCGAAGGAAATGGTTTGGACTGCGTTTTTAAAAAAAATGTATGCACATTAATATTGTGTTGGACTTGAGGATGAAAAAGGCATTATTTTTGCATGTGAATTTTCAACATTTCATGTGGCAAACATTTGACTTTTTAAGGTTCTTTCACACACTAGACATCCAAAGAGGAACTGAGGAGCATCAGAATGAGAGGAGGATGAGGATGAGGAGGAAGACTGATCACCCAGCCTCAACCAGTGAATTAATGACCTTGGAGAAAGTCATCCATCTACTTTGACGGTCACGGCGCCTCAACTTTATCTAAAATATGTATATTTTAATCACAGTCAGTGCACATGTTTAATGTGAATTAGGATAATTACGATGTCTGTGTTTACCTTGGCTCCTTATACATACAAAAACATCAAGATCGGGTACAGTGTTTTCCCAACCTCATTAAAAATGTAGAAATTATTATTATTATTTGCGTTGTGTTTCCCACTTGCCATCGTTGACACAGGCAGGTCTACTAACTGTCAGAGGAGATAAACTGTCTTCTCCACAGTTTCACAGTGTATTGCCCCTGAGGACTGAAGCCCCGGCACAGAGCTCGTACTGCTGGGTCAGCAATGACACCCAACTGTTCACATAACGTACTGGACAAAACAAGCCACCATATGGCCTCGCAGGCACGCTGGGAAATGGAGTCCAACCCTCAATACAATTGAAATTAGCTGAATGAAAATATCAAGACATCGGTTTTTATCGGAACTCGTCAGCCTGCTTTGAATCTCAGGGAGTCGTTTTTGTTCAACTCGGTTCTCCATGGTGTGATTAAACAGGGCTGTGAACGCACCAGGCTGAGCAGAAGAACTACAAGTCCCAGTGTGTGTCAAGAAAAACAATCCACCCCCCAACGTTTGCTGCGTTCACGCTCCCTTCTCCTCTTTGGGATGAAAACGAGATAAATAAAACTTTTTTAAAACGGGAATGATGAAAATAAAATCATTAAAAGAGACGAGGAATTCCACATACGTTATATTGAAGAAGGGAAAAAGTGCACTCTGATATCATCTATATAATAATATATAATTAGATTTCACAAACACATGTTTCACCTTATATGTGTGAGTGTTTAACAAGTGTTTTCCGTTTGTTTTCTTCTCGTAAATAATATTCATAACGATAATTAATTGTTCATGCACCTTTTTACACCGTCCACACATACATACAGATCAAATTTAATGCAAAACTCCCATTTTAACGTGAGTGACGTCAGACAATTCCCTTACAGTCGTTAAAGCCCAGGTTTTGTAAACACCTACGGTCAGTAAACGCACCACAGTAGCAGCAGCCATCCGCATCAAGCAGCTTTCATTCAGTGAGTTGTCGGAGCACCGAGAACAACAGACTACCTCCGTCTGTCCTGTGTGAGTATCCCTGTCTTTCAGTTTAAACCGTTTGTCTTTCTGAATTCAAGACGGAGACTCGTTGTCGCTCAATTTCTCCGACGCCTCGTGTTGAATTCTGGGTTAATTTCCATCTCCAAACTAATGTGTGAGGCGTTTGTGGACAGCGTGCTCTTTTGTTCTCTTGCTGTGATTTCTCGTTTTGACAAAGGAAAGCCGGGTGTTATTTTTGCCAACCTGCTGCGACAGGTATTTGACAGCACTTATTTCGTTAGTCACTGAAGGTCTTAGTGGTTTTGACTGAATGTTTTTTTAGTTTAAACTAAAAAACACAGTGAGAAATGAGAGAGACGTTTTGTTTGTCAATTAACGTTTCTAGTCCTGTATTCAATTAATGTTTCCCCTCATGTTTTTGTTTTCTCTCCAGGATGCTGCACAGCAATGGGACAAAGGAAACAAAAATAAAAAACAAGAGCCATAAAAGCAATATCAACATGGGATCCTAATTTATGGGAACTCTCCACCTCAATTTCTTTCTTATTAGTAACACGTTCATGTGTAATCTGGGATATTTATTGTGAATTAATCACTCTGTAGCGTTCTGTAGAGCTGAAGGGAGGGGATGTTCTTGTGTGCTGACAAGAAGATACCACTACATCCACGACATCACTGTTTAGTGGCTTGTGAGGACATTGTGGCTCTGATGCTGTGCTGTGATAGAGGTTTCCTGTGACAGAACAGCATTGCTGTAAATAGAAATATGGAATAAAACATGCACATGACTAGAGGGGTTCGGGGCTGTCTCTGTGTCCAGCCCTGCAGCAGCTTCACCGTGTCCTCGTGTGGCACTCGCCACTGACTGACTTGCAAGCACAGCCAGGACCCGACTGAACCTCAGAGTCAAGCTGCACCATGACTTCGTTGGACCACGATGAAACGGGCAGTGACCTGTCCGAGTCTCTGGAGATCCGCGAGCTCCAGGATCAGTACAATGACTCAGAGAACTGCTTTAAGTCGAAAAGCTTACCCATCCTCATTGAACCCTGTCAGGTTACGCAGCCACAACTGGTCAACACGACCAAAACTTGTGTGGCCATGGAAGGAAGTGGCGAGCTCCAGCTGAAAACCCCAGCCTCGAGCCAAGCAGAGTCACCCTCATCTAGGACAGACTTCTCCCCTTCTGTCTGCAGCATGGTGGGACTCAGCAGCTCTCTGCCTGTAGACGGCCACAGGGCCAGTCGGTCTGGAGGCAACAAACTTGGTTTCTCTCTCACCCGCCTTATTCACATTCCAGCCAGGAAGTATGTGCAGGTCATCCTGAGGGATTCCCGCTGCTTCCTGTTCTGCATGTGCTATCTGACCTTCATTCAGTCCCTGATGGTTTCAGGCTACCTGAGCAGTGTCATCACCACCATCGAGAAGCGGTACAGCCTCCGCAGTTCAGAGTCCGGCCTGCTGGTCAGCTGTTTCGACATCGGCAGCTTGCTGGTGGTGGTCTTCATCTCCTACTTTGGTGGCAGGGGTCAGAGGCCACGCTGGCTGGCTGTGGGTGGTGTGGTCATCACCATCGGGGCAGGGTTGTTCTCCCTACCTCACTTCATCTCGCCACCTTATCAGATCCAGGAGATGAATTCATCAACTGGTCGCGAAGGTCTCTGTCAGAGCGGCAACAACAGTGGCCGAGAACTGCTTGACGCCGCGTCCTGCCCTCGCGACCAGGAGGGCAACGAGCACAACCTGTACGTGGCTCTGTTCATCTGCGCCCAGATCCTCATCGGTATGGGGTCAACGCCAATCTACACACTGGGGCCCACCTACCTGGACGACAATGTGAAGAAAGAAAACGCATCCCTCTACCTGGGTAAGCAATCGATAGTAGCAGTGTCTGAACAGCAGGTAGATTAATGGCACGCATAAGCACTGCAGTCGTAGGGAATTAATCCTTCTGTCCCTGTGATAAATTTAAATTTCCTCCCTTAAAAGTGACATTTACAAAGAAGTAAGGGAATTGTGTTAGAGCACAGAATCATTAGGTGGCTTTGCACAAGGTACACTTGCTGAAATAAGCAATAAAGCATAAGCACAGGTGACTGCAGCTTTTTAGATTTAACAACTTTAATTTAGTGTTTGATGATATGGTCGAATGCATTATCATGATAAACATTTTCAAATCAGTTTATTGATAATTATGACAAATCTAGGATAAATAAATTAATCTATCCAAACTAAATTAGCTTTATTTGTCAAAGTGTATTTATGCAATACATACATGTAATATAAATATATATTCTCTTGTATCATGATTGAAAAATGTTAGATCTCTGTATTGTTATTTGATTTTAACAGCCATATATTCATGTTAAATCGTCCTTCCCATTATAAAAAATGAGATAGTTATGATGGAGTGCAAAATAATTAGGGCATTTTACAAGCTTTTTAATATTAGGCTCCTTTTTAGACTTGATTACTTTCTTTAGTCTGTGATGCAGGTTAAATGTCTGACTAGAAGCCTATTAGAGATCGCTAATATAATGGATGTAATTTTTACAATTGTACTCATACCAATTAGCTGATTTCTATTACAAATGGATGCATTTAGTTTTTTTCAAAAACAAGCTCCAACCTTTTTGGCCCTTGTTGATTTACCCAGAGTGGTATCTTCACACACGGATACCCCCAGCCCTCTGTCCTTTGATTTAATTTTAGCGGCATGCAACCTCTGAACCACGCTGAGGTAAATACAGAGACTGCAGAGTCAACCTTGGACCAGACGCACAGCAGAACTGGGTTGCTCATGATTAATGGTCCAGTGTTGCCTGTATGTGTCCGCACAAAATACAGCTGGCAGCAGCAGAGCCACATAATCTTGTGTTCTGGCAGAAATGATCAGATTTCACTGTGTTTGAATGTGAGCAGACTCTTTTTCGTACTCCTGTGTGGCTGTTCCTCACTTTTAAATCATTTGGACGTTCCTCAAAATCTCGAGGCATCATGTAAATGTATCTGGTGTGCCGGGGCTTTGCTGGTCCTTAATGGTTTTGAGGGTAGTAGATCATGATTGCTGAAGTAATCCCTCTCTGTGTCCTCACACTTAAATTGGGTTATTGGGACATTGGGCGCCCCTCATTGTGGTGCAGTATTCCACACAGATGGTCACTGTCCCTCTGATTGTGTGTAAGCGTTACATGTAATGATTCATTTCCAAAAAATATATTTGGTTTTCATTTATTCCATTAGATGTTCAATCCAGAAAGTAGCAAACATCTCAAGCTTTTGTTCACAGAGCTTAAAGTTCCAGTATGCAACATTTGTGTATATATATGTACATTTATTTATGTATGTATATGTATATGTATAATGCATGTATATAATCACTTTAAAATATTGTATTTGCTCTTGCAGCCTCGGAATAAGCCTTTTAAATGTACTTTAGACAAGGGTCTTGCTTTATGTAGGCCTCCATTTTGGGCTACCATGTTTCTACAGGAGCCCATATGGACAAACTCGTCAGTAAGGGTAAGCTTACCATGCAAACAAAGAAGAACGACCTTCTTTATGGTATGTGAAGGGAGTGAAAGTGACATGGAGGGGGAGCTTAGAAGTGCTTTATTTGTTACAATCAGCAGTCTTTCCATTAGATGTCACTAGTTCTTGCACTCTGGACATTTAAGTTCACTTTTTTAATGGCCCGTTTAGTTGAAACCTCAGTGTTCAGTTCACACGGACATACTCATGTCATTTTCAAATGCTAGAACTGGCCAGTGTTTGTATTTGCGCTTGATAAATCGCTTGAATTCCCCGTCGTTCATTCATTTTCTTTCTAATTGACATCATTTGTGCGTGTGCACCTTTTGGATGCATAAAAAACGTCATTAAGGTTGCCTCAGTGCTGACACCAGCCCTTCAGCACAACTATTTCACAGCCCTATGAAGCGTATTCACTGTCCAGTTCCTATCGCTGCCTTCTTCCACTGCTCTTGAGACCTAGTATTGATCAGATCCCTGCGTCAGAGGAAGCCAATGCAGCGTAGCTATTGAACCTGCCTGAAGAACAAGGAGAAAACAACCTCTACCAGCAGCTTGCTCTGTCCTCACCTTGGCAAGGTTCTCCAGAGCTTGGTTCTTGTACATGTATCTGTATTGTCTCCTTTTACAGATATTCAGATACACAGAAGCTCTTGTTCCACTGACCCTGGTGGCTATTTTCAGAGATTTCAAAGAGGAAATATCTGTTTACTTCTAGCGAAGCACCTTTTGGGACAACAAAGACATGTCCTGACATGAAAATGTGATAGAAGCAAATTGTATTTGATTGGGTACACACTTAAAATAACCATGGTTACTGAGCTTCAGGTTTGTTATTCAGGTATTTTGAGCACATTATTATCTTTGACATTTGCTGAGGCTCATTGTGCTGTTTGGTTGAATTAGTTAATTTTTCTTGGAGACATTTTGCCCTTGTATCTGAAAGGATGGCTTTCTTACATTTTACACCAGAACAACCATCAAACCCATTTCTGTTATAATTTTTATGGAGATAGAGGCTACATGTATCTAGAGGAGGTTTGTCTGAATTTACCTCTTGGTGGTTTTCCCCCTCCACAAACCCATTAATGTAAACCCCATCTCAATTTGCACTGGCTCAGAGGGGAGGAGTTGTTCGCTTTTGTAGGACAATGCGGCTTTACAATGAAGGGTACTTGGTGTCCTTGAAGAGCAAGTATGTGTGTGTGTGTGAGACTGTATGGTTTTTTTCCCAGGGTGTTATCTCTGTGTATGCATGCGTACACATTCAGGCATTCCCTCTGACCCGACACCCTTCTTTCCCAGCTCTGGCCCCACATCGCTATGGCAATGTAACGGGTACAGCATCAGATCTCAACCTGGTGTGCTCTAGTTTGAGGGCCAGTGGGGGAATTGGTGTACAGTTCACTTGGCTTTGCAGATCTTGCTAAAAAAGAAGAAGAAAAAAGTATTTTTCTAACAATCCTGCTGGCCCAGCGTAGTCGCCACGGTGTGCACATTCCTCCTCCATCCTCAGTCTTTTTTTCTCTTTCTGCTCTGACAGATTTACAACCTAACATTCTTGGTGTTACTATGGTGAACATTTGTCCGTGTCCTTTTTTTCAGAAGCCTCTCCATTTTGTGTGAATTGGTGGCCGAGGTTCTGTTGTCACTTCTTTTACCATTTCGCCGTCTCTTATCCGATCTGGAAACGGCACTGACCCACAGTTCAAATTGACCAATAATCTAGACGATGCTCCTCATTGATTTGTCAAACCGTTTAAAAAGATTTGAACAGCGGCTGTGACCTCTCGGGTTGTAAAAGAGGGGGACAGCCTCTGTGGTATACAAGCTAATGATGCTGAGAAGCTGTTATTGATGTGGGATGAATTGAGCGGTCAGGTCCTATTAGATTGCTCCCTGCATACGTCCACATTAAAAGTAAGACGGATGTGTATAAACGGAAAATTTACATCCCCTTTTTGTTTATCTCTTTTGTTCTTTCATAAAACTTTTATTGTCTAGACTTCACAGCCTCTTTGCATGCAAGGATGCCAGCACCCTCTCTACAAGCAGGATAAGGTTAATTGATTCCTCTTGGCCAAAACACTGCCTCTGCATTACCTAGTTCCCAAAGCAGGTGACAGTGAGTCTATGCACCAATAGGACTATGTGTGCTATCAGTGCGCGTGCGTCATTAATGTTTTATTAGATACTCCCCAAAAACAAAGGACTTCTGACATAGACCCAGCTCAATATTTACTGACTGGAGAGGATTGTGTGTTGTAGAGTAGAAGCGTGAGGCTTTAGAGGTGCAATATTGTATAAGTATCTGCTCTTGCGTCATAGCATGATCTGTTTATGTACCAGTGTATGAGAAAAGTTGCAAAAAAGTGGTCAAACCTAGGTTTGTCAGTGACCGATACAAGGGATTGCGATACTGGTCAAAATATCTGTATTGGATATTTGGAATGGGAAAAATATAAACTACAACATGATCCAAACGCCCTTAAGATCACCCTTAGATAACACTAAGTACAGGCTATGTACAGTAAGTAAGTAAAATGTATGTCATTGCAGTGGAATGTGAGCGAGAGATGCACATATATGCAATTCTGACCTTAATTTAAAATAAAAGAAGTAAAACCGATGAGTATGATTCTGTAAAAAGACTATCAGGCTGATGACAGTATTGGTAGATACTGACTGGCTTTGATATTGGAATCAAATCGTCCATGAAAACGTGATATTGAGCTGATACCCATGTAGAGAGCATGGTGGCTGGGTGATGATGTGTACATCACAGCTGTTAAAATATAAGAATGTTCAGAAATGTTAAGAAAAGAGAAAACACACGTTTGCTGATCTTAAATCGAATCTTAAATTAGCATTTATAGTCACACCAATGCATTATTTGATTGAAAACTGTAAAATAAACGGTTATTTGTCGAGATCAGTTGCTCTCCACTTATGCGTTCTACATTAAATGTAATTCCTTTACTCATTAACAGCTGTTCCCAGCTGTGAAAACTGACACCGGCGTTCTATTCCTGTCGTGACGTTTCTCGCTGAAAAAAAACGTATTAATTATTAGTGTTGCCACAAAAACATTTTAACTTGACCATGTTCAACGCCCACATTGACAGCCTGAACGCTGGTCTTGTCTTTCCTCTAATACTCACAGACACGCACTCGCATGCTTGTGCAAGAACAAGATGTGTGTTCTCTCCTGTCTCTGACAAATTTAGAAAGAACAGTTGCTCCCAGTCTCTCTTGCTCTCTCTCTCTCTCTCTCTGTCCTGAAGTGGGCTCTGTGTGAGAAATGTGCGTTCCCTGCAGATTAGAGCAAAACAAAAAAAAATGGGATTGAAACTTCACTGTGTTTATGTTTTTATGAGTCAGGATTATCAGTCACAGCCCTGGCATGACCCTTTTTTTTTTCTCTGCTCGCTCAGTCAATTTCATTAAATAGTGTGTGGTGTTCTGCTTCACAGCAGCCAAAGCAAATGCAGATTGTGCACGCAGAAGCAAACACCCAAGTCCTCAGCCCAGAGATCTAATGCCCCCCCCCAGCCCCCTTTTCCCTCTCTTCCACTTTCAGGCTGACAGCTCACATTTCAGGGATTGGTTAGGGTTCATGTTTGGCCCCGTCAGAGGCTGGCACTCGTATAGAAAGAAGGCTGGTCCTGTTTCATTATTGTCCCCTTGGCTTCTTCTCACAGAGGTTTGAAATATCACTGCCCCCCTCTCCCTCTGCTCGGCCTTGTTGGCCACACAGGCCCTCAGGGTTACTCAGCAGTAGGGAACCTTTTTAGTTGCAGAATGCAGAGCTGCCAACTCTGGCTACTACTACTCTGACTCCCCCTGTGACCCCTCTGTGGCAGACACTCTTCCACTCATGCCTCTGAGTGTGAGTGAGTGTGTGTGTATGTGTGTGTGTGTGTGCCCTAAAATCTCTTACTGTTGCTGTTGTCGCTACCAATCTGCTGTACTTGCTGACAATTGTCTCTCAAATGTTTTCTGTGGGAAGCCTCAGAGCGATAGACTAATGCAGGGAAAGTTCACATAAGGGTAGGTGTCGACTTAAGTGGAGTCACTATTCATGCCCTATTGCCTGATAACTGGTGGCTATTTCTCAGTGTACTGGCTAGGTTGTTTTGACGGAGTGGAAATGTTCCTGAGGAAATGCCAAGGGTTTTCTTGTGACAGCAGGAACTTAGAGAAACCTTTTGTTTTCAGCTATGCAGACTCCTTTGTCTGCACCACAAAATCCCCTTTGATCCCTGGCTCTTTCTTCCTCAGATTTTTCTATTAAATAATGTCCTCAAATAGCTGTGAACTGGTTTAATCATTACAGAAATGCTGCCGTGTCATGCTCCTTCTGGGATAGTGTCACATTAAGAGATTAGCGTGGAAAACAAAATGTCGTTCAGATTTTAAGAGTAATTCATTTTACTACTGTGTGGTTACTGTGTATGACCAGATATTTTATATGAATGCTTGCTTGAAAGCTTAGACTGTTGCCATAGTAATCTATTTTGCATGATGTATGCATTACAAAGGCCCATAGCTCATTAATATAGGAAATTGCAATCCGGGATTATATCAGCATGTCCAGCTCCAGCACTGGAGACAACATGAGACAACATGTCGGCTTTGATTATTTGCTTGTATTCTTACTGAAACATTGATAAACCAGAAATGGCATTCAGTAGGGCTGAACAATTCATCGAAATTTTATCTTAATCGCAACACAGCCTACTGTAAAAGAGGCGCAACATTTTTTTAAAGCCAAAATGTGTGTGACAATACAATTTTAGATCAATTATTTTCTTGATTTATACACATCTTGTTCTACAGACTAAAGAGAACATCTTTGTTTCTCACAGATCTGCACAAATTCGAATGAAAATGAGAATAATGATGTAAAAATGACTATTCCCCCTGATATTCATATCGCAGTCGCTGTACCCGTCAAACTAATTGGACAGTAATAAGTCTACTCTCATAAATAGCACATTTTAATGCGACGAGGTGTATTTTTCTCTTTCATTTCTTTCAAGATGAGTTGCTTTAATATTGCTCCACTCTGTTGACACATGTTCCATCTCTGAAAGTGCTTTAAAACTACCAGTAAAAGCGGCGACAAGAGGCCACACTTGAAAACACTTGAAAATCTGCAGTCTTTCCGTTCACTGTTCTCTGATTGAGCTAATCAGCATTGTGAATAGAAACGTACTCCCGTTGCCTCTTGTGTCCAGTCAGGAAATGAGTTGCACTGTCCATAATTACGAGATGTTTATCTGTTGCCATGGGTGCAGTATGTTCTGTGGTTATTGCGTCCTCGGCTCCGTTTCGCTCGCCAGTGCGTACCATTTTTCCCCAAACGGACGTAACCTGCGACTGAAATGCTTTGGGGCTTCTACACATCCAACTTATCGAAACCTCTGTGGATCAGATATTTGCATATTTTGCGAGCAGGAACAGCCTGTATATTCATGTCGAGCTAACTCTCATCCCCCTCTCCCTGCTGGGCATCTTATCTGCTCAGCGTAATCTGCCACCCATGTTGATTTGGCCTCTAGAAATGTCTTTTTGCTGATGGAAATTTTTTTTTCTTTATTTAGTGTTGATGCCCTAGGGTGGTGGTTTGGCTGTTGCTCTCCTTGACCCACATGCACCGGTTAACGGCATTTACATAAGTGTAAGAATAAAAAGGTGTCAAGTGTAAGGATCATGTCAATTAATGGTTTCTCCTTGGAGCATTATTGAGGGAAATTTCAAGTATTTCTTTTACAAGCTTCTTTTAGCCTTTAAACGCACTTTTTTTTCCCTCTTGAATTATTGTTTGCACCCGTTTGACCTTCAGCTCTTGTTCTACAGCGTTGGCTGAATATCACAGAATCATCAGTGTCGAAAGCCCGCTGAAGGGACAGGAGGCCGCTCTGAGGGAGATGGATGGCACTAAGCCTTTCCTGACCTCACCCAGAGGGATCACTACTACACACATACAACACACACATGCTGAAAAATGAATGCAGGGGGAAAATAAATTGGCTCGACAGCCGTTCGGACAGATTTCACTGAGCATAGTCTGGTTGTTCATTTTATAACATGGGTTATCTGTGATATAGCTGGATGACATTGGGTTTTCGTAAGTCGTGTGTGGATGTTAGTGAATCCTTGCTCATTTTTGCAAAGTTAGGCAAAAAATGTTCATTGCAAATACTCGGTATCATTATTTTAATAGCTGTAAGCAGGTACTATTATGGCTGTTCTTTCCAATGCCTGCTGCTGTCATACTTATCTTTTCAGGCTTTTGTTCCTCTGCCTTTTACATTCGGGGCCCTAGTTGTTGGTAGATGATCCAGGGTATGAATACAGGGAAAGCAGCTGTTGAGAGCTGGCAGGGTGCTTGCACAAGGGGTGTGTGTGTTTGTGCGTGTGTGTGTGTGTGTGTGTATATATGTCTGTATTACTGTGGGCAAATTGTGATTCAAAGCTGTCTTTGTGAGGACATTTTGGCATTTTTTAGAAGTGCTTTTCAAGGTGTAAAGACTTAGGTTTAGGCTCGGGTTAAGGTTAGGCATTTAGTTGTGATGGTTAAGGTTAGGATAAGTGGCTAGGGAATGCATCATATCTATGTCTGTCTTCACCGCTTGTGTTTGCATCCTGGGAATTCGGGTGGAGGGTTGTCAAGTGTTTGCAGGAGGCGGAGTTTTGTGTTGAAAAACACTCACACACTTGTTTTCCTGCGAGCTTGCAGTGGAAACATCTGTGCCTGTGTGAAGACTGCAGAAACGTCTGACCCATCGACGTCTAGATTGCCCTCAAATATCCCTGTCACTGTGTGTGGAGAAGAATGTGCTGCAGGGAAGTGTGTGTTGTGACCTTTTCTAATGCATGTTCTGCCTCTCGGTAATACAAGCTGAACAGATTTGTGGTTCAGATCATATAATCTGCTATATGTATTCTTTAAGATGCCATAATCCTCCTATCGTTTTGAAGATAATGTAAATTGGAGAGGATGTGGTGCAGGCTTCAGTGACAATGGTAAATCTGATATCAGATATGATGCAATGGTTTCTTGAAGGTCTGAGTTAATGTAGATTATTTTAAATGTTGCTCTGTAGATGAAAAAGACTTCACCGCGTTTCTGAGTGAGCTGTGTAGATTTGTCGAGCAGGAGCTGGTGGAGGAATTGGACAAAGCAGGATGTTGTGATGAATGTGGCAATTTCTTGGCATCGGTTGAAGACGAGACGAGAGGGGAGGGGAGGTAGGGGAGGGAGGGCGCACCGCTTTAAGCACCATCAACCAGATTGCTGTGCCATGTCTGTCAATGCGAGATGGTGAAAAGCAGCAGGTGCAACCTTGTGGCAAACTAAAACCCTAACTTTCTCACACACACACACACACACACACACACACACACACACACACACACACACACACACACACACACACACACACACACACACACACACACACAGCCCCCCAAGTATAATGCAATGATACCCCCACCCCAGATGCTTCATTCATGGCCACTTAGCAGCTTGACTGTCTGCCTGCCTGCCACCGTTTTCAAATGATGCATCACATGTGCATGTGTTTGGTGGATCAGATTGGCCGGATGATTAACACTTTCAATCACACGTTGCGAGTGCAGCAACTACAGGCAGAATAACTGCCTTTTTTTTTATGAAGTGCCCAGTTTACCTCCTTCCAATGACTCATACAGTTTCATAGATCTATGAAGCCACAACATTATAAATCTCTTTTACCTCGTAAGGTCTTTGAAAACTGCTCGGCCAGGAAATGTCGACCTCCAGAGTGGGCTGCCCGTTTCTTCTTGTCGCTCTGTAGCCCTCGTAGTAGTCTTTTATTGCCGGAAAATATTCAAAATTGCCCTTTTCAATAATCCATCACAAGGCGTTAGTCTAGCATAAGCTGTGAGATGTGTATTTGTTCAAAGTAAAATGAATGGGAGTGTAAGCCACTAAGATGGATTCAGAGGGAAGTCCACAAAGGATGATGGATTGGACAATTCAGCAGAAGGCGAAGGGATTTTCTCAAAGTGTCATCGTGTGAGGAAAGACTTCAATATGGAAGATTGAGTTTACAGTGGGAAAGATGGTGAGGGAAGGAAAAAGCTTCTGCCCATGCACGTCTTCACGAAATATCTTTCTGGGTGAGTGTAAAAGAAACCCCCCAAAGCCATTTTAATATAATCATAAAATCAAAAGTAAATCCTCACTCACTCATTAGCAATGCTCAGTACTGTATGTTAATTAAATATTACAAACAGTGCCATTTCCCACAGGCTGTTTGGGAGCGTCTTGCAATTTCTCTTACCATAGTAAACCGGTCTGGGTGAGTTAACAACCACATTAATCAGTGACAGGTGGCGCAATCCGTCTTTATTACAGTTGTTAAACACCGCAACCTTTATTCTAATGCTCCTCTTCACACAATATATAAAAGTCGAAAGACATCACAATAAAATACTTGACTAACTACAATTGAGTCCAAGCATCTAAAGCTGTAAAATCAAACCTACTGATAATACAAAATTCTTATTCTTAGAGAAACAGTGCAATCAATACTGACGGATCCCCAATAATACAACAATAATGTTTTCATGTAAGTGAATCACTCTGTTTTCGTGACTAGCGTTCAGCCGCATCATTCCTCAGCTTTGCCTCACTCTTCCTCTCGGGTTAATTCTGGTGGACATCAGTAGCTGCAGATTTGTGGTTTTCTGCTGTCAGTGCAGGTCTGTAAGCTTTAGTTCAGTAATAGAATCTGCAGAAAATGGTCGTTTGTTGGTTAGAGCTGGGATTTGTTACTGGATTATGTAGGAAAGCCCTGAATGCTACAGACTAAAGTGGTAACAGATAAAGGATTTTTTTTCTTTAAAGCCTCTTTAAAAAATTGCGCTTCATGCTTTTGGTATGCTTTTGGTAAGTTGCCTTACTGGCATTCATGATTGAAAAAATACCTTCTCTTTTCTCAAATTTTTCTAAATATTTGATTTAGCATCACGAGCGTGGGGAACCCCCACACGGAGAGCATAGAAGCTTGCATGAAAAATTTATCAGAGTGCTGTGTGGGCGACGGACTTTGGCGTTACAGTGTTGAGTTAAAATGGTATTAGTTTTAAATTTAAACTTCAGTGACGAAAATTTTTGTTATGCTTGCATAATAACAATAAAGAATCTTGAATCTTGTGATGGTCATCGTTTAAGAGATGTGTGAGGGGAATCCTTTTTGCTCCAGTGAAGCATAATACAATGCCATATATCTTCACCTGCTCTTTACCTTGACCTCATTATTTGAACACCACATTAATGCAGTCCCGCATTAGATGAGACAGCAGCTGTGTTTCCATCATGGTACAGTTTGGTTTGGCACAGTACAGTTTGCTATGGTAAAGCCCTTCATCAGGCTGGCGTTTTAACGGGTGTGCGCTGGCCATGTCAGCAAGATATGTACCGTGCTGTACCATTACTCTGGTCCCCCAAGGGAAGGATACGGAAAATTTCAGCGGTTGGGGCTGGGTTATGTATTTTGATACTTTACCGAATCCTTCCACTTGGTGGAAACATGCCAAAAGGCTCACTGGATCATAGTTCGCTGCACTGAAGAACATAGAACAGAGGGAGGGATGATAAACTCGGACATAAGATGCCGATGAAGTTCTCCGTGCCCCTCGTGACCAGCCATGTCTTTGTTTTAGGGGCTTAGTTTTTTAAAGGCATGATGGGTGGCCTGAAAGTGGATTTCTAAATCAGATAGGCTTTGATGTCTCTAATGGTTTAAGTCAAGCATGCTTGATCAAGTCTAGGCTCCTGCCTGTACCAGTCTTTGCTGTGCTTAATCTATTAAAATATTCACTCCTTGTTCTGTACTACAAGGACTGAAAGTTTGCGTGTGTACATGTTCAGGCTTTTTATCACCCACTACCCTCTGTCAGCACAATCCAAGCATTAAGTATCAACTTTTGAAGAATGCTGCTCCAATTTAATGTAGCGTGAATCGCTGGATAAATAGATAATTGATGCATAGATAATAGAGAATATATATGGTGCACCTTGCTGCATACATTTGCTTACTGATGAGACAAAACATACACATAGTTCTCATTCTCAAATGCTCTTGTTCATATTGTGTGTATATGATGAGTCCTTAGGTCATCCTTTGTAACTTTATTATACAGAACATTGTTCTGTTCAGTCGTCTTTACTGCTATAGCTTCCCTCTCTCTCCTAGTTAGGACCAGTAGCTGGATGCATCATGACAGACGCACAGTGAATGGATGTCTCTTAAAATGTGTAGTGTTTTCTTGTTTTGCATATCAATGCAGTTTGTCTCGCTGTCCTTGCTCTGTGTATATATGTACGTATGTGTGTGTGTAAGGCCGAAGTCTCCTTGTGCATGTCCTCTGGTTAAAACTGGCTATGAGGTTAGGACATGAAAGAAGACACTGCTGTGTCAGCACATTGCAGTGGCGTCATTCTCTTTTTCATTGTCACATGACTGAATCGATCAGTATACTGTATGGTGTGGCTTTCCTCTCTGTCGCTCACTTTCTAACAGTGAATGCTGCATAGATCATCTGTCACGCTGATGTCACCAGCGGCTACATCTCTGAAAAGAGCTGCAGGCTGTAGTGCAGCAAATCACAGATCTGAAGTATGTGATTACATTATCACAGGAAGTTGGATGTTATAAAATAAAGCAGGGGGAAACTAATTTAGATCTTTCTCTTACGTACCCGTTGGTGTGGAAAACGATAGTATCGCAGGTCTGGAATGAATAGGTAATGTGTGACGCATAATGCTGTGTAAATCGTCATGACACCTCTCTTGAGTTATGCCGAGAATGTGATTGCATCTTTCAGACATGAGACAGCTCCAGTGTAATGCAATAACTACAAATCCAAGGTCATTGTGTTGCTGCCTGCCATCCATTCTCCGGTTGGTTTGAAGGCTGACTGAGCTTTGTTGGCTAATATCCAGGTAGAGGTCTGTATAATTCAATGAAAGCAGAAGCCCATTCACACCGGACAAAACCCCCGCTAACGCTCACAAACATCTGGTCTTTGTCTTCAGTGTGAAAAGGATACAATTGGCATAAATCCCCAGGGCAAATGATTCCACAGCAGTCACAGCAATATTTTGTCTCAAGCTCTAAATTTGCAATGCCACATTTCCCTCTAGTCAAATGGCACTCAAACATTGGCATAGGCGTTCACTTTGAAAAGATTAACTGTAGAAAAAGTTAACAAACTAAGCCTGGGTCCACACTGTACGCGTGTGCAGTGTGTGACAGCAGCAGCAGCAGCAGCAGCCCAGTATTGCTGCGTCTGTTGCAGCTTTGTTTGACGACAAAGGGATCATGTATGCTTTGGAGCTGATGTGGCGGCTTTGCTGTGTTTTACATAAAGTTTTGCTTGTGAAAGTCATAAAGATACTTCTGTGTTCCAACTAAATGCTAGAACTCTACAGTATAAAGCTATGTATCCTTTGCTATGTAAAGCTTTGATTGAGGTTTCAGGGAACTGAAGTCGTCGGAGTGCTGTTATTTTGAACCAGAAACAAGATTGTGTTGTGTTTGTGATATTTGCGACGGATATAGATGCTGAAAATGAGGTGAAAGATCATTTTCACGGTCTGTTTTGCTGTGAAACACATGTTACTCATGCTCTCATCAGTTAGTTTGTGTGCCTGTATGAAAAGTGAGAAAGTCTGCACTTTTATCCGTTATGGACCTGGTCTCAAGGTCAACTATTGTAAACCATACAATGGGGAAAATGTCGGTAAGCCACAGCAGAGTGGAGTTTTGGAGCCAGGCATATTCCCGCTGATGTTTTGATTGAAAAAAAATGGGACACCTCTGACACGGACGACTCTTCTGTTGTTGTCAGTTGTGTTCTCTCTCTATTTAACCCTGCAGTGTCCTGACAAGTCAGTGGATGCCCAGTGCTGTATCTGGTCCACGCAATTAAATCAAATCATTAACATGTTGTAATTAGTTTGACCACAGGGGAGCCGCTTCGCTGGTTTAATGTGCCTTCTCATCAGGTCCGTTGCTCTTCGCTCTCCTCCTTCACTCTCTGCTGCCTCTGGCGCCTTCTCTCAGGGGTGAGGGGTGAGGAGAACAGAAGGTCAGGAGAGGTTGGGGGGGATGGTGGATGGGGGATGGCACTGCAGAGGCTATTTTATTAATGTCTAAGATTCTGTTCAAAGTCGAGGCAACTGTGGAAACGGCTGGTGCTGTGTATTCCAAAGACTCGGTTATCGCTGCTTTTCGTTTTTCAATCAGCGTAGATCAGGTGTTTTTGATTGTGCGTTTCATATTCGTTAATTCTTTCAACTTATCACTCAATAAGTGATCAGTAAAGTAGTTGGAAATGGAAGAAATAAACATTAGCTGCAGAATAACAGAAATGCCTCAAGGTACAATACATTCTCTCTGCATGGATCGATCTAAAAGCATCAGCATCTTCTTTCAGCAGCATTTAAATTGTTGCGATTATACCTCTGATTCACACACACACACACCTCCTGCTCTTTACTGCCTCTCCTCTCTGTCTCCTTCATCCTCATTCATTCATTATTACAGTGAGTCAGTGCGGCTCATGAATGCAGGATTGGATTGAACAGGGCTCTTACAGTGTGGAGGAGGCAGAGTGGAGACAACAGAGCAGCACTGGTCCCTTAAGGTTAGATATGAGAGTGATGTTGCTGAGCAAGCTTTTATCACTGTTACACAGCAAGATCGGTCACCATAGATCGTCTGCAGCCCAACTCCTCTCCCCTCTGTTTCTTTATCTTCCATCGCTCCATGCTCCCGCCCCTCTAATGTTATTGTTTCTTCCTACATCATCTGTTTTTTCTTTGTCCCCACTTTCTCTCCCTGCCACTTTCATCTCAGTTCATCAGTTTTTATTTCTTGTTTTTTATCTTTACCTTTATTGCCTTTCTCTTTCCAAGATTATTGCAAAGTAAATCTCTCCTTCTGCTGCCTGACGTGGCTGCGTCCATCCATCACAAACACCGGAGCTGAAACATTAAATTGAGGTCAATGATGCCCCATAAAACTGCCGCTCCTTATTCCTCCTTCACTCATACAATTGATGCACGTGCACCTCTTTTGTTTCTGTGTGCGAGTACGTAGAAGTTCATGTGTGCACGTGTGAAGCTGACGCGCGCTGACCTTGGTTGACGTCTAAGTCAATGAGTCACAATTGATGTGTTCTTTCTTTCTTGATTATTTCCTTTCAATTTTCATACGTATGTTTCCCCCCCCATGCACACTTGTAAACAAACACTTTCTCAAACCTCATCGGATATTGCTGATATTGAATTCCATTGGTATTGTATTATATATTCAAATGTGAAGAGCAAAGTCAGCACAAAAAACAATTGAACATTAGCTTCAATGACCATATAGATGGTTTGGGTGCTGACTTAACATAAAACAAAAGTGAAATGCCAATAACCTTAATGGCTACCTGCTAATCCATTACACGTGTATACAAACGCCTCTGATATTTTGTCCTTCGTGTGTTGAAGGTCTGTTGTGTAATTGAGTGAAAGGAGCAGGTAGTGCGCCATACGTTCGTCATTGGCATGCATCCACTGTGCTCCGGTGACGTCTGCCACCGTAGCATGTGTGTGTGAAACGTGACGGATCGCTCCCACTGTGTCAGCATATTCCTCAGTCGGGTGGCACTAACCTGCCCTCCCTTCATCCTGGCTTAAGGCAACCTAGAGGTCCTAAACAATCCCGGCTCGGTGCCAAGCGGGCAGGGTAGGGCGTCACGTCGGGAGCGGTTTTATGACCCCTTTCGTCCTCCAGTTGGGCAGAACACAGTTATGTTGATGGATGGAGTGGCTATAGAGAGATGCTGACATAATCACCCAGGAGGAATAAAACATGGCTGTACCTGCCTGGGTGCCTGAGAAAGGTGAAGCTGGAGATTGGAGGGCAAACAAATCGGCATAACCGGTGATCAACCTTTGCCCAAAGACTGAGTGTCTGGGTGCACCTTCTATCGGGCTTAAACTAGACTAAATGTTTAAGTGGCAAAAGAAGGGTCACCCGTCTGTATGGTGAGATGACAGCAATGATTAGTTTAAACTCGGGCACAAAGCCCTGCTTACTTGCACAATTTAATTTCCTTTATGAGCCATCTCCATGCAGGAGATTTAAATCTGAAACCCCCTGCAATCTATAAAATGTATCAAACTAAGCAACTCCGTTCTTCGCTTTTATAGAAGTTCATCATATTGTGTGTATAAAGAGTGTTTCTCTAGCTCGGGCTTTGTGGCACATTTTTTAATTTCAAGATGGAGATAAGATGGCACCTCTTGCCATCACTGCCAACTATAATTAATTGTTTATTGTCTCTGGGTGGTAATATCCGGTTACATTGTGTAATGGTTTGACTACTGCAGTGAATTGTCTCTCCAACCAGCAGGATATGAGAAATGAGCAAAGTGAAAGGAGTTTAAAAAAAAAAAAAGAGAGAGAGAGGGAGGGCGAGGAAAAGTAAGTGAATAAGTAATGGACACCTGCTTTCTGTGCTATATAGTAAATCATGTAGATTTGGAATGAAGCTGTGACACGGCTTCAGGCTCAAACATGCACTAATACGTACCTTTTATTTTTCAAATAAATATACCCTGTGTATATCCTGCAGTTTTTTTCAATATGTATGTATGTGCACACTGATGGAAGACGGATCACTATAGTCTTGGCCATTTTGTGTGCATGTGTGTGACTATGCGTCTGCATCAGACTGATAAGTGGACTTGCTGAAGGGTCTTTTTAGTCTTAAAAAATATTTTCTTATTTCTCTCTTTCCCCCCGAACGTTGTGTTGAAAGTCATAATTTAATTAAGTCAAGATAACAAGTTGGACTTGACTTTTTGCTGGAATGACATTTGAGGAGTGAACTTGCATATTTTTGCTCCTGTGATGAAAATGTGGGGCTAGTAAAAGATGCAAGCCCCTTCAGGTGAAATCATGGCTGCTTTTCATTCAAATGTTGGCGTGACAGCAAAAACGTTTCGGTGAAGCAGACTGAGATATAATGAGTTTTTAAGCTTCCACTCTGGAAAAAACAAGTACGTTTGTCTATGTGCATGTGTTGTGTAATCTGGCAGGGACAATTTGTTTCTCTGGACTTGGGATGGTGGGGGTGGGGATGGTAGGGTTTGGCATTTGTGAGTGTCAGACATTGGATGTTTGCGAAAAACACCAATGCAAACACGGTGTCAATTGAATGTATTGCGAGAATTCAAGGAAGTGACATTAGATCTCTCAGTTTCTCAGTATTGTGGTGTTTAGATCTCGTGTCACCAGGTGACATTCCCGCCCTACAGATGGAGGCAGCAGCATCTTTGTGCTAGTAAAGCGAGCCAATTACAAATGATTTTGGGGTATGCCTGCAAAAAACTAAGAAGTGACCACAAAAAAGTGTTTTCTATGGCTAAAAAAAAATATAAAATGCACTGCAGAAGTGTGTAGTGACTGACTGGTGTGTAGCAGTTTTGACATTGAAAATTAAAATTTAAATGGAAAGTCTGCTTTTGGCTGAAAATTTGCGTGTATGTGCGCGCATGCATACACAACCATCATAATTGGCCACATTGCTTGCGGCAATGTTCCAGGTGTAATTATAGAAAGTTTGCCCCCGATTACAGCTGGTAAATGGCTTCGACTCACATCTCTGCTGGATTATGCAGGAACTTTTTTCCACTTGTCCAACTAAGCTTATCTACCTTTAATGAGTTTTCCCTTCCTGTGGCAAAAAGGCAAAGTCTGATTGGCTCTCCTCACTGCCCCTGTGGGCTAATGTTTGCACCCCCCACTCTCTCACTGTGGTTTGCAGGAGTGGACAAGTTGCAGGTTTGCCCTCAGGTCAACGTGAGACCTCTGGAGTTTTCAGGCCAGTTGTTACAGACTCTTCAAAAGATTTAATAATGACCTCAGGGCTGCTGGTGAGTTCCACTGATCTCAGAGCAGGTGTTCTGAGCTCCCACAGGTCTAATTTATTTACAGTCACAGGTAACAGTGGGTCATTAAGAGCATTAATGAGGAAAAGTGGAAAAACTTGCAGTGTATTGATTAAAGTTCCTGATCGTGTGTCTCTTTTTTTTTCGATAGCCATCATGTACGTGATGGGAGCTCTGGGACCTGCAGCTGGTTACCTGCTGGGTGGCGTCCTCATCGGCTTCTATGTCGACCCCAAAACTGTAGTGAACATCGACCAGAGTGACCCTCGCTTTGTTGGCAACTGGTAAGTTTGAACAAATATTATGTGACATGCTATTTCTTTCAAGATATAAGAAGGAATACTGAATATCCCTTATTGCTGTCGTGGGGTCTATTACACCAGGTTTATTCAAGTATTAAATACACATGTTGTATGAGTTAATTCATTGAGTTTGCTAATATGTTAGACCAACTTTAAATCACATCATTCCAATCCAAATGCTGTCTGCTTAGGAGGATGCTTTAACTTGCTTATGTCTTCTATTTTTACAGCAAACAACATAACATCACTGTCTTATTTTTGAAGACGCATGATTGAAAGTGACAATGCTGGTGTGACTACCTGTTTGCAGGTGGAGTGGCTTTCTCTTGTGTGCCATAGCCATGCTGCTGGTCATCTTCCCCATGTTTGCCTTCCCCAAAAAGCTGCCTCCCCGCCACAAAAAAAGGAAGAAGAAAAAGATTGGCTCACCGGGTGATGTGTCCAGTGATGACGACATGATGAAGGAAAAGTCCAGGAGCAAAGGCCAGAACGTCTCCTCCTCCATGGGCTTTGGGAAGGACATCAAAGGTGAGGACTACATAATATCAGCCCTTCTTTTCAGCCTCTGGACTCCTGTTAGGAGTCCGTTATAAAAAAAGAAACTGAACTATTGATGTACAAATGACTCATTATCCAATCAATGGCTGGGTTTAGTCAACTTGGAAGCTCCATTGATATCTGCTTTAAAGGTGTTATTGATTGATGATGGAAGAGGTTGTCCACACAGTTGCCAATGAAGCATGTAATTCACTGTAAGCATGTTTTTTTTGTTTTTACTGCACAGTGGCTCCAATTTACCTCAGTTAATGAGTAGTAAACATGGCTAAAGATCGCATGTTATCGATGCCAGCTGAAGACCTCTTTATGCCTAGCCTCGCAGCTTTCATCGTCACGAAAGCACAGTCGGTCTGTCCGTGCCTCTGTCCATCTCATGAACGTGATATCTCAAGAACGTGGGAGGGGGTGTCTTCACATTTGGTATTCAAATCAAGGATGAGCAGATTAGAATTTGGTTGTCAAAGCTCAGAGGTCAAGGTCACTGTGACCTTGGATCTGTCTCATTCTGTGAACAAGGAATTCTTGGAAGGAATTTGACTTCAGTCAATTATATCTCACCAAATGGATCTATTTAAAAATGACCAGCATGTTCAGTGAGCAACACAAGCTCCCTTTTTTTTTTTTTTTTTTATTAACAGAATTCTACCGCAATCTTTCTGCAGGCTGTTTACAAAGTATGTTTTTCATTTTTTTTTTTTTTTTACCAAGTACCCCAGTTTGGGAACCGCTTATCTAGTGCAAACATCGACTTGGTGGCCAATTATGATTAATTATTTTGTTTTTAAAATGTTTTAATATTAATCTTGTTTCTCCACTACAATCCTGGATAGTTTTGGATGGATATAACTGCAACTTGACTGGCTGTCAAAACCATGTCACAAAACCTTTGCTGCTTGTAACTGTGCTCCTCCGTGCATCGGCACATTTTTAATATATCTGAGCCACATAGCTGGGGAATCTCCTTGTTTTCTCTGGGAGAGCCCTCTGGATAAGTCGAGTCCTGCGCCAGTGATTCCTAGTTATCTAGTATCTCATTTTTCTCTCTCGCTCACTCAGACAGTTATCTCTCGCCCTCTCCTAAATGAGCTCTCGAGGGAATTTTGTCACGTTTCCACACGCAGGAGCAAACAGACTGAGCAGCAGAGCAGGAAAAAAAAAAAGAAAAAAGCGTGTTTGTGCTCACACTCTCCATCATACCCTAAATTACTATTATTAATTCTACATGTATTTAACTGGATGCATATTTACTTATGTGCATAGCCCATAGCAGCAGTTCAGACAAGGATAGGGTAGATGACTGAATATGTATCTATGAATGAATTATATAGTAGCTTCTTCAAACTGCTAGCTCTCCTGCTGTTTGATTTGTCCCAACAGGATATTTTTTGGCTGTTGTGCAAACTATGGCTTATTTAGCAAAAGCTGGCACTTCACTCTTTGGGTGTGTAATGGATTTCAGAGCTGTGTGCGTCTCCTTTCATTTGAGGTTTGTGTGTTTACTGTACAAATTCAGCACTTTTTGTGAAAGATATGCTGCACAGCAAGTGACTGTTTTCAGCAATAATTTTTTGTGCCCTTCAGATCATCAGCAAACACTGAAAAATGCCAACGCTGTTTATTTTTTAGTGATGCACATCACAGGCATACAGTTTTGATCATGGAATGTTCCAGACCTTGGTCAATTGCTGCAGGAAAGCACATAACGAGCATTTCTCAAAATGTGTATTTAATTAAATTTTAGCGAGTGTAAATGGAAACACTGCAGACATGTACTATATATCATAGTCGGTAAACTGAAAAAGGAGGTAACACTGCAACAATGGGTGAGTGCTGAACCCAGAAAGTAGCAGGTATATTCAAAGAAATGTGAATTGGAGTACTTCCAATTGGGGCTGGGTGATGTGGGAAAGAAATCTTATCACAATGTACTTTTCAATATCATTTGATATATATATATATATATATATATATATATATATATATATATATATATATATATATATATATATATATATATATACATATATCTCAATAAATCAATATTTCTGTCAAACTTAAAGGTAAGGCTGGGTAATATGGCTGATATATAATATCAAGATATTATTTCTTTTTAGGCTCTGAGATGTGTGCATGATAGATATACATAGTACATACATATACAACTACATAGACTCTATATATGTACTCTATGTACTACAAAGAGTTCTCAAATACTTCATATATGGAGAGAATTTGATTTGAGGTATTAGGGAAATCAAATAGATTCCATCGGATATGTCAATCATTTCTGGTTCAGCACTAGTTGTTATGACATCATTTAATGTAATTAGAAGAGCGAGTTGAATCAATAAGTCCAGCAGTAATTATTTTAAGGGGCAAGAGCCAGATACATGACTTAGACAGCTGATTACTGAAATGGACATCAATCAATTAAGTCACTCTTTGGAGTTCAGTTGAGCGAGTGTACAGAATCACCAGACAAAAAGTTGATTTACCATTCCAGCTATAGATGAATAAAAACGACATACCCTGTACTAGCTCCATTGGTTGAAACACTTCTTGTGCAGAAACATTTTATCACAAACCAGTGGTCTGTCTGATTGAGAGAACAGCTGCTGCAAACATGAACAGTACCTCGCCATCTGTCCCCCCCCCCCATAGACGATTATAACCCAAGTCCAGAGCCATAAAATCATTAGCATCACTATCCTATTCCATACTGTTAAATCTGGAATGACACTGACAGATGCAAACATTCCCCACCTACAACATGATTAACTGAGTTGGTGCGGAGACTGCGATCTCCAAACCAAGGCACCGTGCCAACCAGTTTTATAATAATCCTGATAAAAGGTGATAATAATCCACTTTACATACTTCCTGCCTCTTCTTCTGCTCTTTCTTGGCTTTGTCGCATCACATAAGGTAGACAAAGCTCCCATGGCGCCCTCATGACTGTAAGTAATATTTTACCCTAAAATATAGTACCTAAACATTTTTATCTCTATAGTAGGGATGGCCTTATTAATTCCCTAACCTTATCACAACTAAATGTCCATCCTCCTTGAACATCAACCAATCAAACGTAATGTAAACAATAGATTACAACATTGATTTCTGATTTGTTGTGATCTTTATCTACATTGTTCCTTAGCAACATCGTGGCTGTACAGTGCAACGTAATTGCTGCATATGCTATGAAAAAAGGTGCAATGAAATGAATGAAATTATCACTGTAGTACCAGTGCCATGTGGTACTACAGCCCTGTACAATATGTTTTGCTGCCATGTCTGCAAGCAGAGCGAATAAAACAAACTTTATTAGCAGTTGGCTCTGGCCCAAGTTTGAAGACCTCCCTGCAGCATGTCCTGTATCTTCCTCAGGACATCCCATATAGTAATAATAAGGGCCACACTACTGGAGCTCCCTCCTCCTCCTAAAGTAGCAATAGCTGTGTCCCTGTGGATTGCAGAGATCCTCATTCTGTCACACTGCTCCTGAAATCTTTCACCTTAGCCACGTACAGGGCTGGAGGACGTGCCAATGACCCAAGAAGTCTCCTACAGCCTTGTACCTCTCGCAAGGACATTAAAGCAAAACTCTTCTTATGCAAAGAGCATAAAACATCAAAAAATAGCATTCTTATAGTCTAAGAGCAATGTCAGAGATGTGCCTTTTCTTGTAACACCCAGCTAAGCTTTCATGGGATGGAACCTTGGCGTTTACTGACGGGCACAGTGTCAGAGGACAAAACACAATTTTTTTTTTAAATTTAGGAGTGTTAAATGACACATGCTGACGTCTTTGGCTTGCGGAAGTCAGGGTGATGTCATGATTTGAGAGATACAATTCAACAGGGAGGCCCAGTCCGAGTTGCCATGACAGCAAGCATCTGCACGGCTGATGTGTCTGCGAGTAAGATACTGTATCCCGCTTGGCTCCTGGACCGCCTCTCGTCAAGCAGTTTGACGATACAAGGTTGATAGTGTCTAGGCTGTGCAGAGCACGGTTTGTTTTGTGCCCACAATATAGATTAGGGGTCCGACATCCTATTTTTGTGCGACAGCGCTTGTATTTGCTTCCTTCGCACACCTGAGAATGGAGCGAGTTCACTTTATTGAAACTGTCATGGGAACACTTGTAACCATCGCTAGCAAATCAACATGGCAGGTCGGTTCCATTTCTGCTGTTTATTTTCAACAAAGTCAAACTCCCAGACATAATGTGGACACTGCAGTGGCTTTTTCGTAAGGCTTTCAGCCACAGCATGTCCCCCCACTCCCTGGAGGAGGAAAACATTTTGCAGCCTTCTTGTTTGCAGCCGATGATGAAAACATTCCTGTTCCATTAAAGCCTTTCCCTTAACACGTCTGTTATCGCAACCAATAACTCAAAGTTGTTGTCCTTCCTGTCGTGTAAAGCTGCCGACCCCCTGACCAGAAATGCCAAACTGGCAATCTCCTACAAAAATACACACATAATCCACATTTGTTCTTGTATACATACTTGTATGTTCAAGTGTCTTAAAGCTTAGTAAGATTTCAAGTAACTGCAATCAGAGGCAATTAAAAGTACAGTGTTGTTGTTTGTTGTTGATCAGATTGGGTTCATTTATAACCTGGTAGCAAAACAAAGAGCATCGGTGTGTTTATGTATCTTTTCCTACAACAGATGAGAGACGTGATTGAAGAGGAGTGTTTATTTAAGCAAAGTGTGTTAACTCTCTTATTATCGAAGGCAATTGCTATGTAAATGTATTTGGGTTGCAGATAAAGCTACATCTGTCTTTCCTTAATCACAGCCTGCCATTAAGATGATCTCATGGAGTAGAATGTGTGTGTGTGTGGAAGTGAATGTGAGCCAAATTAAGAGACTGATTGTGTGTTAATTACAGCGTTTCTTTAATGAGCTCTCTGTCTTGTGTCCCTCTCTCCAGACCTCCCCAAGGCAGCGCTGAGGATCCTCAGCAACGTGACCTTTCTGTTCGTCAGTCTGTCGTACACGGCTGAGTGCGCCATCGTCACTGCCTTCATCACCTTCATTCCAAAATTCATTGAGTCACAGTTTGGTATCCCCGCCTCCAACGCCAGTATATACACTGGTAAGTCTTTTTGATACAAAAGCTTTAGAGCAGAGTCGGACATATTTCGAGTTTTCCTGTGAGTCAGTGCGCTCGCCGTCCCATGTGGGGCTGCTGACACACAGCCTGTGATGACTGATTCTCTCCCACTTGCTCTCAGCAGCAGCTACTGTCTGGCAGTTTTATTTGATTAATTATTTTAGGCATCATCAGAATTGCTGTTGTCCATTTGGTAACAAATTAATTAACTGACAAATTGGGTCATCACACAAAATAAGTACAAATATCGTAAGAAAATAGTGTCAATCCATCAAACTGACCCCTGCAAAGGTTTTAAATATTAAAATCCATTTGTGACTATTGCCCTTTGTGCATCACAATGATTATAATTCAACCTAAAAACATTAAGTTACTAACACTGTTCATAAATGAATACTAAATTAATTCAAATCTTCAATGTAAGATATTGAAATTAATGTTTCCGTTGTCCAAAATTAAAATAATGCTATATAATAATATAATCAATAATTTTGATTAATTCTTTGTTTATTCACTGTGACCTGGTCTTTGAGATGGTGATAAGCGATACATCGGCACATGCCGTGTACAGCGCTGGTCTGGTTTGGTTTTGGCTCACATTTGTTCACACCTTTCCACATGCGCACATGATTCACAGTTGGAGAGCAGCTCTATGACTCATGGAGTCTTTCAGACTCTGATTCAGTAATAAACGCACACATCTCTTTTGACTGCAGGAGATGAGAACATGATGTGATCACTTGCTGGCACACACACACGCATGCACGCTCACACTCCCCTCTGTTCTGCCTCTGATTTGTGTACTGTATATGTCGGGTGTAGAGAAAACGGTCTAATCCACTGGCCGTCAACTACCTGGCTATCAGAGTTGTTGTAACTATAGGACGGAGTGACTGGAAACTCAATTATGGCCTTGAAAGCAAGAAAAGTCAGTGTGTGTGTGTTTGTGTGTGTGTTTGTGCTGGCTAACATACGGTCATTTCCTGTCTCACATACGTAAACACACCCCCACATACACAATGCCATTGCCTCATCTCATCTTCCTGTTGCCAGGATACAAGGGTAAGGGCAAATGGGTGGTGTGGTTGCCATGGCTACCCAGATGATGCCAGATGAGGAGAGAACACTTTTTTAAAACTGACTGACTGACTGACTGACTGACTGACTGGAAGATGAGACTTACATTTTTTAATTTTCTAAATAAATCGTGACATATTTATTGGTCAGGCCAGTTGAGTTGTTTTTTGAAGTTTGGTTGTCAATGCCATTCTTGAAACTTTTGTGTTGAAATTATTTGGTTTTAACATCCCAGATCTAAATGTATATGACAATCTACAGTGGCACATATGAGCATAAAATTATGAAATGGCGTCTCCAGAGTCGAAGACTCTATGGAAGAGGACCCACTCCCACTATTATATATAAAGGGCTCATTGTAAGATAACAATAATCTTATATAATAAAATAATTCATAAGGAATGAAAACTATGTTCGGTTAAATTTAAAACTCTTAGGGAAAGCAATGAGCTGTGCAGGACTTAATGTTATTTATGTTTTTCTGTGCTTTTGTTCGTAATAGTTCAAATACGTGACACTGACAGGCATAAACTATAAAAACAACACCAAATATGACGGATTAAAATGAAAATAATCTCACAAATGACTATCTTGTGTGTGTGTATCGTTCCCTGTTAAAGAGCTGCCACTGCCGCATCCTCATTAGATACAGAAATAACACTAACATATCACACGCCTCCCGTCGCTGCTGCTGTCTGTACTCGCTGCCTGCTTCTGTCTTTTTGCAGCTCTGCTCATCTCAGCCGCTGCTCCTTTTAACAAGGCACTTTCTTATGTCATTATTTTGTCTCTTTTTTCCCCCCCTTTGTTTCCTCCCATGCCTGTGCGGTAACGAGATGCCACACAAATATTGTTTACTGCAGGCAAACGCACAGCTACTCTTATCAGATCAATATAAAAGAAATAATTACATCATGCCAGCATCGCTTTTAATCCAGCTAAGGTATGTTTAAATTGTGTAGTCTTTGGTCATTTTCGTTTGGATTGGATTGACGTGATGGTGAACAGACACAGGTTTTACCAATAAGATTAATGTTCCACTTCAGGTTTTATAGTTGGGGTCGTATTATTGTTCTAGTGAAAGGGTCAATCACACTAAATACTTGACCCTTCAACCTGTAGAAGCTGTTTTTTCGTTTTGTTTTTTGCTGAAAAACAAGTTATTTTAAAACTGCATACATGTATTTTCTGGATATATTCCAAAAAAAAAGTGAGGTTATTATAACATTGCGTAAACAACAAATCTAATAGTAGCCTATGGCTTTTGCACAGTACTGTAATACAACACGATAACGTGTGTGTGATGTGGTATCTGTTCTGATTGTGTACATGTTAAATCCTTTAGAAAGTACAAGGTTTTAGCTCAGAAACATGCACTGACGGGATAATATTATACTGCCCAGCTCCCACTGAACAGACTTAAAGAGACACTTTTTTTGTATGTAACTGTTGCCCTCTCTGTCTTTCTCTTGATCTTTGTTACACACACCCACACACACACACACGCAAATACGTCTCTGTTGTTCCTCAGTCTCTGACAACTCTCCCCCACAGCTGACTGACCTCATCTTGCCTGTTTCCCGGTCATAAGTGCCTGTAGCTGGGTTCGTGGGCTACCATGTGCAGCCTACCACTCCGCCCTGCCCCTAGCCTGCTTTGTGCCTTTCTTCATGTTGTCATTTAGCTCAAGTGGACAGAAAGCACGTGCCCCTGCGATACCCACGGCCTGAAATGACTCACTGGTGGCCCCAGTGAAGCCTGATCACTCCGATACTGAAGCTAATTATTCCTGGTTTCATGTGGTTTTTCACATTGACATTAACATGTCCTGTTTTCATGGCTCGGCTTCCAACGTGACACTGAACGGTCTTTAACATAAAAGAATAACACTATCATTATTGATGTTGCTACACTAATTGAAACACCGCGCATCTTCAGTCGTGCCTTACAGTAATGAATTCGCTCTCGACATTCTGTCATGATTCAAATTCCGTGTTCTATTTCTGTGCTGTTTGCAACACTTGTGGAATTCTTCCCTCCCATCTAACACACTTTTCTCTGATCTCCATCGCAGGTGTGATTATTGTACCCAGCGCCGGGGTGGGCATCGTGCTGGGGGGTTACATCATCAAAAAGCTGAAGCTCGGTGCCAGAGAATCGGCCAAGTTGGCCATGATCTGCAGCGGCGTGTCACTGCTCTGCTTTTCCACACTCTTTATAGTGGGCTGCGAGAGCATCAATCTAGGAGGCATCAACATTCCTTACACCACCGGGTAAGAGCAAATGTAACGGCAGGAACAGATCATTAAACAGCAACTAAAAAAAAAAGCTGTTTTCCTCAATGAATTCAGTCGGCTCACTCTGTACAGGTATGTGTGGTGACTTAGTTTAAATCTGTCCTATCTTTGGACTTTGTGCTTGGACATCTTTACCCATCTTCCTGTCTAAAGTATTATGATTATTATTTTTTTTTAATAAGTCTCCAGTCTCAAACTCACTGAGAATCCTGATGAACAGAGAGGAGACGATATGATAACATCGGAACACAATTTAAATTGAAATCACAATATGAAACAGTGCAATTAGCTGCTACTGCATATATGAGACCATTGCAGTGTCTGCTGACAGGAATAAGGAGGTACTCGACAAAAACCCTGACTCATCACCACTTATAACCAAAGTAATTAGTTCGACAAGTCATACCACTCTTGTAAAAAATTTGCCAGTAGCTATTCACACTTTGGTGGCCTATTATATTATTGTGCAGTAAAATGTTGATCCAGTATGAATGACTGCATTTTACATTAGTGTTTATACTGGGACCGTATACTGCATTTGAAGTCGTATCTGAAACAACAGTGGGAGGGAGGGGGTGGGGAAACTGTCACTGCTCTCATCATCATCATCATCATCCTCTTCGTATGTTGTGTTGGAGTGCGAATGATTAATTAGCAACACTGGCATCTGCTCCAGTGGCTCCGGTGAATCACTGCCACCTCTATTTCTGATGCGGCTGCTTGACACCGCATCAGCAACCCGGCTGCAGAGTTAACACTCATCTGACGTGTCAGCCCCACGGACAGAAATATGGCGAGGGACTTCTGTTGGCACACGAGATTAGGAACACACTCGGGCACACACACGGAAGGCACTAGGAACAGCGTGCAGACTCTGCGAACTGTAATTACAAACATATTATACATATTGACTCAAACAATATCCCACGTTAACGCAGTTAACACAAGTTTGATTACTTCTGGTGTGCGCTGACCTCCTTTTGCCTTGATTATCAAAAAAACAGATGTCCGACTAATTGCTGAGACCTGAGCAGAGAAAAAGTAAGAAGCAAACTAACCACTCTAAGCACCGATATGCGTATCCGTAATGTGCTGGCAGCTGCCTGGCGACTTCCATTTCGGACACCTACCCTGATCCCCCTCTCCCCCTCTCACTTTATCATGACAAATGTGAATGTCTGTGTTTCTAAGGAGATTCTCGGGTGGATTTTTTTGTTGTGATGTTAACACACGTTCATGTTTCATACAGGATGGCAGTCATCCATGTTGGCCTTTGTTTTAAGATGATTTGGTTGGCACTTGATAGACCTTTAGAGTTTATAGGCCAGAGTCTCTTAAAAATCACATAGTTCTATGTGAAGTACAGCTGCAACTAACGATTATTTTCATAATCAATTAATCTGTCGATTATTTTCTCGATTAATCGTTTGGTCTATAAAATATCAGAAAACCTTTAAAAGTCTTGATCGGTGTTCGTCAAACCTGAAAATGATGTTCTCAAATGTCTTGTTTTGTCCGCAAACCAAAATGATTCACTTTTAATGATTTCTTTGTTATCCAGAGCAAAGAAATTAAGAAAATACTTTCATTTAAGAAGCTTAAACAATCTGAAACTTTTAATCAAGATTAATTTCAAAATGTGACATTGATTAGACAGCTCTAGAATTTATATATCAACTGCATGTAGCAAAACATTTTCCAGTCCAGTTGGTGGTGTAATCTTGTTTTGGTGAAAGGACACCACTCCAACACTCCCCACTTCGAGGACATAAAAATGGAGCTAACTTCGCTGATACATCAACATTTTTTTTAACTCAAATGTAAGATCGATTATGTATCGTGTGCAACACATTAACTTTAGTATGAACAGGAACTGTCTAGTAACTCTCTGTGGACACCGAATGCGGAAAATATGCATCATCCACATCATGTCACTCAACACTCCAGGGCCAAACTGCAGAGTCTCTGTGAAGTTTACTTTTCACATCACAGAGCAAATCAGAGCGATTATTTGCCAAATAGTCGGCGTGTCCTTTAAAGTCCGGTAGCTGACCCATTAGTAACTGTTCTCTTTGTCTGAGCCGCTGTTTATGGAGGGGTCAACGTGACCGTGTGAGCCTGTGGAGCTCCTCATTATGAACAGCACCGGTCACCAGTCACTGGAAGCACCCACATGAGGAATGTTTAGCCCAGTGTCTGTACTCACACGGTCTAATCTAGACGTGGCTGTCCCCACACTCACAGGCAGGAGACAAAGAGACATGTCATATGCAAAAAATGGCCTCCATCCTTTCAGTGCCACCATCACTGCAAGATATTACATATTATGTATTTGTAAAAGCAGAAATTGATTGATTTATTTTTTTATTGCTGTCATTTTCCCTGTTCATTGTGAGCAGTACTGTGAAGCCTCTTACGCTCTTGTCTCTGTATGCTCTCAAACAACGTAAAAGGGTTTAGCAAGGGCCGGGGTTTAGCCTGGAAAAGGATGTGGGCAATCAGTGCAGTAAGCCCTCAAACCCCAGTGAGGCTAATGTACACACACACACACACACGTTTGCTTAGCATTCGTAGTGAGGACACTCGATTGATATAATGCATTCCCCTAGCCCCTTACCCTAAACTAAGTGCCTAACCGTAACCTAAATCCAATTTACCTTAAAACCAGGTCTTAACCCTCAAACCCTTTCAAGGGGTGACAGAATGTGAGGAACAGCCTAAATGTCCTCACAAACCCAAATATGCTTTCCCTGTAACAACCAGCATGAAATGTGGATGAGTATCATTTTATGGTTTTGTTTTATGGAATTATTGATTAATAATACCAAATAATCCTGCCACATGTGTGTGAGTGTGTGTGTGAGTGTGAGTGTGAGTGTGTGAGTGTGTGAGTGTGTGAGTGTGTGTGTGTGTGTGTGTGTGTGTGTGTGTGTGTGTGTGTGTGTGTGTGTGTGTGTGTGTGTGTGTGTGTGTGTGTGTGTGTGTGTGTGTGTTGGCATCACACAATGCTGTTGTGTTTGTTAGCGCTTGTTGCCGGCTGTTCCGTGGGGCTCGGTGCGAGGCTTTCCTAAAGAAAACCAACACTTCGCTTCACTGCCCCCCCGGATTAAGGTTAAAGTCATAGTTTTGTTTTGCTAAGAGCATCTGTTCCCACGCCGCCCGTGGAGCAGCTGTAGGTGTCGCCTCTGTCCCTCCATCGTCACACATCACCTCAGTAATTAAAAGGTCTGTGTGTGTGTGTGTGACAGATTAATAATAAGACGCCAAGATGACAGTAGACAGAGCAGGGAAGATTGGTGTCCTATAGTTTCCGCAGCGTTGCACTACACATTTTTTTTTTTTTTTTTTTTTTAACTTTCCAAATGATATACACAGCATTTTCTTACTTTTTAATGACTACCTATGTCTTTTTTTTTTGCTGAAACTAAATTTTGTGGATTGATGCCATGCAGAGAAGGGAAGTGGGGACAAGAAGTATTATCCTCGTTGCAGCAGGGAGTTTTACTTTTTATGAGAAGTTTTAAACTCTTAAATGCAACACGGCGCCGTAAATTTCTTAAATGATGTGCTTTCTGTTCCAGCATGGCCCCACTTGATAAAGATAGTAAATAATGTAAGTTAGTGTTTAGACAAATAATAAATGCTCCTGTAGATGGAAGAATGGCCAAGGCTTCTGCCTCTCAATATAGCATCTCTGTGAAAATACTTTACTAAGTGTGAGTAAAACAGAGAAGAAAAACAAACTTGTCTGTTAAATGGATTGTGAAAAACTATAAAAACATGGACACATGAAGTCTCTCAAATGAAATGGAGACAAATGGCTGTAAGGCAGGGCTGACTGATTTTAGGTAAAATATTGAAATGGTGAACATTGAAGCCTAAACATACAGATTTGCATATTCACATTCTTTATTTTTCTTGCCGTGTGCAGTCCGACCTTGACGATGACCCACAGGAACCTGACGGGCAGCTGCAACGTGAACTGTGGCTGCAGAATCCACGAGTACGCGCCCGTCTGTGGCTCCGACGGCATCACCTACTTCAATCCCTGCCTGGCTGGATGCAGCACTGTGGGCAATGACAGCACTGGGGTGAGGGCACACAGTAAAAACCACACACACTCATGATCCTTTAGTTCTTCTGTCATTTAAACAAGTACAACAAAGCAATTTATGGATTAGTTGATGAAATGCAAACGATAAAAGAAAATGATGATTAATGTTTCCAGAGAAGGAAACAAAGACCTGCTGTCTGTATGATCTCCTCCGAGCTTTCAAAGTCCAGGAAGTTTCAGTCAGGAAATTATAATAACATGTGGAAAGAAATTGTCCGGTTTCTTTGTTCAGATCACAGATTGCGACACACGGCCGGTGCCACCCAGTCTGTCTGTGTCTGACTTTCACTGTTGACTTTCCAGCATATCGACAATAACTGGAGTCTTTGGCTTCAAGTCTTCAGTGCGAGTACAAAGTAGGATTTCCTCATGTTGTTGTTGTTTTTGACCACAGATTCGGAACTACACCGACTGCGGCTGCGTGCAGAGCAAACAGGTCATCACTCCGTCCTCTGGTAACCAGGTCAACCAGCTGCAGCTGGTCATCGTGAAAACCTACCTGAACGAGAACGGCCACGCCGTGTCGGGGAAGTGCGACCGCACCTGCAACACGCTCATCCCTTTCCTTGTCTTCCTCTTCATCGTCACCCTCATCACTGCCTGTGCTCAGCCCTCCGCCATTATCGTCACACTCAGGTGAGGGACAACTGTCTAGACTGTATTAGGTTTTGTTTTAGTCTCACTCATTTTAAAGTGGGATACAGTCTGATAATGTTGCCAACTTTCTCTTTTCACAGGTCTGTTGATGAGCAAGAGAGGCCTTTTGCTCTCGGGATGCAGTTCGTCTTGCTCCGAACTCTTGGTAATTTCCTGTCTGCTCTCACAATTCACCCACAGTGTGTGTGTTGCAATCTTATCAATGCATTTTCAACAATAAAGAACAAAAAGTAATTAAACATTTTTTTTGAAATTACAGTCAGTATTAGCTATCACTACTAGCAGTAGGAAAAAGCATATGCTTATTAGCGCCCACCCCCCAGTTCCTCCTCAATAATTTATTTAGCCAATATAAAAGTGTACATTACCAAATGTATATCTTATTGTAAGATAATTAAGTATATAAATATATACATTCATCCAAATATACATGTTCTTATGATTATACATGCTGTTCTTATATATAATCTATTGAAACAAACACTAGACAATAAACATGCATGATATTTGTAATTTTTCTTATCACCATCATCATCACAAAAAGCACCATTTAATCCTAATAATTATAATAATAGTAATGAAGAAAATAATAATAAATCAGGACAACATCGATAATATGTTGAATCAGCTTTGTTCATAAAGATTATGTGTTCAAGCTTAATAGGTTTTCTCACAGAGGTTCAGTTTTATTATGCTTATGGAAGAGAATTTTCACAGAACTAATGCTGCAAATTGTGGAAAACTTGGATGTTTCTAACCTGGTACATCATTATCAGACATTGAAGTAATTATTGGCCTGCATCCATGTCCTCTTTGCTCAGAAAAACAGTGACGTTTTTTGCAGAGGATTTAGGAGTATTGGATCTTTTAAAGGAAGATTGATGTGAATTGATGTGTCGTCCTGCTATTATTGTCTTTGACACGCTGCAATTTCACATGAAGAGAACTTGAATGTTTCTGTGTGAACCCCTCTGAACTTGAGTTCTCGCTGCAGGCTATTAACCACTGCACTGTCCTAACATGCCTCTCAGCTGCTTGGTGCAGCTGTGTGAACACAAACCTGTCACGTTACTTTTCCTAAACCACTGTGAGGCATGTTTGCTTGGTTAGAAATTCATTATATTACACTTAGTTGATATCTGATCTGATGCAATCCAAACATCAGCTCTGTAATATTTATGATAGACATTTTGTGGTTTTTGTGAATCAGTTGTCATTTAGTTTTTGTGTGTTGGTGAATCAAAACAATTGCAAGGTCTTTTTTCCCATTTAGACTTCACTTTAAAATTAAAATTGCAACTGTGATTAATGTGAGGGAATCCAATCTGCCTCTGATCTGCCTGAAGCTAAACGATACCATCTAGTGGTGCTCTAAAATATTACACCTTAATCCTACAACTAAGAGTACATACTGTACCAACATTAAGGACTTAATGAGCAACGAACAAAATGATATCATTCACAAACTAGATTCAGCAACATGCATCATAGAAAGCTGGTTTAGAAAGTACATTTTCAGGGTTTTTCACATTATAGTGAAAATTGTATGAAATCTGGAGTAGGGAGTGTTTAACTAACATCTTCGTCCTCTCTGTGCGTCTCCAGCCTACATCCCCACACCCATCTACTTTGGCGCCGTGATCGACACCACGTGCATGCTGTGGCAGCAGGACTGCGGCGTCCACGGCTCCTGCTGGGAGTACGACGTCACCTCGTTCCGCTTCGTCTACTTTGGCCTGGCTGCCAGCCTCAAGTTCGTCGGCTTCATCTTCATCTTCCTCACCTGGTATTCGATCAAGCACAAGGAGGACCGCGCCGAGCGCTGGCGCCAGCATCTGCCTCCGCTGGGCACCGTCAGCGAGCTGATCTGCCACGTCGGGGGCCACAAGAGCCACGCTCGCACCCGCTCTTGTCCCGTGTTCATCCCGCCCCGGGCCGAACCGCCGGCCGCGCTGCTGCTCAACCGCCACCACAGCAGCCTCAGTTGTCCCGGCAATGCCCTCAAAGCAATAACCCCACCCATCCTGTTGCCACAGCACCACAGAGGCTCCGCCCATGTCTGAGAGCACACCATTGTGACATGTGCCTTTTTGTGTCCCCCGCTGCTGTGGGACTGAGAGGCAGAGACGGACGCAGGTACACCCCCCGCCCACCACACGTCAAAGGGCTGCTCATTGTCGTTTATAAGAACAGGAAAAAGGACCGACATCATCAGCCGCAGCCACACACACAAATTCAGAAGGTCACACCTCTCTACTCGTAAAAAGGATCGGACGATGTAAAGACATCACATGGTGCTACCTTTAAAAATGGCAAAGGCATTAAAATTCTCCGTACAGACAAACGAGTCATGATCGACGTTTAAAGCACAACAGACAAACCTGTACTATGCAAGATCCAGTGTACAGCTCCTCTCTTGTCAGTACTGTACAGCTCCCTCTGTATTCTACACCTGTACCTCTCTTCTTCTTCTTCTTCTCCTCCTCTGATCAGCTCACACATCCACGGTGTCGTCATCTCATTCAGATTAAGTTTTTATTTACAGTCTGTGAACATATCTCTCTTCTATTTGAGACTTTTCTGCTCTGTCTGGTTAAAACGTATTTCAGAAATGACAAAAATTAGATTTTTTTCTTCTCTCTCCATTTTTCTTTTCTTTTCTTTACGTTATGTTTCGTTACTGAACAGTGCCTCTCGGGCTGCCTGGGCCAGTCCAGTATACAAAGCTAGTAACCAGGGTAAATACTAGCTGCTGAAAAGCCAGTCACTCTCCTCTCAGTTGCACAACGGTATTGTGCTTTGTTTCTCTTTAGCTTTTTCAGTTACTGCACCTGGTGGTCAAAGACTCTCCCTAGGCAAAGTAACCATGTAGCCCAAAGCCAACGAGCACCAATAACACAGTGTATAACCACACGATAATTTATAATAAGTCTTCTCATTGTGCAGCACGACTGTACTTCATTATACTTTATAAGTCAAATGGTAAACAGGAGAAAGTACCAGAGCAGTGTGTCGCCTCTGACCATGTGCTGAAGCTACTGTGTGTCCTAAAGATGTGAGCTTCCCCAAAACTGGGAAGGAAGCAATTTTAAAAAAAAGAAAAAGCCGTTTTAACAACAAATCTGAATCCCGTTTAAAAATGTTTTAAGTAAAGTCATTTGTAGCCTATTCTAGTATTGTTATATCTATTGCAACATCATAAAGATGCATCATAGTGTCGTAATGGCTTCTCCATTTTTAATGGTCATCCGATGTACATAGTAGTTAACTAATTGTCTAGGCTTTAAAGTAAAAAAAAAGAAATGAATAAGAAAGTAGTGCTACAAGCATGAAAAACAAGGATCCCATTTTTTAAAAAAACACAAAAAAGCAAGAGTAAACTGAGGTTTGTAATTCAGTTACTGGGTGTTGAGGGCCCTCTAGTGGACAAAGAAACGATTGTGTTAAGGCCAGTGAGTATTATGTCTGTCAGACCTACTGAACTAGTTTGAAAAGTTGATTATTATTATTGATAAATTATGCACTGATTTTAGCACTCCAGGTTCCTACACATGTAGAAGGAAAATGTGACCTGTTTCCTTCAGCAGCTTACTCTGCAACTAACGATTATATTGTCATGATTCTGTTGATCTGTTAATCTGTTGATTCTTTTCTTGGTTAAGCTATTCATTTTTTGATTCGTAAAACATGAGAAAAATGTATAACACAAAACAAAACATGGATTTTTGTTTCCCAATGTCCTCAAATGTGTTGTTTTTGTCCACAAACCAAAGATCTTGTGTTTACTGTCGTAGGGGAACAAAGAAAGAAACCAGAGAAGCTGAAATGAAATGATAGAAACTCAAACTGCTATGTATCAAGTAAGTGTTGCAGCTCTGTTTTACTGACCGTGTGACTTCATCTAGTTTTTAAATTTTTTATCTGCCGTGCGAGTCACGGGTCAGATTCATGTGAACAGTCGTGTTGACACTGGTTGCTTGAGCCTTAACTGTGACGTTTTGATGCCATGTTTCAAAGAAGATCCTTTTACCTCGGGCTCATGTTAAAACAAAAATGATATGATATGATATGATGTGTTAATTTCCTGTTGATGAAAGAGGGGGCTAATTTTGCCCTCGTCTGTGTTTAAAAATTTAGAAATATTAAGTGCAAACAATAAATAAAAATGTGCCACATTGTTTAAAATCAATATTAGGGAGTCGTATTTATTTTTCTTTTGTGAAAGAGGAAACATTCAATTGCAAACGTTAGTTTTAGTATTATCGTGTCATAAGTGATCGTCATGTAAATGTGTATTACAGAGCTCACACATGGTTAGAATCATATTTATGAATTAACACATGACATCTATCTATAAATTCCAGGTACGTCTGTCTGTCTGTCTGTCTGTCTGTGTGTGTTACTCGCAACCGATGGACCGATTGATCAAACTTGACAGGTGTCTTGCTACAGCTTTCGCTGCTCTCGCCACTCTACTGCAGCCCCTTCCCCATGCAGGTGCAGTGAAGCTGAGGCAGACAACAAACGCAGTGCCCCCAACCACAGACTGTTCCCCCCCACTCCCCTCTGGGAGGTCTCCCTGCACCCGAACCAGCAGGTTCAGAGGAAGCTTCTTTCCTGCAGCTGTCACCCTACTGAACTCCAGCTCTGCATCCTGGTGACAACCAACCAACTGTTATGCAACCATGTAGCCAACCAATTTTCCATATTTATTGTATGCCATTATGTCCATATCAGTATTTGCTTTCTACCATACACAAATAAAAATGTCACTGAACTTTTGCTTTGTACTAGTAACAATGAGCACTCAAACACACCAAACCAACAATTACTAAAAACAACACCGATTTTGCACGGTGCACTGCACTAGTAGTAGCTAAACATTAAAAAAAAAAAAAGGTTCTTGCTGAAAGAATCAGATGTGTATGCCTGAGGTTGTGCCTTCTTGACTGCAAACCACCACAAGCTTGAAGACAACATGAAGAAACAGTAGGAACAGGAAGCTGCTGTGTGGTTCTGATGTCACAGGTTCCATTCTTCTAAAGAACAAGACATTTCAAAGTTCTACATCCTAGGTGGAGATTGAAAGAAAACGAAAGTGCCAAATGCACCAGGAATTCATGGCGTGGTGGCTTTGTTTGATTCCACATATTTTGACGGTTTATATTTGGACAGTTTTTGAAGATGTACTATAATGTGACATTTTTGAGACATGTTGGACTCCTTATTTTCCACGACATTCTATACTATGGCGTTTTGGTGTCATTTTGGACGACATACTATACTATGAGGTTTTTTGGTGATTTTGGACGACATACTATAGTATGACTTTGGGTGATTTTGGACGACATACTATAATATGACTTTTCGGGGGATTTTGAACGACATACTATAGTATGACTTTTTGGTGTCATTTTGGACGACATACTATACTATGATGTTTTTGGGTGATATTGGACAACATACTATATAGTATGACTTGTTGGTGTCATTTGGGAAGACATACTATACTATGAGGTTTTTTGGTGATTTTGGGTGATTTTGGATGACATAAAAAAATGACTTTTTGGTGATTTTAGACAAGATACTATAGTATGACTTTTTGGGTGATATTGGACGACATACTATAGTATGACTTTTTGGTGTCATTTTGGACAACATACTATACTATGAGGTTTTTTGGTGATTTTGGACGACATACTATACTATGAGTTTTTTGGTGATTTTGGACGACATACTATCCTATGGCTTTTTTTGATCATTTTCAACGACATACTATACTATGGGGTTTTTTGGTCATTTTCGACGACATACTATACTATGGCGTTTTTTGGTCATTTTGGACGACATACTATACTATGGGGTTTTTTGGTCATTTTCGACGACATACTATACTATGGCGTTTTTTGGTCATTTTGGACGACATACTATACTATGGGGTTTTTTGGTCATTTTCGACGACATACTATACTATGGCGTTTTTTGGTCATTTTGGACGACATACTATACTATGGCGTATTTTGGTCATTTTGAGGTGATTTTGGACGACATACTATACTATGGCGTTTTTTTGTAATGTTGGATGACATACTATACTATGGCGTTTTTTTGTAATTTTGGACGACATACTATACTATGGCGTTTTTTTGTAATGTTGGATGACGTACTATACTATGGCGTTTTTTTGTAATTTTGGACGACATACTATACTATGGCGTTTTTTGGTCATTTTGGACGACATACTATACTATGGGGTTTTTTGGTCATTTTCGACGACATACTATACTATGGCGTTTTTTGGTCATTTTGGACGACATACTATACTATGGGGTTTTTTGGTCATTTTCGACGACATACTATACTATGGCGTTTTTTGGTCATTTTGGACGACATACTATACTATGGCGTATTTTGGTCATTTTGAGGTGATTTTGGACGACATACTATACTATGGCGTTTTTTTGTAATGTTGGATGACATACTATACTATTGGCGTTTTTTTGTAATTTTGGACGACATACTATACTATGGCATTTTTTTGTAATGTTGGATGACGTACTATACTATGGCGTTTTTTTGTAATTTTGGACGACATACTATACTATTGCGTTTTTTGGTTATTTTGGACGACATACTATACTACAGGGTTTTTTGGTCATTTTTGACGACATACTATACTATGGCGTTTTTTGGTCATTTTCGACGACATACTATACTATGGCTTTTTTTGGTCATTTTGGACGACATACTATACTATGGCGTTTTTTTTAAAATTTTGGACGCCATTCTATACTATGGCGGTTTTTGGTCATTTTGAGGTGATTTTGAACGACATACTATACTATGGTGTTTTGGGGTCATTTTGGACAACATACTATACTATGGCTTTTTTTGTAATTTTGCACGACATACTATACTATGGCGTTTTTTTGTAATTTTGGACGACATACTATACTATGGCGTTTTTTGGTCATTTTGGACGACATACTATACTATGACTTTTTTGACGGATTTTGAATGACATACTATACTATGACTTTTTTGACAGATTTTGGACGACATACTATACTATGACTTTTTTGACGGATTTTGAATGACATACTATACTATGACTTTTTTGACAGATTTTGGACGACATACTATACTATGACTTTTTTGACAGATTTTGGACGACATACTATACTATGACTTTTTTGACAGATTTTGGACGACATACTATACTATGACTTTTTTGACAGATTTTGGACGACATACTATACTATGACTTTTTTGACAGATTTTGGACGACATACTATACTATGACTTTTTTGACGGATTTTGAATGACATACTATACTATGACTTTTTTGACAGATTTTGGACGACATACTATACTATGACTTTTTTGACAGATTTTGGACGACATACTATACTATGGCTTTTTTTGTAATTTTGCACGACATACTATACTATGGCGTTTTTTTGTAATTTTGGACGACATACTATACTATGGCTTTTTTTGGTCATTTTGGACGACATACTATACTATGACTTTTTTGACGGATTTTGAATGACATACTATACTATGACTTTTTTGACAGATTTTGGACGACATACTATACTATGACTTTTTTGACAGATTTTGGACGACATACTATACTATGACTTTTTTGACAGATTTTGGACGACATACTATACTATGACTTTTTTGACAGATTTTGGACGACATACTATACTATGACTTTTGTGACAGATTTTGGACGACATACTATACTATGACTTTTTTGACAGATTTTGGACGACATACTATACTATGACTTTTTTGACAGATTTTGGACGACATACTATACTATGACTTTTTTGACGGATTTTGAATGACATACTATACTATGACTTTTTTGACAGATTTTGGACGACATACTATACTATGACTTTTTTGACAGATTTTGGACGACATACTATACTATGGCTTTTTTTGTAATTTTGCACGACATACTATACTATGGCGTTTTTTTGTAATTTTGGACGACATACTATACTATGGCTTTTTTTGGTCATTTTGGACGACATACTATACTATGACTTTTTTGACGGATTTTGAATGACATACTATACTATGACTTTTTTGACAGATTTTGGACGACATACTATACTATGACTTTTTTGACAGATTTTGGACGACATACTATACTATGACTTTTTTGACAGATTTTGGACGACATACTATACTATGACTTTTTTGACAGATTTTGGACGACATACTATACTATGACTTTTTTGACAGATTTTGGACGACATACTATACTATGGCTTTTTTTGGTCATTTTGGACGACATACTATACTATGACTTTTTTGACAGATTTTGGACGACATACTATACTATGACTTTTTTGACAGATTTTGGACGACATACTATACTATGACTTTTTTGACAGATTTTGGACGACATACTATACTATGACTTTTTTGACAGATTTTGGACGACATACTATACTATGACTTTTTTGACAGATTTTGGACGACATACTATACTATGACTTTTTTGACAGATTTTGGACAACATACTATACTATTACATTTTTAGGTGATTTTGGACGACATACAATACTATGACTTTTTTGACAGATTTTGGACAACATACTATACTATTACATTTTTAGGTGATTTTGGACGACATACTATACTATGACTTTTTTGACAGATTTTGGACGACATACTATACTATGACGTTTTTTTTGTAATTTTGGACGACATACTATACTATGGCTTTTTTTGTAATTTTGCACGACATACTATACTATGGCGTTTTTTTGTAATTTTGGACGACATACTATACTATGACTTTTTTGACGGATTTTGAATGACATACTATACTATGACTTTTTTGACAGATTTTGGACGACATACTATACTATGACTTTTTTGACAGATTTTGGACGACATACTATACTATGACTTTTTTGACGGATTTTGAATGACATACTATACTATGACTTTTTTGACAGATTTTGGACGACATACTATACTATGACTTTTTTGACAGATTTTGGACGACATACTAAACTATGACTTTTTTGACAGATTTTGGACGACATACTATACTATGACTTTTTTGACTGATTTTGGACGACATACTATACTATGACTTTTTTGACAGATTTTGGACGACATACTATACTATGACTTTTTTGACAGATTTTGGACGACATACTATACTATTACATTTTTTGGTGATTTTGGACGACATACTATACTATGACTTTTTTGACTGATTTTGGACGACATACTATACTATGACTTTTTTGACAGATTTTGAATGACATACTATACTATGACTTTTTTGACTGATTTTGGACGACATACTATAATATGACTTTTTTGACAGATTTTGGACGACATACTATACTATGACTTTTTTGACGGATTTTGAATGACATACTATACTATGACTTTTTTGACAGATTTTGGACGACATACTATACTATGACTTTTTTGACTGATTTTGGACGACATACTATACTATGACTTTTTTGACTGATTTTGGACGACATACTATACTATGACTTTTTTGACTGATTTTGGACGACATACTATACTATGACTTTTTTGACTGATTTTGGACGACATACTATACTATGACTTTTTTGACTGATTTTGGACGACATACTATACTATGACTTTTTTGACAGATTTTGGACAACATACTATACTATTACATTTTTAGGTGATTTTGGACGACATACTATACTATGACTTTTTTGACAGATTTTGGACGACATACAATACTATGACTTTTTTGACAGATTTTGGACAACATACTATACTATTACATTTTTAGGTGATTTTGGACGACATACTTTACTATGACTTTTTTGACAGATTTTGGACGACATACTATACTATGACTTTTTTGACTGATTTTGGACGACATACTATACTATGACTTTTTTGACTGATTTTGGACGACATACTATACTATGACTTTTTTGACTGATTTTGGACGACATACTATACTATGACTTTTTTGACAGATTTTGGACGACATACCATACTATGACTTTTGACGGATTTTGAATGACATACTATACTATGACTTTTTTGACTGATTTTGGACGACATACTATACTATGACTTTTTTGACAGATTTTGGACGACATACTATACTATGACTTTTTTGACAGATTTTGGACAACATACTATACTATTACATTTTTAGGTGATTTTGGACGACATACTATACTATGACTTTTTTGACAGATTTTGGACGACATACAATACTATGACTTTTTTAGGTGATTTTGGACGACATACTATACTATGACTTTTTTGACAGATTTTGGACGACATACTATACTATGACGTTTTTTTTGTAATTTTGGACGACATACTATACTATGGCTTTTTTTGTAATTTTGCACGACATACTATACTATGACTTTTTTGACAGATTTTGGACGACATACTATACTATGACTTTTTTGACAGATTTTGGACAACATACTATACTATTACATTTTTAGGTGATTTTGGACGACATACAATACTATGACTTTTTTGACAGATTTTGGACAACATACTATACTATTACATTTTTAGGTGATTTTGGACGACATACTATACTATGACTTTTTTGACAGATTTTGGACGACATACTATACTATGACGTTTTTTTTGTAATTTTGGACGACATACTATACTATGGCTTTTTTTGTAATTTTGCACGACATACTATACTATGGCGTTTTTTTGTAATTTTGGACGACATACTATACTATGACTTTTTTGACGGATTTTGAATGACATACTATACTATGACTTTTTTGACAGATTTTGGACGACATACTATACTATGACTTTTTTGACAGATTTTGGACGACATACTATACTATGACTTTTTTGACGGATTTTGAATGACATACTATACTATGACTTTTTTGACAGATTTTGGACGACATACTATACTATGACTTTTTTGACAGATTTTGGACGACATACTAAACTATGACTTTTTTGACAGATTTTGGACGACATACTATACTATGACTTTTTTGACTGATTTTGGACGACATACTATACTATGACTTTTTTGACAGATTTTGGACGACATACTATACTATGACTTTTTTTGACAGATTTTGGACGACATACTATACTATTACATTTTTTGGTGATTTTGGACGACATACTATACTATGACTTTTTTGACTGATTTTGGACGACATACTATACTATGACTTTTTTGACGGATTTTGAATGACATACTATACTATGACTTTTTTGACTGATTTTGGACGACATACTATAATATGACTTTTTTGACAGATTTTGGACGACATACTATACTATGACTTTTTTGACGGATTTTGAATGACATACTATACTATGACTTTTTTGACAGATTTTGGACGACATACTATACTATTACATTTTTAGGTGATTTTGGACGACATACTATACTATGACTTTTTTGACTGATTTTGGACGACATACTATACTATGACTTTTTTGACAGATTTTGGACGACATACTATACTATGACTTTTTTGACGGATTTTGAATGACATATCATACTATGACTTTTTTGACTGATTTTGGACGACATACTATACTATGACTTTTTTGACAGATTTTGGACGACATACTATACTATGACTTTTTTGACTGATTTTGGACGACATACTATACTATGACTTTTTTGACGGATTTTGAATGACATACTATACTATGACTTTTTTGACAGATTTTGGACGACATACTATACTATGACTTTTTTGACGGATTTTGAATGACATACTATACTATGACTTTTTTGACGGATTTTGAATGACATATCATACTATGACTTTTTTGACTGATTTTGGACGACATACTATACTATGACTTTTTTGACAGATTTTGGACGACATACTATACTATGACTTTTTTGACTGATTTTGGACGACATACTATACTATGACTTTTTTGACTGATTTTGGACGACATACTATACTATGACTTTTTTGACAGATTTTGGACAACATACTATACTATTAAATTTTTAGGTGATTTTGGACAACATACTATACTATGACTTTTTTGACAGATTTTGGACGACATACTATACTATGACTTTTTTGACAGAATTTGGACGACATACTATACTATGACTTTTTTGACAGATTTTGGACGACATACTATACTATGACTTTTTTGACAGATTTTGGACAACATACTATACTATTACATTTTTAGGTGATTTTGGACGACATACTATACTATGACTTTTTTGACTGATTTTGGACGACATACTATACTATGACTTTTTTGACAGATTTTGGACGACATACTATACTATGACTTTTTTGACTGATTTTGGACGACATACTATACTATGACTTTTTTGACTGATTTTGGACGACATACTATACTATGACTTTTTTGACGGATTTTGGACGACATACTATACTATGACTTTTTTGACGGATTTTGAATGACATACTATACTATGACTTTTTTGAATGATTTTGGACGACATACTATACTATGACTTTTTTGACAGATTTTGGACGACATACTATACTATGACTTTTTTGACTGATTTTGGACGACATACTATACTATGACTTTTTTGACGGATTTTGAATGACATACTATACTATGACTTTTTTTAATGATTTTGGACGACATACTATACTATGACTTTTTTGACTGATTTTGGACGACATACTGTACTATGACTTTTTTGACAGATTTTGGACAACATACTATACTATTACATTTTTAGGTGATTTTGGACGACATACTATACTATGACTTTTTTGACTGATTTTGGACGACATACTATACTATGACTTTTTTGACGGATTTTGAATGACATACTATACTATGACTTTTTTAAATGATTTTGGACGACATACTATACTATGACTTTTTTGACGGATTTTGGACGACATACTATACTATGACTTTTTTGACTGATTTTGGACGACATACTATACTATGACTTTTTTGACGGATTTTGAATGACATACTATACTATGACTTTTTTGAATGATTTTGGACGACATACTATACTATGACTTTTTTGACAGATTTTGGACGACATACTATACTATGACGTTTTTTTTGTAATTTTGGACGACATACTATACTATGGCTTTTTTTGTAATTTTGCACGACATACTATACTATATCTTTTTTGACAGATTTTGGACGACATACTATACTATGACTTTTTTGACAGATTTTGGACAACATACTATACTATTACATCTTTAAGTGATTTTGGACGACATACAATACTATGACTTTTTTGACAGATTTTGGACAACATACTATACTATTACATTTTTAGGTGATTTTGGACGACATACTATACTATGACTTTTTTGACGGATTTTGAATGACATACTATACTATGCCTTTTTTGAATGATTTTGGACGACATACTATACTATTACATTTTTAGGTGATTTTGGACGACATACAATACTATGACTTTTTTGACAGATTTTGGACAACATACTATACTATTACATTTTTAGGTGATTTTGGACGACATACTATACTATGACTTTTTTGACAGATTTTGGACGACATACTATACTATGACGTTTTTTTTGTAATTTTGGACGACATACTATACTATGGCTTTTTTTGTAATTTTGCACGACATACTATACTATGGCGTTTTTTTGTAATTTTGGACGACATACTATACTATGACTTTTTTGACGGATTTTGAATGACATACTATACTATGACTTTTTTGACAGATTTTGGACGACATACTATACTATGACTTTTTTGACAGATTTTGGACGACATACTATACTATGACTTTTTTGACGGATTTTGAATGACATACTATACTATGACTTTTTTGACAGATTTTGGACGACATACTATACTATGACTTTTTTGACAGATTTTGGACGACATACTAAACTATGACTTTTTTGACAGATTTTGGACGACATACTATACTATGACTTTTTTGACTGATTTTGGACGACATACTATACTATGACTTTTTTGACAGATTTTGGACGACATACTATACTATGACTTTTTTGACAGATTTTGGACGACATACTATACTATTACATTTTTTGGTGATTTTGGACGACATACTATACTATGACTTTTTTGACTGATTTTGGACGACATACTATACTATGACTTTTTTGACGGATTTTGAATGACATACTATACTATGACTTTTTTGACTGATTTTGGACGACATACTATAATATGACTTTTTTGACAGATTTTGGACGACATACTATACTATGACTTTTTTGACGGATTTTGAATGACATACTATACTATGACTTTTTTGACAGATTTTGGACGACATACTATACTATGACTTTTTTGACTGATTTTGGACGACATACTATACTATGACTTTTTTGACTGATTTTGGACGACATACTATACTATGACTTTTTTGACTGATTTTGGACGACATACTATACTATGACTTTTTTGACTGATTTTGGACGACATACTATACTATGACTTTTTTGACTGATTTTGGACGACATACTATACTATGACTTTTTTGACAGATTTTGGACAACATACTATACTATTACATTTTTAGGTGATTTTGGACGACATACTATACTATGACTTTTTTGACAGATTTTGGACGACATACAATACTATGACTTTTTTGACAGATTTTGGACAACATACTATACTATTACATTTTTAGGTGATTTTGGACGACATACTTTACTATGACTTTTTTGACAGATTTTGGACGACATACTATACTATGACTTTTTTGACTGATTTTGGACGACATACTATACTATGACTTTTTTGACTGATTTTGGACGACATACTATACTATGACTTTTTTGACTGATTTTGGACGACATACTATACTATGACTTTTTTGACAGATTTTGGACGACATACCATACTATGACTTTTGACGGATTTTGAATGACATACTATACTATGACTTTTTTGACTGATTTTGGACGACATACTATACTATGACTTTTTTGACAGATTTTGGACGACATACTATACTATGACTTTTTTGACAGATTTTGGACAACATACTATACTATTACATTTTTAGGTGATTTTGGACGACATACTATACTATGACTTTTTTGACAGATTTTGGACGACATACAATACTATGACTTTTTTAGGTGATTTTGGACGACATACTATACTATGACTTTTTTGACAGATTTTGGACGACATACTATACTATGACGTTTTTTTTGTAATTTTGGACGACATACTATACTATGGCTTTTTTTGTAATTTTGCACGACATACTATACTATGACTTTTTTGACAGATTTTGGACGACATACTATACTATGACTTTTTTGACAGATTTTGGACAACATACTATACTATTACATTTTTAGGTGATTTTGGACGACATACAATACTATGACTTTTTTGACAGATTTTGGACAACATACTATACTATTACATTTTTAGGTGATTTTGGACGACATACTATACTATGACTTTTTTGACAGATTTTGGACGACATACTATACTATGACGTTTTTTTTGTAATTTTGGACGACATACTATACTATGGCTTTTTTTGTAATTTTGCACGACATACTATACTATGGCGTTTTTTTGTAATTTTGGACGACATACTATACTATGACTTTTTTGACGGATTTTGAATGACATACTATACTATGACTTTTTTGACAGATTTTGGACGACATACTATACTATGACTTTTTTGACAGATTTTGGACGACATACTATACTATGACTTTTTTGACGGATTTTGAATGACATACTATACTATGACTTTTTTGACAGATTTTGGACGACATACTATACTATGACTTTTTTGACAGATTTTGGACGACATACTAAACTATGACTTTTTTGACAGATTTTGGACGACATACTATACTATGACTTTTTTGACTGATTTTGGACGACATACTATACTATGACTTTTTTGACAGATTTTGGACGACATACTATACTATGACTTTTTTTGACAGATTTTGGACGACATACTATACTATTACATTTTTTGGTGATTTTGGACGACATACTATACTATGACTTTTTTGACTGATTTTGGACGACATACTATACTATGACTTTTTTGACGGATTTTGAATGACATACTATACTATGACTTTTTTGACTGATTTTGGACGACATACTATAATATGACTTTTTTGACAGATTTTGGACGACATACTATACTATGACTTTTTTGACGGATTTTGAATGACATACTATACTATGACTTTTTTGACAGATTTTGGACGACATACTATACTATGACTTTTTTGACTGATTTTGGACGACATACTATACTATGACTTTTTTGACTGATTTTGGACGACATACTATACTATGACTTTTTTGACTGATTTTGGACGACATACTATACTATGACTTTTTTGACTGATTTTGGACGACATACTATACTATGACTTTTTTGACTGATTTTGGACGACATACTATACTATGACTTTTTTGACAGATTTTGGACAACATACTATACTATTACATTTTTAGGTGATTTTGGACGACATACTATACTATGACTTTTTTGACAGATTTTGGACGACATACAATACTATGACTTTTTTGACAGATTTTGGACAACATACTATACTATTACATTTTTAGGTGATTTTGGACGACATACTTTACTATGACTTTTTTGACAGATTTTGGACGACATACTATACTATGACGTTTTTTTTGTAATTTTGGACGACATACTATACTATGGCTTTTTTTGTAATTTTGCACGACATACTATACTATGGCGTTTTTTTGTAATTTTGGACGACATACTATACTATGACTTTTTTGACGGATTTTGAATGACATACTATACTATGACTTTTTTGACTGATTTTGGACGACATACTATACTATGACTTTTTTGACAGATTTTGGACGACATACTATACTATGACTTTTTTGACAGATTTTGAATGACATACTATACTATGACTTTTTTGACAGATTTTGGACGACATACTATACTATGACTTTTTTGACAGATTTTGGACGACATACTATACTATGACTTTTTCGACTGATTTTGGACGACATACTATACTATGACTTTTTTGACTGATTTTGGACGACAAACTATACTATGACTTTTTTGACAGATTTTGGACGACATACTATACTATGACTTTTTTGACAGATTTTGGACGACATACTATACTATTACATTTTTAGGTGATTTTGGACGACATACTATACTATGACTTTTTTGACTGATTTTGGACGACATACTATACTATGACTTTTTTGACAGATTTTGGACGACATACTATACTATGACTTTTTTGACAGATTTTGGACAACATACTATACTATGACTTTTTTGACTGATTTTGGACGACATACTATACTATGACTTTTTTGACAGATTTTGGACGACATACTATACTATGACTTTTTTGACGGATTTTGAATGACATATCATACTATGACTTTTTTGACTGATTTTGGACGACATACTATACTATGACTTTTTTGACAGATTTTGGACGACATACTATACTATGACTTTTTTGACTGATTTTGGACGACATACTATACTATGACTTTTTTGACGGATTTTGAATGACATACTATACTATGACTTTTTTGACTGATTTTGGACGACATACTATACTATGACTTTTTTGACGGATTTTGAATGACATACTATACTATGACTTTTTTGACTGATTTTGGACGACATACTATACTATGACTTTTTTGACAGATTTTGGACAACATACTATACTATTAAATTTTTAGGTGATTTTGGACAACATACTATACTATGACTTTTTTGACAGATTTTGGACGACATACTATACTATGACTTTTTTGACAGATTTTGGACGACATACTATACTATGACTTTTTTGACTGATTTTGGACGACATACTATACTATGACTTTTTTGACGGATTTTGAATGACATACTATACTATGACTTTTTTGACTGATTTTGGACGACATACTATACTATGACTTTTTTGACTGATTTTGGACGACATACTATACTATGACTTTTTTGACGGATTTTGAATGACATACTATACTATGACTTTTTTGACAGATTTTGGACGACATACTATACTATGACTTTTTTGACAGATTTTGGACGACATACTATACTATGACTTTTTTGACAGATTTTGGACGACATACTAAACTATGACTTTTTTGACAGATTTTGGACGACATACTATACTATGACTTTTTTGACTGATTTTGGACGACATACTATGCTATGACTTTTTTGACTGATTTTGGACGACATACTATGCTATGACTTTTTTGACAGATTTTGGACGACATACTATACTATTACATTTTTTGGTGATTTTGGACGACATACTATACTATGACTTTTTTGACTGATTTTGGACGACATACTATACTATGACTTTTTTGACGGATTTTGAATGACATACTATACTATGACTTTTTTGACTGATTTTGGACGACATACTATAATATGACTTTTTTGACAGATTTTGGACGACATACTATACTATGACTTTTTTAACGGATTTTGAATGACATACTATACTATGACTTTTTTGACAGATTTTGGACGACATACTATACTATGACTTTTTTGACAGATTTTGGACGACATACTATACTATGACTTTTTTGACTGATTTTGGACGACATACTATACTATGACTTTTTTGACTGATTTTGGACGACATACTATACTATGACTTTTTTGACTGATTTTGGACGACATACTATACTATGACTTTTTTGACTGATTTTGGACGACATACTATACTATGACTTTTTTGACTGATTTTGGACGACATACTATACTATGACTTTTTTGACTGATTTTGGACGACATACTATACTATGACTTTTTTGACAGATTTTGGACAACATACTATACTATTACATTTTTAGGTGATTTTGGACGACATACTATACTATGACTTTTTTGACAGATTTTGGACGACATACAATACTATGACTTTTTTGACAGATTTTGGACAACATACTATACTATTACATTTTTAGGTGATTTTGGACGACATACTTTACTATGACTTTTTTGACAGATTTTGGACGACATACTATACTATGACGTTTTTTTTGTAATTTTGGACGACATACTATACTATGGCTTTTTTTGTAATTTTGCACGACATACTATACTATGGCGTTTTTTGTAATTTTGGACGACATACTATACTATGACTTTTTTGACGGATTTTGAATGACATACTATACTATGACTTTTTTGACTGATTTTGGACGACATACTATACTATGACTTTTTTGACAGATTTTGGACGACATACTATACTATGACTTTTTTGACAGATTTTGAACGACATACTATACTATGACTTTTTTGACAGATTTTGGACGACATACTATACTATGACTTTTTTGACAGATTTTGGACGACATACTATACTATGACTTTTTCGACTGATTTTGGACGACATACTATACTATGACTTTTTTGACTGATTTTGGACGACAAACTATACTATGACTTTTTTGACAGATTTTGGACGACATACTATACTATGACTTTTTTGACAGATTTTGGACGACATACTATACTATTACATTTTTAGGTGATTTTGGACGACATACTATACTATGACTTTTTTGACTGATTTTGGACGACATACTATACTATGACTTTTTTGACAGATTTTGGACGACATACTATACTATGACTTTTTTGACAGATTTTGGACAACATACTATACTATGACTTTTTTGACTGATTTTGGACGACATACTATACTATGACTTTTTTGACAGATTTTGGACGACATACTATACTATGACTTTTTTGACGGATTTTGAATGACATATCATACTATGACTTTTTTGACTGATTTTGGACGACATACTATACTATGACTTTTTTGACAGATTTTGGACGACATACTATACTATGACTTTTTTGACTGATTTTGGACGACATACTATACTATGACTTTTTTGACGGATTTTGAATGACATACTATACTATGACTTTTTTGACAGATTTTGGACGACATACTATACTATGACTTTTTTGACGGATTTTGAATGACATACTATACTATGACTTTTTTGACGGATTTTGAATGACATATCATACTATGACTTTTTTGACTGATTTTGGACGACATACTATACTATGACTTTTTTGACAGATTTTGGACGACATACTATACTATGACTTTTTTGACTGATTTTGGACGACATACTATACTATGACTTTTTTGACTGATTTTGGACGACATACTATACTATGACTTTTTTGACAGATTTTGGACAACATACTATACTATTAAATTTTTAGGTGATTTTGGACAACATACTATACTATGACTTTTTTGACAGATTTTGGACGACATACTATACTATGACTTTTTTGACAGAATTTGGACGACATACTATACTATGACTTTTTTGACAGATTTTGGACGACATACTATACTATGACTTTTTTGACAGATTTTGGACAACATACTATACTATTACATTTTTAGGTGATTTTGGACGACATACTATACTATGACTTTTTTGACTGATTTTGGACGACATACTATACTATGACTTTTTTGACAGATTTTGGACGACATACTATACTATGACTTTTTTGACTGATTTTGGACGACATACTATACTATGACTTTTTTGACTGATTTTGGACGACATACTATACTATGACTTTTTTGACGGATTTTGGACGACATACTATACTATGACTTTTTTGACGGATTTTGAATGACATACTATACTATGACTTTTTTGAATGATTTTGGACGACATACTATACTATGACTTTTTTGACAGATTTTGGACGACATACTATACTATGACTTTTTTGACTGATTTTGGACGACATACTATACTATGACTTTTTTGACGGATTTTGAATGACATACTATACTATGACTTTTTTTAATGATTTTGGACGACATACTATACTATGACTTTTTTGACTGATTTTGGACGACATACTGTACTATGACTTTTTTGACAGATTTTGGACAACATACTATACTATTACATTTTTAGGTGATTTTGGACGACATACTATACTATGACTTTTTTGACTGATTTTGGACGACATACTATACTATGACTTTTTTGACGGATTTTGAATGACATACTATACTATGACTTTTTTAAATGATTTTGGACGACATACTATACTATGACTTTTTTGACGGATTTTGGACGACATACTATACTATGACTTTTTTGACTGATTTTGGACGACATACTATACTATGACTTTTTTGACGGATTTTGAATGACATACTATACTATGACTTTTTTGAATGATTTTGGACGACATACTATACTATGACTTTTTTGACAGATTTTGGACGACATACTATACTATGACGTTTTTTTTGTAATTTTGGACGACATACTATACTATGGCTTTTTTTGTAATTTTGCACGACATACTATACTATATCTTTTTTGACAGATTTTGGACGACATACTATACTATGACTTTTTTGACAGATTTTGGACAACATACTATACTATTACATCTTTAAGTGATTTTGGACGACATACAATACTATGACTTTTTTGACAGATTTTGGACAACATACTATACTATTACATTTTTAGGTGATTTTGGACGACATACTATACTATGACTTTTTTGACGGATTTTGAATGACATACTATACTATGCCTTTTTTGAATGATTTTGGACGACATACTATACTATGACTTTTTTGACAGATTTTGGACGACATACTATACTATGACTTTTTTGACTGATTTTGGACGACATACTATACTATGACTTTTTTGACGGATTTTGAATGACATACTATACTATGACTTTTTTAAATGATTTTGGACGACATACTATACTATGACTTTTTTGACTGATTTTGGACGACATACTATACTATGACTTTTTTGACAGATTTTGGACGACATACTATACTATGACTTTTTTGACAGATTTTGGACAACATACTATACTATTACATTTTTAGGTGATTTTGGACGACATACTATACTATGACTTTTTTGACTGATTTTGGACGACATACAATACTATGACTTTTTTGACGGATTTTGAATGACATACTATACTATGACTATTTTAAATGATTTTGGACGACATACTATACTATGACTTTTTTGACAGATTTTGGACGACATACCATACTATGACTTTTTTGACAGATTTTGGACAACATACTATACTATTACATTTTTAGGTGATTTTGGACGACATACTATACTATGACTTTTTTGACAGATTTTGGACGACATACAATACTATGACTTTTTTAGGTGATTTTGGACGACATACTATACTATGACTTTTTTGACAGATTTTGGACGACATACTATACTATGACGTTTTTTTTGTAATTTTGGACGACATACTATACTATGGCTTTTTTTGTAATTTTGCACGACATACTATACTATGACTTTTTTGACAGATTTTGGACGACATACTATACTATTACATTTTTAGGTGATTTTGGACGACATACAATACTATGACTTTTTTGACGGATTTTGAATGACATACTATACTATGACTTTTTTGACTGATTTTGGACGACATACTATACTATGACTTTTTTGACAGATTTTGGACGACATACTATACTATGACTTTTTTGACGGATTTTGAATGACATACTATACTATGACTTTTTTGACAGATTTTGGACGACATACTATACTATGACTTTTTTGACAGATTTTGGACGACATACTAAACTATGACTTTTTTGACAGATTTTGGACGACATACTATACTATGACTTTTTTGACTGATTTTGGACGACATACTATACTATGACTTTTTTGACTGATTTTGGACGACATACTATACTATGACTTTTTTGACAGATTTTGGACGACATACTATACTATGACTTTTTTGACGGATTTTGAACGACATACTATACTATGACTTTTTTGACTGATTTTGCACGACATACTATACTATGGCGTTTTTTGTAATTTTGGACGACATACTATACTATGACGGTTTTTGGTCCTTTGAGGTGATTTTGAACGACATACTATAATATGGTGTTTTGGGGTCATTTTGGACGACATACTATACTATGGCTTTTTTTGTCATTTTGGACGACATACTATACTAAGGCTTTTTTTGTAATTTTGGATGACATACTAAAAAACTATGGCGTTTAGTATGGTGCCAAAACCACCAAAACAAAGTCTGTCAAGGACTAGGGCAAGGCAGAACAAAGGACTCAAAGGCAGGAGGATTCTGGACATGATTCAGTCAGTAAACAGAGTTTATTACCAGGCAGAGGTTTGGTACACGGGAGGACAATTAGATCCGGCAGAGGTACAAAAACGTGAGGCAAAAAGGCAAGGTCAAAAAAAGGTAGGCAAGTTTCAATACATGTAAAGACTGTGGCTGTGGAAAAGAATGCTGGAACATGAGCTGTGAACATCAACGAACTGGCAGCGAGACAAGACACAGAGGGGAATATAAGCAGGGCTTGATTGGGGAGTGATTGCATGCAGGTGTGGGAGACACAGTCAGGGATCAGGTGCACACAGACGAGGAAGGGGGCGGGGCAGACAGGAACCTGAAACAGAGAGAGGGGTGAGTGATCACAAAATAAAACAAGACATGGACAAGACATGGAACATGAAGGGAAAAAACAAAACAAGACACAATTCATGACAAAGTCACACTATAGTATGTCGTCCAAAATCATCAAATAAGTCATACTATAGTTTGTCGTTCAAAATCACCAAAAAAATGTCATACTATAGTATGTCGTCCAAAATCACCAAAAAACATCATATTATAGTATGTCGTCCAGAATGACACCAAAAAATGTCGAACCAAACCCGGGAAAAAGTCAGAGGTTGTGGAACCGCTGGGTTGTCCCGGTCCGGCAGGTTCGGTTGGGGTTGTCCAGTTCAATCTTAACTCTTCTTATCAACGCGATAAATTCCTTTAAAACCTGTTGTATATGATCTGATAATCTGTATCAGATCATATTATCACTCCACTGTATGCAGGTTTTTATTTTTGGCCTTTTCAAAATGGCTACTGTCATTAAATCGTCCACATACCTTTGGCAGGAAAGTCTTTGCTAATTTTCAAGAACTTAAGCTATTGACCAATATTTTGTGTGTATTTCTAGATGTCTTAGATTAGAAGGAGAAGAGAGAGAAAAAAAGTATATTGAAATGTCATGTCTACTGTGAAAAGGTGCATCTTTGCCTGAACAGGGACATAAACTGTTTTTGTGCCTACCACAAAATGAAATGAAAAGACTGTTAAAGGTTTATGTAAAAAAAACAAAACACAAAAAAAACAAAGAGAAACTACCTCAAGTGTTCTATATTTTCAAAATGTCATGGGCAAAATGTGTTTTTATTTCTAAAATGACCATTCTTGTGAGAAAAAATGTTTGCCAAAAACGCCCAATGTATAAAAATAATATACAAAAAATATCTCAAACAAAAAAATATTTTTTATGTGTCAGGCTTTACAGTGTTAAAGGTTGAAATTATCAATTGAATGGTTTATTTAATTGACCATGGCTATTAGTTTATATGTGTTGTTACAGGAATCATGTTGTTTTCTTGGACACTTTTTGCTTGATACTCAATTCAATGATATACTGTATTACAAAAATGTAAAATACAAAATTTTGTTGTCACAGAACTCAGGGATTTTATATATTATTGTCCAAGAAAATAATGACAACATTAAGTACTGTTATGATGATTTAAAAAACAATTAAATTGAATATGAAACCATGAATATGTTTTGGTCTCATTGCTATGCTTTGTATTTTGGTTTAAATTTCAAAGTTCAAATTTGTAACTGTTTTTGGATAGGTGGTTTACAAATAACAATTTATAGTTATAATACAATAATCATAAAATATTAAAATAAAGTCAGGCCAGAAAACTCTTACATGATCATATTATTAGGAACAATAGCGTATTAAAAGTTTTTTTATAACTCCACACTCTTTCTTCTATCTCATTTGTTCTTCTTTTTGACATTGTCTTGTGTAACTTAAAATGACTCGTGGACTGCGACAACCCCACAGTTGTGGAACTGAACCTGCCACTTGCACTTGACTGAAAAACCTTTTGGTGATATGGGGACTTTTTTTTGTCTCCTTTCAATCTCCACTTTGGATGTTAAACTAAAATGCCATGTTCTTTATAGGAATTGAACCTATGACTTCAGAACTTCCCAGCAGTGTTCTTATCAGCTCTGCTACATGCGCCTACAGTTCTTCAGGTTTTCTTAGAACTTTTGACTGTTTACATTGAACTAAAATAAAATAAAGATTTGGACTCACAACTTCAGCAAATCAGTCAATGTAGGGCCAAGTTACACATCCTGGTATGTGGCGAAATGGCAGGTAAATTCAAAATGGCCGCCTTCAAGTTGAGTCAAGTACCACATTTGTATATATGTGTACAGGGCCGGTCTCTAGCGTCACTTATGAGGTTTCGAGGCGATCAGTCAATGTATGGCGAAGTTATAGGGCACTTCCTGTTTCATGGCGATTGGTCGAAATTCACCAAAACTCCAGTGGTTGCTGTGGCCACGGCCTTTTCAGGGGACACAAACAAGAAGACATATTAGACGGATTTGAAGAGCAAAAATGATGAGTAAGATGTTTCCATGTCTGCTCTAAATAACAATTTTTTAAGTTTTTGTGATTGCTTGAACTTTCTTCTTGTGGATTAGCAAGAGTGATACCATCATTTCCTGAATCATTACCATATATTGGGATACTATAAGCAAAATACACTTTCGTCTAATGAGAGAAAAATACACGGCCAATTTCAGTACAAAGATTCAGACGAGACTAAATTCAAGAGGATCACTTTATTTATTCATTTATTTGTGTGTGTTAGACTCTTTGTTTCATTGCAAATATTCTGTGTCCACCCACGGTGTCTCAGCAGGGAACAACACTCCCTGACGTCTTTCATGGAAAGGACAGAAACAGAACAGTTCTTCACCTCCTAAACATGATGTTTTGCTTGTGGTAAAAACCCACTTGATTTTATTGGGCAAACATACCGCTGATTTGTAAAGTGGATTCCAGTACTCTTGATTTGGTGAGAGCCCAGCAGTTACTGTCAATCTGTGAAAATTAAGTTATGCACAAATAACCTCTGGACTGAGACGGCGTGATAATGGAGGAAAAAATGTGTATTTTTGTTGATACTGTAACATCAGAGTCAAATTGTCAAATGACAGTTTGAATAAGATTCAAGATTCAAAGACGCTTCTGCTGAGATCTTAATGTACCAAAAATTAAAGAGCGGGGAAAAAAACAACAGTGGATATGAAAGACGATTAGTAGTTGTTATCATCAGGCAAACTACATCAGTACTACATTCTTGAACAGAAGGACATTTTTTTTTATATTTAAATGTGTTTTCCCCCCCCCAAAAGTGGTGAGTTCCAGAAGCAGGCAACAGCCCGAGAGACGACGAGCAGAGTTCTCTTCAGATGACAAAGCAGTTTCTCTCTTATCAGTAAGGCCACTTTATATAGAGAATCTAAATGGAGGACCGCAACCTATTTCTTCTTGACCATTGATCTTTGCAGGGTGTCGTCATGATGTAGGAGAAAAACATAAAAAGAAAAGCAAAGCTTCAAGTTTCTAAATCAGAAAGCCAGCTTGTAACAAGGAGCTGCTGGTCTTTGCCCCGTTCACTACCACACAGTCCACATGGTCACCACCAGCTAATGCTGCTGAGGTAGTTTCCCCCCAAAACCGCAACTCAAAAACACACCCCACAAACAACCATGTGTGATTGGGTTTTTTTTTAAGCAATCTTGCAAAAAAATAGATATTTTCACAAAAGTTTGTAAAATCATCTTCTTAGATCCTCTGTGGCTTTATCAAAGCGAGTTGAAGTCCAGAGAGAAGTTGTGCCGTCACAACTGCCGCTCTGAGTACAATCCACAAATGGACAACCATGTTGTCTTTCGTTGCTGTTGCAGTGTTGTACTTTGGGTGTATTTTGCCAATTCCTTATCAATTAGTCCGTCTTTGAACAGCCCCTTCAGATGCAGTCCTTCAGGTTTGCCCACCAAATGTATGTCAAGTGTCTTGTTTATCTGTTAAAAGGGAGTGTCACTGTGTGTGTGTGTGTTTATGTATCACTGTGTGCGTGTGTTTGTTTATGTATCACTGTGTGCGTGTGTTTGTTTATGTATCACTGTGTGCGTGTGTGTGAGTAACCAGTGTGTTTGGTGGTAAGGGTGGAGCCAGGGTGAGCTGCGTCGGGACTGCAGTCCACATAGCTGGAGGTTCAGCTTCCTTCGAGGGGGCTGGGCAGAGCTGGACCGAGCTGGAGGGGCCGGAGGACGGAGGGAGGGGGGGGGGGGGGGGTGTTGCAGCTCTACTTGTCCCCCAGGATGGCGAACTGGTTGTCAAGCTGCAAGTGCTGCATGGAGGCGCCGCCGGTTTCCTCTCTGCCGCGGTTCTTGTGTTTCACCACTTCAAAGGTCTTCTCCATCTCTCTGTCCCTAGAAGACATGGACGTGTTAAGAACTGAAACTGAGGCTGTCGATCGATTAAAAACCTCTAACTGCAATCGACTGCATAATTGTCCATTGTTAACTTGCAATCAATTGCATTTTATCTGTTCTAAATAGACCGTAGAGGGGTATCTTTAAAGGGATTTTAATACTCTTATCAACATGGGAATGGGACAAATATACTTTATGCTAATATGTTAGTAATTGAACAGAAAATTAATTCAGCACAAGAAACAAGCAATTATCATTCATCAGTACATATGTGTTTTTTTTTTATTTTTTTTATTTTAAACCTAAATGAAAATATTTAATGTTTGTAACTTGAATACAAAACATTTTTTAGGTAACTGCAATCTGCATTTTTCCTCACATGTTTAAGTCCCATGCACACCAAACAATATGTTTTGTGTAAATTATTACTCAGGCGTTACCAGTTTTGTAGCTAGGCAACCCGCTAGGATTCCTTACACGCAAACAAGACGGAGACATAAGGGTTGACTCTGAAAGTCGGTCCTGATTTTTCCTTCCCTTTTTTTAGTAAAATGTCTCAACTACAGCTCATCATCGCTGGAAGCCGACTTCCTGCGACACTTTGTTTTTCTTGGCTTTAGAATTAATTTGCTAAATCACATCACACTGAACATGAATAATGAGTATAATTCACAATATAGTGCCAATTATGTATTTAAAAGTACAAGATTTTTTAATTTAATAGACAGACCCAGCTGTTAAAGTACAGTTACTGCTCTGAGCACCCTGAGCTCTACTTACTTGCGTGTCTCCACATGCTTGGCAGTGGCCAGTAGAGAGGGAAACTGTGTGTCACTGAAGATCTCAGGAGGACCCTGGCTTGGCCCTCGTTTGCTGGTGGTCAGTCGAGCCCCTGGAGGGCGATATACACCAGTAGGCTTTGACTCAGGCACCTCTACTTCCTCTGAAAGCACAGAAAAAATATAAATATAATATGGTATAAGAAACAAAACAAACATTTTAGGTGTAGATTCCTGTAGTATTTATATAAACCTATTTATATGAGCACATATCTTTAAAACAGCTTCAAATGTACAGATCATTGTAAGTGGAAAAATTATCATCAGTGATAATTCCCCAAGTTCTTAAACAGGAAATAAAAGCTGAGGTTGGTTTGCTCACCTGCTGGAGCAGCAGGAGGAGGAGCAGCTCCAGATTTGTTCCAGGGGCCAGACACTTTGTCTCCACTGACCACGATGATCTCTCCATCCTCGTCGAACTCCTCCTTCTCATAGTCCTCTTCCTCTTTCTCGTCACTGCAAACAAAAGTAAGGGACATTTACAGTTCAACTGAGACTGATGTCTAGGTTTATTTAATCAGGTTAGCAGCTGTTTTCTACTGGTTTTTCATCCCATCACTTCATCCCAAATCTGCCCATGTTTCTCTCACTGACTTTTTTGTAAATCAGCTTCATTTGCATGGCAGCGCGCAACACATTTGATTTGGATTTTAGTTTCCGACTGCATCGTTTGTTGACAACCAACATCATATAAGCTTATTTTCAGGTTAGTTTGACAGACTGATTGTAAAAATAAGGTGATTTATCAATTCATTCAGCAGTGTGTATTATTTGTATGTGGTACAACAATATGTGAAAGTCATCATTATGTAATCATGGTAATTAAAACATGTTTGCACATTTGAATCTTTAAAATGTAGCAAAATAACTTTATTTTCAGTCCATCTGTGTTATCAATACAATAATTATGGTGTACAAAAAAAATCAGCCATACACAATGTTACATTTTTATCTGTGGACATGTTGCTAAACCTGTGTGTGGGAAAAAATGGACTGATTTTGTGAAAAATGGCCAGCCCAAGAAAGTCTGCGTCCATCTTTGCATCCATTTTTTCCCGACTCCTCCCCTGGAAATTGTCAACTCTGAGGAGATGTCACGCCCAGTACCGACTTCCAAAATAAATGGAACACGCCATTATCATTACTTCATTATTGGACTAAATTGCCACAACATCATACATGAAATGCTGGGGTGGTAGAACCTGAAAACCTGTTTTAAATTAATCATTACACCATAAATCTGCTGAACTGCAGCTGCGCATGGCAACAGTTCTTACACAGCCTTTATTTGTTAAAAAAATAACTGTTCAACTTCAACAAACATTCATCTATCAATCTTTACATTGACAATTGTTTTGATTAATAAATAAGTTGTCTGCTTCATTAAATGTCTAACGTCAAAGAAAAAAAACAACACATTTTTCACTTTTAAGAAGCCAAACCCAGAGAAGTCAAATTTGAATTGTTGGTCACTGATTGGGCAATAGACATAGTAGAAATTCATTCAAATATTTGTTAAAATTTGGGCAGGATGGTCCCAGGAGGCCTGATGGATGACTCATGAAAACCAAACACACCTTATCTGTAGAGCCTGGAGTCGCAGTCCACTGTAGTCCACTTCTTTCTGCTCAAACTCTTTCCATTCCTCGTCCTCCTTGGCAGAAGAATGCATTAATTCAAACGCACAAAACATTACAATGTAAATGACACTGGTACAACAGATGTGCTAAATTCCTTGTGTTTCTACTGCTGGAGTTACATTGTGGAGCAGTGAAAATGTGAATTTAAAACCTCACTTTGAGTTTCGATTAAATGTTTGTATATATGCATGCGAGTATACTCACCAGCCACTATATTAGGTATATCTGATCTGTTTAACTGCTTAATAATACAAACATCTAATTAACATTACAAGCAAACCATGTAGACAAGGTCAAGATGAGTTCCTGAAGTGAAAACTGTGCACCAGAAGAGCACCGAATGGCCCCTCTCATCCCCCAATGCATGTCAGGGTGTGGAGAAACTGCAAGGGCCATTGTGTGGCCCTAGAGGTAGGCCATAAATAATTTGCTAAATCAGAGTATAGCAAACCTAGGCCACACCCTAAAAGGTTCATGTAAATTAAACAATGTTAGTTACTGAAGGCATACTTCATGTTGCCAGTAGGTGGCACAATGACTATCTTAGCAGGTTATCATCATGGACCAATTGGTCTAAAAAGCACATTGACGGGGCAGAAAAATGTAGCATGCTTTTCTCACAAATGCACTTTTGGCCACTGCCATGGTTGCCACAGTAACCCAGCGGCAACTGACTGGGTGGAAGACTGGTGCATGGCTAGTGGGGACACAAAATGTGAAGATGTGTTTTTAACTATAATTCCAGTGAAATTAATTGGACCGTTCTAAAACTTGGACAGATTACAATTTTCGGGGGTCCTAAATGTTAAAGTTAATAGAATACATTCTCTGAAATCATGACGAGGATACAGCGGAAAGGTACTGGTTAATTTATTAGGTACACAGTTTTTTTTAATCAAATTGACAGATTTTGCAATAAGCCAACAATTAACTATTTTCATTACTCATAAGATATTTTTTCTTTAATAATATGTGGATTGTTCAGTGATTTTTCCACTTAAGTGCATTCCTTCCATTCTGACCAGTAAAAGCATTTTTACACACTTTATTGGGTATACATTACTTACAGTGGCCAGTAAGTGTATATATGGACAAAAAGGAGGTATACGTGTGTGTGTATATATATATATATATATATATATATATAACAGTGTTGCTCCTGCTCTTGTGATTTAAATCTTAATAGGCCGTCACCCCAGATCAAACTTGTGACAAATGGCGGCTCGGCCTAACTGGGAAGACCACGATACTAAGCATGAGGAATGACAGCTTCAATTAGACAGTTTCCTGTTCTGACCTCAGGTTTAATATAAGTCATACTGGGGGCTTTAATACCTCGCGTACATTTAAATACATGTAAAAAGAGAGGATGACACGCATTATCACAAAGTGTGGCCGGGTAAAACCACCATATGCTAGCTAGCGACCCGGCTTTGTCCCGTAACCATCACCCACGTCTTCAATCACGGCTTGGCGTGATACGAGAGGGTTGTCAGGGAGTGTAAAGAGAACACAGACTGTGGCAGGTTAAAAAAATGTGACACGACATCTGTGTGTGGAACACACGCACAAAAGTTCGCGGACAGTAGCGTCAGTTACCTTCTCGATTTGCGCGTCTTGGCTCTCGTTTTTCACCGACTTCTCCTTGTCCTTCTTGAGCTTTTTCATCCCAGCAGACACAGGGGCGGCAGCGGACTCTTTCCCCTTCCCTTTCTCTTTCTTCTTCTTTTTATCCCGTTTGGCAAAAAAATCGTCCAGGCTCTTCTCCGTCGGTACGTCCGCCATTTTCAAAGAGCAGCGTTAAAGAAGCGGTTAGCTAACTGGCTGTGCGATGACAAATGTGGAAAATTCGCTCTCGTAAAGTAAGGACAGCGGCTCACAGGGTTAGAGGACACACAACACCGACTTAGTCCTTATTCTGGCACTTAAACTTATGTTAGACACTGATAAAAATAAATGTCAACCCTGCTTTCCTCACCAAACCGTCAGCCTTGCAACCAACCATGCCATGCACAGGCTATTTGACAAATCTGTTTTGTTACCCGGAAGCACTTCAACCCTTAACCGGATGTAGTATGAGTCTTACGTATTAAATGTATTTATTCATTTTATTTGTTTAAACTTCTCCTTTACAACTCTGTATTGTTGGGCATTTTAAGATTAGATAAACAAATAAATATAAACAACACTACAACAGATAATTAGGTACAGAAAATATGGAAACATGTACAACAACATAAAATAAACTAGGAAAAATCTGCCAATTTCATTAGGTGATTATTATTATCATTATTATTATTATTATTATTATTTACATTGCTGTGTTTAACAAAGGCAGTAATTATTTGGGCGTAAAAGGAGTATTCAGAGAAAGTAACATTTGGGTGGAATGAACCTTTTACTGAGTATTGAGACATAATATTTAGTCTCAAAATTAATATAAAGTACTGAGATTAGTTATAGTTATTATTTTATACATATATGTATATAAATATCTATTATGGATTTTTTTTGTCGCCATGGTTACTCAAAACGCTTAGAAAAGACATGTAGCATACCATTCCTGGGCAAAACCGCATGTTTAGATTTTTGCCATGGTTTGCATTTAGCCTTGTGGATGAAAGATTTGGCTAAAGTAAGCATACATTAATCTTAGGATCCAACTTCGTGTTCTCTATTATGAAAGTACAATTGTCATTTATAGTCCTAACAACCCTGTATTTTCTATTTAACCATTCCATAAAGTGTGTCCAGAACAGTTGACCATGAGAGCATGAAACATAAAAAACTAATAAGCTAATAAAACTAATAATTCTTTCCTTCCATTCTCTGACCAGTGAACAGTCAAATAATTATATAAAAAATAATCAAAAAACATTGAGTTTGCTTAACAAGTACTCAGACTTGAATCAGTGTCATGACATACAAATACTAACCTAACCTACAATTATGACTTGAAATGGATCATTTTGTTTTGTTCTTCCATAAACTTCCATAAAAATATCGATTCTGAGATGGCTTTTCATCATAACCTCATTTCTAACATTACATTTACATGAATATTTTTCTTTGTGAATCCTCACATTTGACTTGTAAACTGATGCAATAGGGGTGAACATTAATGTATATACTGTTTTTTTCTCAAGATACGTAAAGCAACTGAATATATATATAAGCAACTGTTACATGTCATTTTACACTTTTGTGACAGTAAATATGTTCAACGGTCAAAACAATAGTGAATATTCAGTTTTAATCTGGAAACCCTCACACAAACAAAGGTTTAAAGATCATATTTTATCAGATTTAAACAGGCCCGAAGGTTAACGCATACTGCTCAATTAAATTACCTTCTCCTTAGCAGAAAACCAGGTTTGTAAACAGATTATTGAACTAAAGTCATGTTTGCTGATGCAACACAATGAGAAAATTCCAGCTCACCACATGAATGGATGTGCTAGGGTCGACAAGACTGTTAACACTGCTGTGTTACGTAACAATCAGGTGTGACATTTTGGAAATCCTCTCCAAAATCATGTCACAACAACCTATGGGAAAAAAAATATAAGGGAAGTGATTCTGATTATTTTACAAGAGAAGATCAATCAGACAGACAAGTTGGTGTTTTTTTAAATTTTGTTTTATTGCTCAGCAGTAAAAAGTACAGTGTATACTACAGTACAAAAAATACATAATGTTGAACACTGCTCCACCGTGCCACTGAACGTTTTGGTAAAATAAACACTTTATCGAGCGTGCAAAACAACAAGCCCACCCGTGAGCATCCAATGCAGGAAATATCAATATGTTTAATTGTGTTGTTCCCCACCGCTGCTTGACTCAGGGATTTTAGAACAACATCGCACAATGCAGAAAATCTTTAGCGACAATAAAGGCAGGCAGCATTGATTATTGGATTAAAAACTGCAGCAATGCAAAGTAAAAACAAATGACAGAAGGGCCACAGGTTCAATAATTAAAAAAAGAAATATTTAAACGCCTCTGTATGTGCTCACAGTTAATATTCAGCATACTGTACATTTTTTGTCTCGGTGATTTTCATTGGTCATGACTTCTAAGACATACTCTATAATGTGGTCCAGAAAAAAAAAATCATTCATTTACGCTTTTCTGGGTTTTTTTTGGGAAACACTCACAGTAGCAACAGATGGTCTAATTGTTTTCTATGGCACTGAGAAAATATTTCTCAAACTGGGCTAAGTAGCGACTCCACGACACGGACAAGACAGACACACATACAGGGACACGCACGCACGCGCAAACAGAAGCACACGCAAAAACAGATACAACTGAGTGATACAGTCTTGTTTGACTGAAAGGAAAAATCATATTTGGTTAAGGGGCCGCAGCACATTTTAAACCAATTGTCCACACACTCTCACAGTATGTGTACATGCATGGAACAAAGGCATCCATACACATACACTGGTATAATAAAGGGCCAACATAAAGAATTAAGACATCTATGTGGTCCCTCTTAAGAGAAGCTGGTGACACATGGGGGGGGAATCACTTTCACAAGTACCACCAGATGTGGAACCATAAATCCTCCACAAATAATCCGCACACATTTACCAGTAAAATCTGGGTTTATATTTATCAAATTGCTGAGAGATACAAGTTCTTTACTTTTACTCCTACTTTCAAAAGTAAGAGTAAAATATATTAAAACTTTAAGGGTCAGTGAACATACGGCTCACCCCGTGTTCTAAAGTGATTGTAAAGAATACAGTTGTGACACTGAGTAGTTCATTACCTGTATAATCCATAGTTAAGTCGGTTTCTAACATTACCTGCATTTGCAAGGATGCCATAATACTATTTTCTTTGTTTTTGTCCACATTGATCAGCATTTCCTGTACTTGTCAGTGTGGTACAATTATTTCAATCCTAGTCTGTTGTCCGTCTAGTAACTTCTCAAGCACCAGCAAATTTTTTTACTACTAGAATTTTGTTAATTTCCTATCGTTTAATCTTCATTTATAATGTACATAGGCCTATCCTGTATTTGCAAAGCAGATTGTGTCACTTTTTACACATAATATATTGACAAATTATTGTCTTTTATAAAAGCACAAGATTGCTCTTCTTCTTGCAAATGAAAATCACATTTTTAAATGATCACAACTCTGTCTCTCGTCTCTGATTGGTTGTTCAAAACTCTTTTTAAATGTATTGGCTCAATTATTTGATAAATACAGACCCTGATTTGATCATAAACAATATTTTACGACTTCTCCGCTCCCCCCAAGAAAATATTATAGGTGTGATATTCAAGTTCAACAGGCTATAAGTATTTTGGGATTGATTTTTATAAAGGAAAAGGAAAATTACAGCGTTAAATGTTTTCATAGCACATTTCTCTGTCTCTGTGGCCACGTCCACAGAACACTCACCGTCACACTACCACAAATATTCTGTATTTTATAAAGACAATAAAAACCTTTTTTTATTTATTTATTTATCACAATTAAACCTTTTCTCTCTTTTTTTTTTATAAAATGTACATCAGAAAAATATGCAGGTGCATCCTCACTGTAAACAATATCTGTTTACATCACACTCCTCTCAGGTTGCTCTTTGTTTTTATAATATACAGTATAAAGTCAAAGTCTCTGAATATTTACCACAAATATAAAATAGACCATCACGGCAGGGGGGGTGTAGGTGGAGGAGACTCGGACAGTGTCTCTGGTTTTCTGTCTCTAGATGGCAGAGGCTTTTTCTCTGTTGATGAAGAGCGTCTCCTGGCAGAAAGGATTAACCAGGACCATGCTGCTGCCACTGTAGTCTCCATTAGGGGGTAGACAGGAGTCATGGTCCTGCAAATGCACAGACACATGCAACACAGTGAGAAATCTTTAACACTAACCCCGAGGAAGAGTATGTGCCCATCAATCATCCTGAAACCACTTAGTTAGGCAATGTTAATAATGTTATTTGTTGATCCAGGAGCAAAACCACAATTTAGTGTAAAGCACTAAAATGATACATGTTATATTCATGTTATACGTGACAAAAATCAGTGTATCTACTACCTGTCTGGTCAAACACCAGCCACTGCATTCAAATTTCCCCACTGGCTATTTAATTCCACGCTTGCATGACCTAAAAATCTTAAAAGTTCCATTTACATCGGAATCCGGAACTGGAAGTGGCGTCCCGGGAAAAAAAAACAGGGATGCAAATGCATCTCGGGCTGGATGTTGTTTCTACCTGTCGAGCACAACTGTATAGCCCGTTTTCACCTTTTCCACCTAATGGTCCCAGCTCGCCTCGGCACGGCACAGTTTAGGTTGGTTTTCCACTAAATGCTTGGATTTGCTCGCTTGGAACCTCGCCAGAGCAGGTCCTAAAAGGAGTACCAGGTATCAAGGCACTATCGCTAGTGGAAATGCAAAATAACCGGGCCATGCCGAGACTAAAGTGAGTCGAGCTAGTGGAAAAGTGCCATATGTGTCCATCAGATTTATTGGGAAACAAATATGACAGAAGTGCAGATAACAGTAAAATGGCGCTTTTCCACTATACAGTTCTGGCACAACTTGGCTCGACTCCACTCGTTCTTTTTTTTCTTTTCTTTTTTTTAATACCTGCTATTTAACAGAGGAGTCTGGTGTATTTAGTAGTCGATCAGGAAGTACTGAACTCATCTTTTTAATTAACTGTGTGTTTTTGTCGCATACAAAACGTCACAGCAGTTTTGTGCGTTTTCCATTACTATAGGAGGTAGGAGGTACTATAGTAATGGAAAACGTCATGCCTGATATCAAACTGAGTAGAGCAGAGTCGTGCTAGAACTGTATAGTGGAAAAGCGTTTGTACAAGAGGCAGCCATTTTGGATGGCTTCCCATGTCGAGGTTGGTGAGGTCGGTCAGTCTGACAGTAGCCAGCCAAAGGTGGGGTCATTCCAACCCATGACTTCCAAGCTCCGATGTTAATGGAAAACAGTTTAGTAACCCCTGCTGTGTTACAGCCCACAGTTCTCGCCTACTCTGCCTTTTAAACACAGATGCTTCGCCGTTACAGTAAATACCTAGCAGAGAATCATGAATCAGGGATCACTGTTAGTGCCCAAACTGCACACTACTGTATCTACTTCACTCTCTACAGACAAGGCAGACACTTAAGTGTGGAGGTGAGCTGAATAATGTGAACCCCAGGGCTTTTAACGAGAACATGAACAAAGACATCTGACAAAAGCAAGATGGAGGGAGACACACAGGGAGGAGGAAGGGATGTAACAGCTTAATGGGCAGAGAGACAAAAGGGAGGGATGACTCAGAAGAAAAAAGGCAGCACATAGAGCTAATGTCAGAGGGATGGAGGGTGGTGATGATGTAGAATGGGCTTTTGCTGGTGAGTCAGCAGCAATGAGGCAGCGCAGGAGGGAGGTGTGGAAAAACAAAATGATTTGTTTTACAGCAGGAAGGAGCCTGGTTTTTATCCGAGAGACTCAATCAAATCAAAATTAATACTGTCATTAAAGTTTTACGATCATTTCTCCCAGAGCTCTCCTGTTTACCTATCACAGCGGGGGAAGCGACTGTAAAAAGGTTTCTATAGACAGGTAAAGACAATGGGGGAAACAGTAAAACACCTGCATGTCACCAGAAGCATCGCACACACGATCCAACCTCAGCTTCCCTCTCCTGATGCCTCCACAGGGCGGAAGAGGAAGGAAAAGTGTGCAACAAACAGATAAGACACATGATGATAATATGAAACAAAATAAAAGACAAATGAACAAAGCAGAGATCGAAAAGATATGAGGTGAAAAGAGGACTATGGCAGATTTAACACTCTCTAAATCAAAGTAACTGTTATATACTCGAATATCCAACAGATGGCACCATAATGCACCTAAAATCAAGCTGTTCCCCAGCTTGAATGTATTCTTATTGGGTGAGCATGACAACCTTTCTGGCCCAAATGAGTCCAAATGGATCTTGATATTTTTCTCGATACAATAAGAAAGAGAAAATGTCATTAAAGATCTGACAGGACTATAAAAGTAACTCAATTTAGAAGATCTCAGTGTCACCAGTCGGTCACTTAATAAAGACAATCAAGTGGACAAGAAATACACACAGGTTTAACAATGATTCATTGTTTTAGCCATAAATTCACTGTAAAATCTACACATTTTCAATAAAGCTAAGCTGAGATTTTTTGCACGACAGATGTTAAGGGAATTGAACATTTCTGAGGCTAGTTAATGGGAAAACTGAAGAGTAAGAAGGATATTAAGAGGTGAAACTGACATTTTCAAGCTGGAAAAAATATTATAAAGTAGGTAATGTATATTGTAATATATTAAATTGAAGTTGTATGAGAGTAACAAAGCCTCCAGGACAGGAGTCTCTAACTTAAATGACCTTGGGGGCCAATCATATCATGACATTCCATCGTGATATCATAATAGACACATGTGTGATGATCGATATATCACAGAATTTCAAAATAAAAGTGTCTGTGTTGATATGATAATAAAAAAATCTATTTACGATGCAAAATTAAACTATTACTAAGAAAAACGTACAGAAATAACCATTATAACTTGATATTAAGTGGCTAGTTTGGGACCTCTGCTCTAGGATTTACAATTTTGTACTTTAATTTGAAATATGTACGTAAACGTGTATTACAGAGGATGTATTGGCAGAAACTGAATATGTCTGTATATGTATGATTGCTTTAAAATAAAAAATAAAAAGTTAGTTTTTAAGCATTTTGTTTTAGAATAAGGCTTAAATATTTATTATAGACAAGGGCATTGCTTTAGCACCATGTTTCAATGTGTTCAATGTTTTGAATCAAAAGCTTTATCCACAAACAAAGACGAACGACATCTTTTCAGGTTTGCAAATGCCACCATAGTTAAGTGTGTGGAGCGGTGAGTGCAGGAATATTCCATTTATTAAATAATCTGCAGTCTCACTCTGACATATCATTCAGTAATTATTACACAGTGGACCTTAAAGTGTGGCAAATTAAAACATTCTCCTTTTTTTTGACACGTTTAAGTATTCCAAGCGTGTCTTTTTGTAATTTCATTGATTAACGATTTAATTATCGCTCTGGCACGATTTCAACAGACAGAAAAACCCTTTGCGTCTTTCATAATAATAACTCTTTGATGGCGACACTAAATGCTTTGAAATGCTTTCAACTTTAACGCGTGGATCTGTTCAACATGCCGTTTTTGTTGCGGTCTCACAAGTTCAAACAAACCTGTGGGTCAACGGCCGTGGAGGTGGCTGATAAGAATGACAAATATGACCTGTTCTTTTGGTGTTGTAACATATTTCACATCCAGAAACGTTCTCTGGAGATGAACTCACCGTGAAGCAAGTCATACATTTCTTATAATTATGATCATCTCATCAGACAAAAGCCGAATTCTCCTTGAAATTAAATGTGTCAAGCAATATTTGCTTGTTACAAATAGCATCCTTATAAAGTGTAGCAGGCTGATACAGTGCTGTGCTCAAGTGCACTACATAAGACCTTGAGGTTTTGATATGATCCTCTTGTTGCTTGTTCACGCATTAAAGCCATTAAGCTGCATGATAATGAAGCATCCATACAGCAAGTATCGAGTCGTTTGTACCTCACTCTCCAGTGTGTGTATTTCTCTGGGCAGCTCCACGGCGTGCCGGCTGAAGTAGTCCATGGTGATGGCGTTGTTCCAGTAACTGAGGTTGTTCTCATGACTGGACGACTTCTTCTTCCTCCTCATGCAGCACACGGTCAGCAGCACGGCTATGGAGAACAGAGCCAGGAAATGTAGATAAGAGCGAAGAGTAGCCTGTGGCACTTTGAAAAATATGCTGCTTCACATAAATACACCAGCTGCTCAGATAGAAGTTGCCATGATTCAGGGAGAAAAAGAAAAAAAAGCCACAGGTAGGAAAACAGAAAACATTCAAATCTCCCCAGTGATGTCTCTGCAACAACTCAAAAGCCAATTGTACAGGAATAAAGGGGGGGGGAATGTTATTTTCATATCTCTAAGGGACCAACATGTATTTTGCCTGAGGTTGTAACTCATACTACTTGATGAAAATAAAGATTGTTCCTGCTCATCTGCTGTTAATATTCTATTGTACTGTATTTAGTAAGATCAGGGTGCCTGGTAAGAGAAGGGAAGTCAGATGTGACGACTGTAAAATATGAAGATACAGCTTTTCCAGCGCCACATTCAAATAATCAATAATCAATTTTTGTGCAAGTGGCACTACACTTTTTCTATGTACTTTTCTGAAACACTTTCATTGTTTATAGTGAAAAGGTACACATTATATTAATATCTTATATTTAGTTTATTTTATTAACTGTTTTCTATTCCTATTTTTTATTTATCACTTTCTGACAAGAGATCAAAAATATCCTATCTTATCTTATGTCAGGTTAAACTGCCAGCGAGTAAAAAGGTATTGATCAGATCATCTAACTATCAGCATTAAATCAAATAACCCAGTTTCTGTAAGTGTTGCACAATTACCTTCCTATTGTATATTTTTATATCAGTAACTTTAAGTTTTAGCTAATGTTAGTATTAAAGTTTAATCTGTGCTGACTTTACTTACAACATGAGGATACAGGCACACTGATGGCGAGCACGATCCACACAAAGTCCATCCGGCTCAAGCAGATAGTCATGCGGGAGGGCGGGGAGTTGACGGTGGGGTCTGAGCTGTTGTCGGGAGTCCAGGGTTCCTGGGTGGTCGTAGAACCCTGCTTGTTTAGGAAGTTCTTGCTGGCTGTGGAAGAGGCCTCTGAAGTGTTCCCCTTAGCTGGCACCTCCTCGACTGCACTGCTGTTCAAGAGCAGCGAAACATGTGTAGTTAAATTCCCTATCTGCTGCCCAAGAGGGGGATTGTCTGTGACGTTACCCCGGAAAACCTCAACATGGCCCTCGGCGGTGGTGGACTCATTGGATGCCGAGTGGTTGTTTGAGACGACTGTGGGATCCAGTGTTTTGAGGCTCTGCTCAGTGGACAGAGTTGGGGTGGACACAGTGGAAGTTTGATTCTCTGGTGGGTTCTCATGTGGAGGAGCAGACTCTGCCTCTACTGTCAGCTCACCTGTGGGGGACTCGCTTGAAGCAGGAACCTCCCTCACGGTGATGGTGTGGCGTGCAGCCAACTGGGAAACATCTCGTGGATGCCCCCAGAGTTTCAGGCCAAGAGCATGGTCACTACTGAGCGATGACAGGTATATTGAGGGGGAATGTAGATCTGGGAGATGATGACTGGGGTCAGTGGGCTCGTTCACACTCAACTTCTGAGGCCCGATGTGCTGTGCAGCAAATGTATCTCCTCCAACTAAGCCAGAGGTGGACATAAGAGCCAGGGGGTTTGGAGCTCCTCTGGGAGCAGATGCCATGTCTTGGGGCTGATTAACCCAGCTTTCAGTGTTTGGAGTGACAGTGTCATGAACGGGAGGTTCTTCAAGAACATGGCTGGTGGTGTGAAGCCTGGTTGAAGGGTAGAGGACACCAGTAGGAAGGATGATATTTGTAGGTTGAGTACTTCCTTTGTATGACCGCTCTCCGCTACTGGAGCCTTCCTGATGCGAGTCAAGGTAGGGTGTTTCGGGGGGAGAAAGGGGGTTGCTATGGGCAGCTGCCATGGAAACAGAGTCCCGGGACATCTGACTGAGGTACAGCTCCTGTGCTGACGACACCAGTGCCGCTGGCAGTGCTAGAAATGCTAGAACACCTGCAGAGGAAAAGAGATGGTTAATACATGGTACAGTAGAACAGACCTTTTTGCAGTTGCACTGGTACGCAGCATCACTTCCAATCAAATATGTCTGATATGCCGTTGGTTAAAAACATAAACAAGGCTTCCATGTGCAGATGAGTTCCACTGTGTGTAACCATATGTGTGTATATGTATAAGATGGCAACTGGGGACATCTTGTCCACGCAGCACCAAATTTAATCTCTAAAAAGGCACTGAACAAAATCACCCACTGGAAATTAATTTGTCTGAAATCTCTTAAGGAGATAAGATTAATGCTCTTATTTCTCATACAGTTTTAATAGTTTTGATACCTTTCCATTTTTTGAAAAGTTAGGTTCTAGAGATCCACTTTTGCCAAGAACAAATCAACTTTCATGCTCAAGAAGTCACAAAATTATTTAAGTTTTTACAGTAGAAGAATCAATGACAGTCAAAGTGTCAAAAGCTCCTATTTAAAATGCTAAAACCATCTCAGAGAGCCAGACAGTTTGACTCAATCCCATTAGGCCACTGTGTAGTGACAAGCCATTAGCAGGAGCCTGTGGGGAATATCACTCCTGTTATGTCAACCAGACAGCGACAAAGTCATAGAGGGAGGAACGTGGGATTGCTTATTAATTTCCCCTTTGCTCCCTCCCATCTTTCCTTTATTGACACTGTTACACACAGTTAATGTGACACATTAGTACAGCTCCCACAGAGTGGTTTCTATGCAATAATGCCACATTCATTTTTGACATATATATGTTTTTATTGGCAGCACATCCTATGAGGGAAACCACCAATGCATCAAGCTCGACCTCTTAAAGCTGTCGATTACAATTCCTGCTGAAGATGTTAATCCATCCATCCATCGTCTATCGCTTTTATTCTCCACAGGAGGATCGTGGGGGGTGCTATGCCAATCTGACATAGGGTGATAGGTGTGGCACACCCTGGACAGTTTGCCACTCCATCGCATATAGAGACAAACAACGATTCACTCTCACCTACGGTCAATTTATAGTGTCCAATTTACCTAATCCCCATGTTTTTGGACTGTGGGAGGAAGCAGCAACCCGGAGAAAAACCCCACACACAGAACATGCAAACTCCATGCAGAAAGGCCAAGATGTATAAAAACGGTTGTCTTTATCAACTAGAATTCAGGATTAAATTGCATTTGTTGGAGATCATTTTCAATAGAAGCTGATTAAAGTACAATAATCCCCAATTCAAACCCAAATACGAGTTGGTAGTATTGAGTTTTGTTTGTTTTACTACATTGCTTTCCTCAAGATTTGTTGAAAATAAGAAAGAAGAGAAGTAGAATACATCCTTCTTATATATTATTCACAAGGATTCACTGTGCAGACCTATAGTCATCTATTAAAGACTAGTCAGAAAATGCAAAGAAAAAGAAAATGCTGTCAAAAAAATATGTGAAACAACAGTCTTACAGACATACATTCACTGCCTGGATGGGTATCTTGCTTGTGAAGCTTTTTGGTGAAAGAAACGATGTTTATGTCATCATTTGAATATTGTGCTCCATCGGTAACAATGGAAACTACATTGCTACAGGAGCACAGAAGTAAAAAAAAAATGGGACCAAATGAAAAGATTTGTTGCACATCAACAAAGTGAAAAGCTTTTAAAGGCTGCAACAATAAGAAAAACAAATAAATGCTCTTTTAAAAGGATGAAGCCATAAACTGAAATGGAAACCGTCCTTATCTCTTTCCTCTTTGTTCAATGAAGGATTTAAACCACACCACACCACAACAACCCCCCAGCACTGACAATTTAAACTCTGTCTCTAAATCATTAATCATATTCCTCACATACTCAGTCACTCACACGGACTGGCAGGATAGAGGGTCCATGTCCTGCCTTCCATTAACCAAGCTTGTCACATTTCTCTAATCCACGGAGCCCACTCCAGACCCATATCTGAGATAACGCACATGGCCGTCCCTGATTTATGACTGCTCGCCTTTGCCAAGATGATCATTTAGACAGGGAAATGGAACCCAGAGGAACCCAACCTATCAAAAACGTAAGCGTATGAACCACTGATGATCGTTGGTAATGTGAGGAAAGGCCACACTAGGACAAGTATTCTATACTTAAAAAAAAAGATGCATTGAAAAAAAATAAAAACTTTAAAAATAAAAACTTTTTGTTACTTATAATTGAGTTTTCGTTGGTTTGTATGATTGTGTTTCCATCTGCTTAACCACAAATTTGCTAAACGTCTTTGTTAACGCTTGACTTGAAAATGAGGGTCGCCCTTAATTTATCCCCAAGCTGTAATTAAAGATTAAAGCTGCAGTATGTAACTGTTGTTACTGTTATCATCCTGCCTCTCTTTGGTATTCATTAACAGAGTATTTAAGCTTCAACTAAGTATTATTTTCATCATCAATTAATCTGTTATTTTCTCAATGAATCGAGTAAATGTTTGGTCCATAAAATGTCAGAAAAGTGTTTCTCAGACCTGGAAATTATGAAATTATTCAGATTTTAATGATTTATTTGTTACATGGAGTAAAACATCTGAAAATATTCACATTTAAGAAGCTGAAACATCTGTTTCTTTTTTTAATTGTTTTGGATTATCGTTTATCAAAATAGATTAATTGAGTAACTGTTTCACTCTTAATGAGGCTGAAGGTGAATCGTGACATGAACCAACCCCTTAACTAAACAGAATGAATGATGAAAAATTAAGCAAAAGCTATGGAAACAATAATCTGTGATGATGAATGAGGAGACACAAATGAACGGACACCTGTTTTGATAAAGAAACTCAATAAATGGTTAAAAAACCGAACTGCAGCTAAAATTTGCCAAATTAGAATTCACTTCTGAAACGTTTTGTTTGCATTTGTGTTTTCAGTCACACTCCAACCCATTTGCAGCCGTATTGCTTCACTGGCACATTGTTGCTGTTGTCTCCATCTGTCTTGACATTATCACCAATCACTTCCTGTGTGCAGCATGAATGTCACTGGGTGACACGAGAGCTAAACACGGCTATACTAAGAAACACACATAGAAACTAATGTGACAATGGTTTTCACTTTAACAGTTTTGTACAAAAGAAAATATGAAAATGAAATAAAGGCGCTCAGTTAAGAGAGAGACGTTTACTACGGTGAGGTCTGGCTCGACTTCTACCTTCAATCATTACACAGACCTGGCTGTCACAACCTGGCAGCCTGCTGCTACTGAATAAAACATAATACCCAGACTCCCTTTACAAACAAAGCCATAAAAGAAATGGTCTAACTGAACACACTGTGGTGCACACAAACATTAACATTCTCCATATGATCAGAGAGTCGTGTGGTTTCAAACTCATCTTTAGCCACCATGTGGATTCATATTCACAAAGCTCACATCTAAAACATTAAAGGAGAGAACTATGGGTTTTTTTAAAGTTTGCTTTCATCTGACTGAACATGTATTCATTAGCAGGATAAAACTGGCCTTTAGATTCTGTATTAGACGCCGTTTCTGGCCAACGTCTGCATGTCCGGCTGATGGAGAGAGAGAGAGAGAGAGAGAGCGTAAGCGGGGTGAACACAGATGGAGCGTCTGGCTCTTCCCTCCACAAAGACATGCTGCTGAGAAGCAGACTCAGGGAGTGAATTAACATTAGAGATGATTGAAAAGGCTCAAGAAGCAAAAAAAAAAGAGCTTTATGAAAATCCATTATTGAGTTAAAGCACTGGGAAGAACATGAGAAAATCTGATGGAAAGGGGGAAGAATAGTGAGGTCAGAGAGGGTGGGAAAATGTGCAAAGAGGAGCAGTGTGGGGTAAGAGACGTGTGGGCAAGCTGTGGGTAGAAGGTGATTTCTCTTTTTCCAAGAAGAACTTTTTTTAAAAATTTATTTGACCTTTATGTAACCAGGAATAAAACTCATTGAGATTAAGACTATTTAAAACTTACAAATAAGAACACGCCAGTGTTTGGATCTATGGCTGGACAAAGTCGGACCATCCAACATGAGCCTACAACAACCCTTAATCTGTGAACCCTGAAAAGTGGTGATCGACGCAGGTTCAGTGACTTTGTTGAGAACAAAATGAGTCTTAGTTTGTGTTCCATCATAAAATTAGACTGTGATACACAACAAAAATATTTGTTGTTCTACTTCTTTCGGCTTCTCCCTTTAGGGGTCGCCACAGCGGATCATCTGCCTCCATCTTGTCCTCCTCTGTTACACCAACTATCTTAATCCTACAATCCTGGTTCGACCAATGGCCTTTCTGACGGTATCCTCCAACAAGTCCAGTCTAGATTGACCGTAGATGTGAATGTGAGTGAATGGTTGTTTGTCTCCCTGTGTTTACCCTGCGATGTACTTGTGTCCTGTCCAGGGTGTACCCCACCTTTCACGTCAGCTGGGATTGGCTCCAGCTCCCCATGGGGAGGATAAAGCGGTAGACAATGAATGAACGAAAGAATGAACCTTTAGTCAAATGAAGACCAAAAGAAGCAGGAGATAGATATGACATTGAAAAGCAGGCCTTCCTCTTTGTCCTTGCTTTTATCTGCAGGAGAGGTGATGCACAGCTAACACCGTTATCACTCACAACAACCTGTTGCCCTTTCTATCCGTACCACCCAACTGATCGCAATCTCAGTATAGCACATTGTAATATCATGGAGACAAACAACGCCGGGGTGGAACTTCTTTGAGATTATTCTCGCATCGCTTCCCATTTATATGACAAATGGCATCAGGCTGTTGTCCATCTACTCAACTCGGGAAGGGAGGGACAATGTATGCAGGAAACCTGCTGAATTAGGCCTCTCTTGGATGCGTAGGCTGCTGGGGACATTCGTTGAAGTCGTCCATTGATGTCACCAGGGACATCAATAAATCATGTTGCAAAGCAGGAGACCGTGCACTGATCCAACGACGGCTTTGTCCGACCAATCATTCAGTATTAGACTCAATGTCACCGGACGGGGAACAGAGTGGATGTCACCGAATCTTAAGTTACACTGAAGAGATGGAACATAACTTTTACTTCTGATGATGAGACTCATGGACCAACTCATAAGCTAAATACCCATTTTTAGATGAGCAGTGTTGTTGAGGCACACAGCGTCATGACTCTTCCAGGCTGATCAATCACACTGGAGCACTTAGTGTATGGTATGGAGGCTGTCAGTGCTTATGCCCCAGCCTGACTGCATGATCAATCCTGAGGAGGAGGGGTGGTGGTGGTGGCATGGATTGGGGACGGGGTATCTACTCTTCTTCGCAGGGGTCGAAATTAATGTGGCCTGAACGTGTACTGTGACAATCTGCCGACAAAGCAGGTGCCGGAGCCAGGCCGGTTGTGCCGCATCATCAGTGGGCAGCTGGCAGTGGCAGTATTTGAATAAGAGACTCTACGGGGAGCCAAAAATAGAAGCTGCAAAATCATCCATCAACGCAGCTCGTGGCAGTTCATCTGGCTCTTTTTCTGAACTGTTACTCCCTGCTACGACAGCAGGATGGGAAATGACCAAAGAGAATAACTGTACAGGGAACAAAATGTGTACGTCCAATGAGAATCTGGCCAAGGTCACTCGAATAAATCAGTCAAACTGCAACACAATGATAAAAGCGGCATTAAGATTAAATGCCTGATAGAGGCTGCCAACTACTGGATTTTTTTTTAAAGTAGACAGTTATGTGGTGAATGATAATTATTAATCTCTAAAATGCACTTCCTGTTTCTTTTACAATAAAACATAACAGGGCATCAACATTTGTCAGTTATTGGTGTTATGATTTCATTCTATCCATCCATCAATCATCCCAGGGGTGAACAATTTGTGGAAATTGACATAAAACTTAATATTTTTAAGTTTAATGTCAATATGTAGTTGATCTAAAACTTCACCACAACACCACTAACTATTACACTCTAAAGTAAGGATGAGAAATTATATATTTTTTTCCAACATAGAACAATCAAACATTTTTTAAATAAATTGCAACCTTTTGCGATTAGCTAATTACACCGTTTCAAACTGCAATTTCCATTTGAAAATCATTAAATGTTCAGCTTTAGTTCATACCATTGTTTCTTTGAGTGAAATGTGGGAGCTGGAGCCGAGCTGACACTGGGTGAGAGGAGAGGTACAACTCTTATTTCTATAATCAATTATTTCCTCAACTAATACACTCATTTTTACAGCCATAAGATGTCAGATAAGTTGTGTAACATGTCAACAAACCTCAAACATCATCAAATGTAACGTTTTGGCTACAAATCATAAAGAAGCAAAGAAATGTAAAAAATGTTACCATTTAAAAAGCCGACATCACAGAAACACTAAAAACAATATCGAAATAGTTGATGACGAATTAAGTAATCAATTGAAAATCGATTATTCGTTGCAGCCACATGCACAAAATCATTCACACCATTATATACAGTAAACCTTGCTATGAGGCACCATGAATACCCACTAACCTGGCTGAACTCAGACGAGTCTGCCAGGAATCTGATTTCGCTCTGCAAAAAATGTCGCCAAAAAAAAAGGGAACCAATCACAAACCCAGCTTTCTTTCAATTCAGTTGTTGCTTCAGTTTTAAGCGACTTACTCCACAGAGCTGCCCCACCATTACTAGGATAGCCATCGCTCCTAGAAAAACCACAACATTGGTTGTAGGTCTATCCAATTGCATACAGAGGCATTTTCATCAAAGTCCGTTGGTGATGCTTGTCAAACCAGTAAAATGCATCCATTGCTTCCTCATCCTCATTCAAAGTGTCTCTGTCAGTAAATTTAACTTAACACTGACTTCATGGCATCATTTCGACATGAAACGCCGAACTGCAGGCACACTGTGAAACTTTTGTCTGTTTTTGACTTCAGTTATAGTTCCAGTAAAATGTATATTTTAAATACCACTGACCCCTGGAAGTATTTAAATAACAAATACATGCTTACAAATGTGTGGCCGTCACGAACTCCGTAGAAATGACCTTGATAAAGACACGGACCCTGTGAAAACCATTAATCCCTGACATACCTCAATGCCCGCAATGTAAAAAAAGCGTAACTCATTATTTAATCAGATAAACGGGCATAACTGCTGGTTTGGATGCATCCAGGCACTAAACCAGTTATTAAGGACGTCCTCACCGCCCAGTCGGCCCTCCACGGATCATATTTAGCTTCATTTATGGTAATCGCAACAGCTCCTCAGACGCATACCACCCTCCACGGGATTCACCCCCAAATCCCTCAGGGCGAATGGAAGAGGCTTTATCTATGGCGCTCATCAGAATACCAACGAGCCTTTATCACATCACACGCCGCCACTCCATTTCCCTTAATGCAAAAATGAATCCATATCACATGTTTGAAGATAAAGGCTCACAACCAGGAATGAAAGTAACCGTACGCTTTAAGTGGAGTGTTTCATTGAAGGAGTAGCCCGATCCGTCACTTTAAAGCTTTGACGTGCCGTCACAACAAGCCACACAAACAGATCAGATCCATCAGCTCCAGGTGGACAAAGCTCTTTATCAGCACCTGGACTGTGGAGCTGTCAGAGTAACTGCTGGTGAGATTGGATTATCACGCCCGGACAGAGCGATGTTAGCCTCGGCTGACTTCACTCCTGCAACTGTTATCACTGCCAACAGGACGACTCCAGTTCTGTAACTACAACAACTACTACAGCTGCTAGTACTACAACTACAGTATACATCTTCATCAACATCATCTTCAAATGATAAAAAAAGAACCAAGAAAAATACAAATATATATATATATATATATATATATATATATATAATATATATAATATACAAAGATCATGAAAACGAGTCCAAAATGGTAACTCTCTACACTATAATTACTATAACTCCCATTAGTGCACCTCTGCTGATACTGTACAAGTGTGCAGGTGCCATCATGTCACACTACTACTACTATTAATAGTGTAGTTATACTGCGACTACTACAATGTCTCCCTTTAACGCCAAGCGTATCGCAGACGACACGTTTGTGCATTTTGCATTACTGTAATTACGTGACTGTTTGTGCTATCGGAAAAATTCCAACAGTTTCTGAAAACTAAGAAGGTGAACTTCAAAGCCAGAATGTGGTTATTACAGTCATTTCCCTTCTGCTGTTGAGGGAAGCCAAAAACTCTCTCTACATAGTTTCCATTTTTTAGCCTGCTATTGTACATTGAGACAATTTAATTTTGTTTTATATTGTTCAAATTTAAATTTAAAACGCACAATCTGGTGTTCATGTACAACTACAGTGTTTTTTCTAAATGAAACATTTCGTTTTTCTTCATTTCAAATTGCTAATACACCATTTTAACATGCAGTGAACTGTAAACAACTGCCAGATATTGAGTTATTCAGGAAAAATAGGCAAATGCACTTACTCACAGGACACTTTCTGGCCCTTTTATGGTTAAAATAAGCAAGAAAGACTTAGGTGTTAAAGGGTTTAAGACGACTATTCACATCATGTGTACAACCAGTGGTATGCAAGCTTTCTCTGGTGGTCAATCAAAAAAACATACTGTTCCACAAGGCTGAGCTGAGGAACTCTGACAAGAGAACGATAAATATGAAAACAAATAACCAAACAACAATAATAATAATTACAGTCACCTTATCTCTCGCTCCATTTTAATCTCATTTCACTACACCAGTGTGTGAAGTATATGTGAGGAAGAGGAGGAGGATGATGAGAGAGCAAATGATCCTTTTGGGAATAAATCTGCCTCCTGTGAGAAGTCCGTCGCTGACTTTGATTGATCTATTTATAACACTGCATTTTAACGTTGGTGGTAACGGTGTTTCTTCAAGAGCTCAGTTAAACACTGCTTTTAAATGTCTCATAAATCCACTGAAATCACTTCACCTTACAATTTGTTTTGTTTTTTAAAAAAAGCTTTATTCATCACAGATTTACCCATATATCAGCCCATCCCTAAATAACCGTTTACTAAAAAAAAATGTTACCCCCACGACTACAAGTGCTAATTCTTATACTTCTTCTAACAAAAACCTGAGTACTGCTACTGATGTCATTATTATTATTATTATTATTATTATTATTATTATTAATAGTAAATTCACCATTAAAATGATTCAAATGCTTCCTACTCTACTTCCCAGACCCAGTTTGCTGCAAAGTAACAGTATATATTATAAAAAACAATATTGTTTATGTTGGCAGTTGTTGAGTCAGTCGCAACATTAGAATTCTGAATGAGAATAAAAATACATCTCGTCTTTTCTCGCAGCTTTTACCTCAAAAGCCCATAACGCAGCTGCCACGAGATGAGTCATAAACCTAAAATTGCACCCGTCGATTAGCACAGACGGTGATTTTAAAATCAACGCTCATTCATCTTAGTCCATCGAGCGAGCTTGAGGGGGTTAGACAAGCAGCTGGGATTTGGAATTGTGGGGAAGGAGACCTTCACCTCTGCGGTGAGTGTATGTTAACGCCGCACCTGCGATTACAACTAATACTCATTCACTTCCTTCGAGTCAGTTGTTGAATTATTACTGAGGAAATACAACAAAAAAATATTCTCACAACATCTTTGGGCCCATTTTGTAACTGCATTCAGTCCCGGTGTTTGCAAGGAGAAAATAGAAATATTAAAATTTAATATGCTGACCTTGTGTCAAGCAATAAAAAAAAACAAAAAAAAAACGGATGAGTCACGGAAACAGCTTTTCATACTATTTGGTTGAGCGCACTAATCCTGTGTGAATACAACTCTCCTCAGTTTTCATTCACACGTCTTACAAATGTTGAGAGAGAGAGGAGAGAGAATTATAAAAATTTAATGTCACGGAAGGACGTGCAGGCGTATGAACAGCGGCGTCGTCGTCGTCGTCGTAGCACAAACAGACAAATTCTTTTGGTTTGCTCATGGGTGTGTTCCTCTGCCACTCAGGGTAAAGTGTCTGTCCCCCGGGGGGGAAACAGACAGACAGATAGGACACATCCTGTGGACCACTGGGACCGTCCTGGAGGAGGACTGGATGGGCGGAGAGGTGGAGCAGGGTTGGACTATGTACAGATGTGAGCCATGTGATAAGAGGGAAAGCTTTCGGAACAGGATAATGGCTTCCTGTTTGAATGCTCCGCAAATTTGTTTGTCAGGTTACGGCAGCTTTGACAAAAAAAAAAAGAAAAAGAGACGTGTTTATCTGAGGATCGGGGGCGGCGAGAGAATGCGAAAAACAAGCACAACAAAGAGTCCTTGTGCTGTTTACTGGGATAATGGCTTGGCTACGGCGACTGTGACAGCAGCAACGCACTCGGACAGGAAGGGGAAAAATTAAACAGGAAGTCGGCTGGAATCTGGGGAGAGCGCTGAACTGCAGGCTCACTGTGAAGTCACAGACACTGACAGTGTTTCCTAGAGAATTTCAAACCACAACAATGTGACAAAACCTGCAAGAGGTAGTGATTCAACAAATATGATCTCAGTCTTTACTGACATAGAAAGTGTCCTACCTTTTCTGGAGATGGGGTTTGTTATCAGATCTAGGCCTGCGTAAGTAAACCACTGTTAGACAGGCTTTTCCAACTGTAAACTGAAGTTTGTGTCACTGCTCAATACCCTGCACCAAAGTCCATCGAGAAAACCATCAATTTAGTTATTGATCCACTGCTTCCTTCCTCAGTAAATTCAAATGTCATATATTTTGTGACTTTGGTGTTTTAAATCCTTGGTTCAAATTTGCATTAGTGACACAAACTTACTAAACAAGGCAACAACAGCCCCTGTGTCCCTGCAAGCTAAAAACATTGATTTTCTCTATGGACTTTGTTGCGGGAGAGTGACCACCAGACACACAAATATATTCTTAAGATATCGTGGATGTAAATTGGTGCATATTTTATAAGATGAACCTTGTTAAGTGGCTAAAAAGGAGCTGCAATTTGCCTGTTCGCACAGAGATTTGGTAACAACTGACTCATTTGTCAGGCTTTGCTTTGTAGGAGCTGTCAAGACAATTTTTAATTTGCTAGCCACCAATGATTAGTTCTATCCATCTACTCAGGTCATATAATTAAGAGGCAATCTTGGATACTTGGAAACCATAAAATGGGGGAAATCAGACGGTAGGAAAAAAAAGCAGCACAGAGGCTGAGCAGAGGAAAATGATGTCTAGTATCATCCTCTATCTGCAGCATCTTTTCTCTGCCTGTAGCCTGAGGATGTTAAGGCACATCTGTCTCCTGCAGATGGCTGGTCCCCAGAGAGAGAAATGAGAAATGCTTCAGCACTGTGCACAGACAGATATCTCAAGTGGGCCCTTTTAATTCTGTACACTGTAAAAAGGCAAACCTGATGGAAGTGTAATATCCCTAAAAAAAGAGCTCAGCTAGTCTGCTGCAGATGACAGCTAAAGTTAGTGCGACGCTTTTGAAGACTGAATTTATCACGAAAAATCCACAAAAAGTGGCTGTAAAACATAAACTTTAAACAAACCTTGTCCACAGATTCAACTCTGACTCAGATTAAAGGAACCTCACTCCACCTCTGCTGCAGCTTAAGGCACTTTGCACACACAACTGAGGGATTGAGACAGATTTGTCAGAGACGGCTTTTGCCTCCACTGGCCTGAGGTGGAGCTTGAGGGTGCAAACCAGATACCATCAACCTCTGTAGCTAACTGTCAAGGAGCCCCGGTGGGTCCCGGCTTTAGCCCGGTCTTCCATATTCATGTGACATTCAGCGCCGGTGGAGCTTTGTAGATCCAGTCCCAGAGCCTTGATCCTGTCCGATGAATGTAAAGCAGCGCCGGCTCAAAGAACAAGAGCTAAAGTGATTCAGCACTTAACGTACAGTATCTGATCTACACACGAAGGCTGGTTGGGCAAGGACGGACAATCGCCATGCAAAACTCTTTAAAAGCTGAGCATATCTGTGACTTATCTCAGTAGTCACCCATGTGAGATTTCATTACACCAGGTTTGACAGTCTGACACTGTCTGCACAAGCCGTGTGTTTTCTATTATTCAGTAAAATCACAATTATTTCTGGGAAGCCTGATAATGCATCTCGCAACTTTCTGTTGCTCAACTTTCTAATCCCAAACTAACACAGTTGACCTTTTATCTTGTCGTTCATGCATTTTAACCCTCAGACTGTCAAATCTGCAACGTATGTGAACATGTGCAAGCAATAAACACGGGAATTACTCCAAACACATTCATCCCTCCCGTATTAGGCGAACACAACACCTCGCAACACCATCAACCACAGCTGGATCAAGACCTTCGTCTGTGTCAGCCATGTTTAAAATGGCAGTACAATATATACGTGCACTCCACGGCCACTTTATTAGGTACAAGGGACAGCTATTAAAGTGGTGATAGTGGAGAGTATCTGCTGTGGTCTTATGCTGCTGTTGCTTCATATATGTATGTGCTTCAAGGTTCGAGATGCACTGTGCCTTCAGACAGAGATGGTCCTCTGCAAACCTTGGCTGTAAATACTGGTTATTTGAGTTTTTATCAAGACAGGATGGCCATTCTTCTATGTTCTCTTCTCTTTTTGCTAGTTAACTAATTCCCACTGGATATTTTCCCCTTTGGACCATTCTTTGTAAACTCAGCAGTTTCTGAAATACTCAGACCAGCACGCATGGAACTTAAGCCACTTTAATAACCTTTGTTCTCTCACTATTGTGCCAGAGTAAGGGCACACTGGCTGAAATGCCTCAATGTCACATTTAATATTTAATTTTGTGTGTGTGTGTTTGTCTTATATATTTTATTATTTAGTGTTTTTAATACGTTTTATACAGTATTTTATGGGCCGGAGTCCGATGATAAAGATAGGAAGGAATTATATCTCAATTATGAAACTTGGTTTGAAGGTCATCTTATACATGTGTACATGTCTAACTGCACTGAGATGCTCCTTCGTGATTGGCTGCTTAGATATTTGCGTTGAAAAGCAGTTTCTTCCGTTCATAACCTGTTATTTAACCTTTGTGGTAACCTTATTGAAACTTTTGGCTCCTGAATTTAGTGCCCCCACCCAAAGTTTTGTTCCACTCACTCAGCAGCTGGCAGCGCAGGACCTGCAGGCTCGTCTTCATGATATCATGTGATCCGGCTCCTCCTCCACAGTGCTCATGGCTCTCTAGTAAAGAAAATAGAAAAGAACAGGAAATTCAATGACCCATCAAAGCTCCAAATATCAGGGATATGCAGTCTTTATGTCAGAACAGGTTTAAGTAGAGTTGACACAAGATACAACAGATACCTCTTAGGAGATAATATTAGGAATATAGCACATATATATTCCCAGTAAAAGCACGTTCTCTGGTGTTGCTGGTGGTCAGCCTCTGCATCTGGGCTTCAGATCAGCAGTGGCATCCTGCAGGCTGTGATAGTCAGTAAAACCAATTACAGCGCATTAAACATTGACCAGTAAGCCTTGTTCTGAGATAGCCACTGCTTGTGTCTCGGCGACACACGTACCCGAGGGTGCTCTTTAACAGAATGACTCACTGATGGCTCTCTGCTAAATAAAAGGCCACACAAACACGCACGTAATCTCCGTTCACCCATCCACGGGAGTGTGTGTGCATCTCTCTCTTTCTCTGTTTCTCTGTGCACCTGAGTGGAAATGCCCTTGAGCAACACACATGTCCACCAACACAAACAGACACATACGTCTAAAGAAATGACTTTGCCCTTCACCTGCATGAATAATCTGGAGTGAGTGGTCCTTGTGAAATTGGATTTGTGCCTCCCAGGACGAGGGGTTTGGTCGCATGTGACCCATGTTACAAAAGGAGACGAGTGGAAGCGGGGAACAAGAATAAGTACATGTTACTAAGGCCATATTTAGACGGAAACGGAATTAAAGATATTGTTCCTCTGCCATTTTTGAAAAGGTTTCCCCTAAGCAGGGCATCTTTTCAGGAAATCCACACAATACGTCTCAAAGCGACTTAAAACGCTGTAGTACCACAAACAAAGACGAAGACATTATACACATTATGATGTATATGATGACAGAAATGGAGACCGAATGAACCAAGCCAGGGGAAAGGAAGGGACATAAAGAAAGAAAATAAAAGTTATTACTATGAAACAAACAAACCAAACAACCGTGGTGACTTTGTCGCAATATTTAGCAACTTAAAGAGCCCAAGGAACTTGGGAACAAGTCTCCACTTTCTTAATATTGTAGTTACTGCTTTGTCTCACAGTTAGACAACATTTCCCAACTGGAAGCTGAGCTTAAAGTTTGTAGACTGCTCACTACCCTGCACCAAAGTCCTCAGAGAAAACACCAGAACTAACACCAAAGTCACAAAATAACACAAGTGACACAAACGTAGCCAGATTTGATTTTGTGAGAACTTTTGTTAAGTGGGGAAAAAAAAATCTAGCTACCATGTCCGTCTGTCCGTCCGTCCATCCAGCCACCCATGACTAAAAACAATAATTGTAATTGACGTTTGGCTCGTTAGCTTCACACCGCGGGAGAATAAAAAGCGTGAAATAATTGTCTCAGCGGTGTCTCAAATCACTAATTGGAAAATGTCTTTCTCCCCACTCCTCCTCCTGGTTCCACTCTTATATTACACAGAGAAAAAAAACGGAATGAAAACAATAATGTATAAAAAAAAAACAAGCCATAGACTGGTCATTGGGGCACATTTTTTTAGATGACATATGCAGAAAATTTAGTTCAAAGGGAGAGGCTCACTTAACCCACAGCTGTGAATATAATAGTGTGGCCTCAGTCATAATACAGTGTGAATAACTGCAAAAAAAAAAGGATGAGGCTGCATGAATTTGGGAGTAGCAGAGGCAGAAAATGAGTTTTTCCCTGCCTCACATTTAAAGAAACGACATTATAACGCCAACGGTCTCCAAACCTCATACTCTAGTAGCAACATCATGATGCTGCAGTGATACCGCTGAAGTTTATCTTTAATTTTGAGCATCACGGGCTAATGAGCTCAATGGCAGGGTGTGAAGAGAGCAGCTGAGCCTCTCCACGGTGATTACACCTCATCAGCACGGCCGTACCGGCGTGGCCTCGTAGACACGCTCTAATTTTGAAGGGTGAAAAGGGGTGAGGCTTGGGGAAGGGGAGCGAGGGGTGAAGGGATAGTGACAGGGACACTTTCGTTCAAACTTGTGGTCACAGAGCTCAGCAGAGGCAGGTTTTTGGTCGAGAAAGGAGGACAAAAAAAAAAAACAGGCGGCTCATGCCTCCTCCTGAGGAGCTGAATCATGGTTCAGCTCCATGCACAGTCGCACACGTGCAGGTACAAGATAACATGAGATGACGAGTCCGGGTCGTGGCACTGACAGAACCCTAAACAGGATAGGGGGAGGTTCAGAGGCTACTGCTGACAGGTTTGTTTCTGCAAGACTAAGCACTTGATTTTTCCTGCAGAGAGAGACAGACGTTCAGCTCCGGTACCTCAGACTTGACCATAAAGGGATTATGTCTTTGTTGCTGCACTAGAGACTCCTATGAGAGGTGAATGGAGGCCATGCATGGAAGCAGAGGAAACCTGTTTTCAGAAAGACGTGAAATGAATTGATTTTGGTGAAAACGAACCCGATCTTTAAGAATTATATTATTGTCTAACCAGGACCCTGAAGCTAGGGATACACAATCATCTGCACATTGGTATTGGCCTGATGTTTAACTCATATCATCCTGTTGTCAAAGAACCATTTGATACACACTCAATTATGTGTACAGGGAAAACTCTTCCAATAGTTATATAACGATAAAATGGCTATAATAGTGTTGTTTTTATTATTTAATTTTTGATTATTCAAAAATAACTGAAAGTATTGGTATTGGCCCAGAAATTCACAATGGATGCATCATTATCTAAAGCCTGCCCCACACAAGAGGATTTTAAAACGTGGGAGACCACAGGCACAACAAACTCTTGAAATCGATTTTCAATGTTTTAATCCGGAGAAAACACAGGTGCCACGATTCTGTCAAAATGCAGGACCACACACTTGGGGTTTGATCAAACAATTTCAGGGATTTGGGATCTCACAGAAACTCGCGTGATTTAATGTGACTTCAGAATATAAACAGACATGGGGGAAAACTATCAGACTGTGGATTAAATCACGGCTGAGAAGACAGAATCAACTTGTCTTGTACAAGTTATGGTTCTATTGCACGGTTTTGCTCACGCCCAAATATTGAAAATTTTTAGTACTTACAATTATAAATCAGGAAGACTCTGAAGGGCTCGATGACATTCAAATAAATTGCGTCTGTTAAAGGATAAATTGGCCAGATAATCTGTTCAAATCAGTCTAAAATCAGAAGGCAATTGTCGGAAGAGCCAGATCAGGACTGTATGACTCTGTTGTGAGAAACTCATGTTTATGCAGTTAGCAAGTGAAATCCATATGCATCCAAGAATGCAGAAGAAGAGAGAAGAGGTGTCCATGTAAAATTTAAGAAAACAAGAAGACATAATCGTCCTCTGCCTCTCACGATACAAAAAGGTAAGTACATCTGTAATACGTCAACACTGGCTTCTGCAATAAAAGAAAGATTCACAGGTAACAAAATACATCAACAGCTTAGCTTTGAACATAACAGCCCAGCATTCTACTGGCGAGGGAACAAAAAAGTTGCATGGCAACTGACATGGCACACAGACAGCAGCTGTCACCATGGCAACCCTAATAGTACATGATATTCAAATTCATTCACAAGGATTTTTAAGGGAATTGTGGTGGATTTGGATTTACGGAGAATGGCGCACCATAGGCGGAGTGAGAAAGTGTGAAGGTCTCTGCTGCTGTGAACCGTGCGTCTGGAGGGGGCGCAGACCACAGGCCAAAGCCAAGGTCACCCGAGACGACACAGGGAATTAAACCTGTCACTCCATCTGTCTCTGCGGCCACCAGCCGCAGGGGTAACAATGCTTTTAATTTTGGACTTCCCTCTATTCTGTGGTTATGTATAGGTGCAGTGGCAGCGGGCTGGCTGTTTGCCCGCAACGGCTGCAGACTGAGAGCTTTTCCATAAAGAGAGGAGCAGGAGGAGGAGGGGAGGGAAGTGTGGGAGTCGACCATGACGGTGTTGTGCTCTCACAGTCCACTGAAAACTGGACCTCCAATCAAAACCAATGCTTTTCTTCGCTCCGGCTTTGATGCCACACTCTGTGACTTATTTCGTTTAATGAATTGGAGAGAGCGAGATTACGACCAGCTCGAGTCTGAGGAGAATAAAGAAAGGTGAAGTGTGAACACCACTGCTTTGAAGTAGGTGAAGACAAAATACACAGAGGTGACCGGTACAGAAGACTGTGAAAAGAGAAGCTAAATCACTACATCTGCCTTAATTATTCATCAAAAAATTTTCCTTTTTCATCTTTCAGCTGACTTCTGATCACTTTATGGCAGCAGTGCTGGGCCACGTAAAAAAAAAGCCGCTGATACATCAGTTGTTTCAGTGAATCAAAGCCAAAGGCTTGTGTGATCTCAGACATTTTAGCTTCACTTCTCAAGTTCTGCAAAACCAACTTTTCTGGGCCCTGCCCTTCCACAGCTACCCAGGGGACGTGCCCACTGAGAGGGCGTCTCCCCCCCCCCCCTCCTTTGATGTTGATTAAATCAGCACAGTCCCTGCTAGCGCTGTGGCTGTGTTCTTGCTCGGTCCATGTGTTTCCTGCGCTTGTGTTAATGAGGCCGCGACCTGTATGAGATTGTAGTAAGGCTCTAGATACGGTTGACATTCATTTGACCTTGCAAAACAACCAGCTGCTTGACACCAAAGATCGCACGCTCTGGCTCACTGTGCAATCAGGAAGCTGATTAGCGTAGGACCATGAACAATTAGGTTATGAAACTATATTTTCATCAGAGGGAGGGTGCCTCAAGCATAAGAGACACTTACTTTGATAAATGTCCAGCCATGATTCACATAAATTCAATTCCACTCGAGCAGCAACAACTACAAGGACCTCAGCTAATTCCCTTCCAGCCATTAACATCAAATCGCTGAGTCACTGTGTTGCTGTCGGCGGTGCCTGTACATGGTAAGCCTGGTAGAATGAATATCTGAGTCATGAAGGCCAGTGGAGGATGCATGACTTATCTAGTTCTTCAAATGATTGTTGGCAGGCTGTAACACTGAGAGGTGTAATTCTGCCGGCCACAGTTCCTGCATGACTTATCAATCAGTGCCATCCCAGTGATGGCACTGATTGATGACAGACAGTGGAGGGCAACAAACCAGCCGATAAAAAACGAAAACATTGGGCTCCCAGCATGCACTTCACTCTAAACCAGGACAGTGGCAGGTGCACATCACCCTCAGTATCAGAGCCAGACACTAACATATCTCACATGGTTGTGACATTGTGCACTATGTATGAACAACATCCAAAATGATATTAAGTCAAATGAATATGAATATTCTTTAAACAAGTCAGTCTTTTACTGCTGATGGAATAATTACACGTGGATCAACTTCATTTCTCTATTATCGTACAATTACAGCCTATAAAGGTTAACATTTGGATCATACTGATCCTAATATGTATATAAAGCACAAAAAGAGAGGGATGCAGATTTGGTTTGAAAAGTTATTGTTTGTTGCAAATCTGAGTCACTGCTGGAGTCTTTTGGAGATGCTGTGCCACGCTGTGCCATGCAGCTCTTCCTTGTAAAGGAGGAAGTTTTTAAAACGCTTTTCTGATCACCATGCAGTACGCTTGCGATATGCTACATACTTAGATTTTTTTTTTTAATGGAGTGAAAAGCTAACGTGCATTGGTCAGAGACCCCCGACCTGATTTACAGCTCACGCTAATCTGTGATTAATTTAAACCTAATCTAGGTGTTTTTGGACTGTGGAAGGAAGTACAGACTTGTAATGCCATGGTCCAAGTCAGATTTGAACCAAAAAAGGACAAAATTTATCTTCATGGCCAAAATGTTGTTGAAGCTACTAAACACCTGCAATTACAGTATCATGTGTCAACTGTGCTGCAATGTATACATCGTCTCCTTCAACTTCTGGGTCAAAGACTGGGGGGGAAATTTTATGTATAGTGTATACATGCAGAAGTAATCGGACTATGAATCGCATTATCCAGGTATGTTAGCTCGCTGTTAGTCAGACTAATGTGTTTACATAACATTAAGAAAACCAAATTATAGTCTTAGTCCGACTAAAATCTGACTTTTGATTGTCAATTTTAAAAACATCTGCTGTTTGATTTTAGACAATGCTGCTTTCGTGTAGTATTGTATTCCTATCAGTATCGGAATCAGAAAATCTATCCATCCCTAGAGGCAGTGTAGCATTAAAGCTCAATTCAATAATTGAGCTTTAACAGCACAGGACAAGAGCAGGAACATTATTTCCTGTGAGAATGTGTAAACTTCCTTTAAACATGCCAAAATGCAAAATTCCAGCTTCACACGTTAACAATGTAGAGGCCTGCTGCAGCTCTCACGGGATGAATGAATTTCTAACTTGTTTTCAGTGGAGAACTCCCACTCAGGAGGAGCAGAACACCTGTGCTCGAGGGGCCAACTGAGGAGGAGTAGAACGCCATCACCGGCCTCTTCATGACTCAACACACATACACGCAGCCAGGACCAGTGACTAAAGCAATTTATCAGAGGAATCGTGACCAAAGCCTAATCTGTGGGTGTGTGAACACGAGTGAGACAGAAAAGATAGATTGTGGCCAGTTAGAATTCCTGCTGGAATCTATTTTTCAGGCATAAACTTTTACAGTAGGAGCCTCTTCAGCGCTTCAGGCCAGTTTTAATGAGGATGCAGTTATGTCAATCTCATCTCTTGCAAAAAAAAAAGTTTGAAGTTGAGTCTTAAGTCCTGTAGAGCAAGTCCAAGCCTAATCACTTCCATAGGCTGTATAATATTAACATGGTAAAACTGTCTAGGTCAAGAAAGTGAACCTGTTTTCTCTTGAATGACCATCAGTGCCTACTTCACACTTGATTTAAATCAGTCAACATCTTTCCTGAGAAGTCTATGGTCTCAATATCCACTTGCAGGTCTTCTTCAATGAAACTATCCCCCCATTGCACCACACTCACCCTCCCTCAGGTCTCAGCCCACGTCTTGGCAGTTCTCAAAATCAAGCAACTGGGCCGAGTTAGCTTCTGAAGAGGGGGTTTAGTTACCCTTCAGAAAAAAAGAGGAAACTCAGCATCTCTACATTTCAGTCCCATGAATCAAATAATAATTAAGTTTGTGTGGAACGGTACAAGCTCTCGTGGTTTAACTCGCTTAGGTTGAGCTGCATTTTCTTCACTTCAGACTCCGGCAGCTTCACTGCATCGCACTGGGCAGTCACGGCCAGACTGTCTGACAGATTCAGCAGGGGATTGAGACAGTGGTGGGGGCTTCAGCAGCGTTGTGTAACACACACCTCGGGTTGGGTTCAGGGCAAAGAGTGAGACAAGTGACAGAGCCCCAGGGAAGAACCTGCAACGGACTTGTTATATCACTGGAAAGACAACACCACGCACTGAATATCCAGCACTTAGAGTGATTGAGCGGACAGGACTGTCAGTGGATGGATTTGATTAGCATTGAAGAAGTCGGACCTGACAGGCCAAGAGCACACAGGGAAAACTTCATTAGTGCTGTCGCCTGTGGCTCCGAGCCCAGATTGTTTTTTGTTATTTTGATATTCACACGTTGTTACAACATCGCATTACAATGTTGGCTGACAGAGAAGAATCACCGACGGAATCAACAAACACCCGCAGTGTGAGATCCACGACAGGAGATACAAAATAGTCAGTAAACAAAATCAACATTTGATGAATTTAGATATGGAAAAAGACACTAGACTGTCCATCAGTCTCAGTCTACAGTACACCGTTTGCCAGACTCATACCATGCACTTGACGACTTCATTTATTGTTCAGAAGGCTCAGCCTTTGATTGGATTCTCTTGAGCAGTTCCTCAAGGTAACACATTTACAATTCAAAAAAGGGTTTTGTGAGGTCGCAGAGGCCTTTTACCTTCCACCACCAAATTCTAATCAGGTCAGTGTTTGTGCCAGTTTTTGTGACACTGCATAGACGCATTCATACAGTATATAAATCTGAAGGTAACAATCTATTCAGTTAATGACACAGTCCAAGTGAACGTTTGCACCGCAATTGAAAGGATTACTTCAGGGGGTTCTTGAGATGTCGCCTTCACAAGAATGGAACGGACAGACGTTCGATGTTGAGTTGCATGTCTAAATGATTCATCTCAACCAACAAGATCACACCAGGTGGGCCAAACAATGGCTCGCACTGTTGCCTCACAGCAACAGGCAACAAGGTTGTCCGGTTTTACTCCCACATGCTCAAATAACATGAAGAGTGAATGGTTGTTCATCTCTATATGTTGGCCCCCGTGACCCTCATGTGGAGGATAAAGCGGTAGAAAATGGATGGATGGATGGATGAATGCACTCATTCTGGGACACACACACGCTGGAGCCAACCCCAGCTGACATAGGGTGAAAGGTGGAGTACACCCTGGACAACATGAGCCACCTACAGTGACACAGACAAGGAGGAGTCATTTTATTTCCGCCGAGGGTAAGAGATGGAGCTTCTACCACTTTTTCGTATAATATTCAGTCACTAAATATCGCAGACAGATAAACCATTCCACAGTGTCTAACATGTGATGGATTCTTTCAATAAGACCACCAGCGGTTGATATTTGGCTTCTTCATCATCGGCACAGACACACTTGGAGCTGAGCTTATTCCTCCTCTCCTGAGAGTTGTTGAGCCAGGCAGTAAAGGAGCAACACATTGGGATGCAGCTCACAATCGCCATCCGTCTGAGTCGTAAATATCCTCCGCCCGTGTCTCACTCGTTCCCTCTTCATTCCTCTCGTCCTTACATGACCCCTGACTGAGTGAGTGACTGACTGACTGAGTGAGAGCCTCTGCTTGACGATGATGAGTAACATGAAACTACAGCGTGTCATGTCCCGCTACACTTGTCGCAACCCGTAACACAATCAAACGTTGCCGCAAAAGTGCAAAGTAATAGGTGAACGGGGTTCACGATGACTGTTAGATTTGCCACACTTAATGTGAGTGTTCTGACACTTACCAGAGTCACAGGGTTTGTGTGCAGCAAACCTGCAGCAATTACTCACACGGAAATTCAAATGATTATAATAATGTAGTGTCTACAGTTATAGTACTGCTAATGTTTTACTGCACAACGGATCATTTTGACTGATCTCAACTCGATATTTGTGAAATATTAAATAGAAAAAGGTAAAAGTCTTATAACCACCTTCTATGCCTCCATTCTTTCAGACTTTGCTTTTATAATTTTGATTCATTTTTCATTCAATCGCTAGCATTTCACTAATGAAGTGAGACTAAGAGCTGGTTCAAAAAAGTACTACTTTCTTCAACAAACGATGGGAGAAAGGAACAAGTCAAACAAAGGTTGAGTGAATTATTAAAAAGACAACAACGCTCTATTACAATCTTTCTGACAAACAGTCGTAAGAGGAAATGAATGGTCAGACAACAGACAGCGCTAATTAGCTTTACCCTGCAAATAAACATGTTTACTAAAAATGAAAGCAGACCGTTCTTTGCCTCTCTTTCAGATCTAGAACACCCAGGAACCAACGGCTGATCTTTAGCTTCTGTTTTACAGCCAGATTTCCACACTGATACACATTAAGGTGTGAACTGGAAACTGTGAGACAGACAGACAGATTGATATGTCAAGTCTGCCTCTCTTATGCTCGGCTACATTGATTATCTGACCGGCGCTGCTCAGTGAGTCCACGGTCACAGATAACGAGCACATAATCCTCCACGTAATGTCTGTCAAATATTGAAATTTCCACCAGAAAAATAAGCCGGGAGACCTTTGATGAGGTGCTTAACCTCATCAATCAAAGACTGTATCACTGGAGACTCTTTTTCTTCTGATGCATCACTTTTTAAAATGAGTTATTTTTCTGAAAGTATTTCTAATGAGCTTTTATCTGCAGCTCCTGATTTATCCTTCGAAGAAGCTGAGACAAACAGTTTGTGTTCACTAATAACTTTCATTGCTGTTCACCAGGCTCCTCGACAACTGTCACACTCCCTGAAGGTGGGAGATGTCTGAGTGAGAGGCTGTTACCGCGTGGTAAACGGATCTCCAACAGCGACTCTACACACAGGGCTTGATGTTGTAGAAAAAAAGCTGCAAGGCCTCTCTTCCCCTTCATCTCCCAACTCTCTTTGCCTTCTATTTCTTTAATGTGATTCCACACTTTCATCCATTTAAGTATCTTCCTCTTTCTGTTCTCTCATCTTAACTTCAGCTGTGTCTGCTTTGGACCTCTTCAACCAAGGAGGGTGTTTTAAAGTATTTTTGTAAAGAGGAGAGAAATTATTTACGGGTTCCAAAGAGTAAGCAGGAAAAACGAGTACATATGGGTATATCTTGGAATTATTCCCTGCAAGTGATGGGTATGGGTGTAAACTACAAGTACATCACACACTGGTTATCAACTGCTGTTTTCAAGCCTCACATTTTGCAGTTTATCCAGCACCATCTTGATTTCTTTTTGGCTGCCACTCACATCATAGCCACACCCTAAATCATGCCCTGCTTTATTGTCAATGTGACCCTAAATTGGCCATAATTTACAAAACAGATGCCATGCTGCCTTGGAGAAGAACTGAAACTAGTCATTAAGACCCTTAAATCCTAAGGAAATCTTTACAAATGTCATCAATCAAGTGAGTGGTTTTTCACTTTTTTTTTTTAAGACTTTTTGCAAACTGTGGAGTCGCCCCCTAATGGCCATTCAAGAGTATACAGGTTTCAGACACATAGCTGCATTGGCTTCACTTCCCAAATACAGGGTTACATTATTTAAAGCTACACTCATCAACATTTAAAAAAGTAGGGCTGCACATTGTTAACTATTTTAATAATAGATTAATCAATTAGACGGTTGTTGTTTTCTTACAACTAAAACAAGCTTTCCAATATTTAAGCTTCTCAAATGTAAATATTTTCTGGTTGTCTTGCACCACAGAACAAAGACATAATTCATGCATTCACTTTCTAAAGCTTTATCCTCCACATGGGGTGCTGGAGCCAATCTTAGCTGACATAGGGTCAAAAAGCAGGGTACACCCTGGAGAGGTAGCCAGTCCATCACAGCGCATACAGAGACAAACAACCATCCACTCTCACATTTATAACTACCAGAGAAACCCATGCAGGGAAGAACATGCAAACTGCACACATAAAGCCCCTCAGTCAAACCGGGATTCGAACTGGCAACCTTCATGCTGTGATACAACAGTGCTTGCCGCAATCTTGCTGTGTGGCATGAGAAATCATCAACAAATCAACAATCAACAAAAATTATTTTGATAGAACAAATAAGACTCAAATAAGAATTTGAGGTTTGGGGAACAACAATTGACATTTTTCAAAATGTTCTGGACCGAACAATGACTCCATTCATTTGAGGAAGTTATGAAATGAATTGTTAGTTGCAGCCCTATTAATAACCTGTCGCTGATCTGCAAAGGCTTCAGTATCTTATAGCTTGTTGTTTTAGTTATGGAAAAACTTAAAAGTGTTCTTATTGGGCATTGTACTCCGCTGGTAAAAGAAAACACATGAAACAAAGTCAATATTGGGATACACAATACAAAATTCTGACATGGCTGAGTATTTTTGATGTTTGCTGTAATACCCATGGATATTTAACAGTGAGTCATCCTGTGAATGTCACTTCACAAAGGGGGGGGGGGCTATTATCATTGCCTGAGAATTGCAGGATTTAGAACAGCAAATCTGTCCAAACATAACCAGAACAGCAGAGTGAATCAACAATAATGTCAGCTGCAGCAGTGACAGCTGTTCCACCTTCACTTGGACAGAACATGTATCTGCAAACACACCTGTCCTGCTGATTCACCTCCATCCTACATTCAAACCAGTTAGTTTTTTCCAAGCATTTAAAACCTTCTGTTGCAAATTAGGAAAAAAAACACAAATTGTGTTTAATATCTAGAATATAAAAGGTTTAAAATCTTGGATACCTGCACAGCATTCAGTGTAACATGGATGTCATCTATCTGACAGCTTGTCTGCAGGAGCTTTAACACCTATCACCGTCTGCTGATGAGGTTTAAAGACCAACCTGCTGGTGTCCAGAATGCCCTGCATGGGGCAAACTCACACAGGAAGAGAAAGAGGTTTTCAAGATCTACGCAGGTCAAGTTACATCTAATTTCTTCCTTTTTTCCACACATGGGACATTAAAATGAATTTATTCAAACTGCAAGTGGGGAAATGTCTGTGACCTTTTCAAATATCAGATCGGGGAAAAAAGAATCTGAGTCTGAACATTTGCCTTATTGAAAGTTGAGCTCCAGCAGCACATGCTACTTCCATGTACCAACACTAAATCTTACTTGATGTTTCCCAAAACTGCGAAATGATGACTTGCTCCACAAAACAAAATATTTCAATTTTAATGATTTCTTCGTCAAATGGAGCAAAGAAACCAGAAAATATTCACATTTAAGAAGCTGAAAAATTAGAAAGCTTGTTTTAATTATTAAAAAAAACTGTAAAACCAATTGTTCGATCATCACAATAGTTATAATAGATTAATCGAATAATCGCTGCAGCCCTATCCTGATCTGCATCAGATTTGATCTGTTCACAGATATTAGCACCAATTATTTTGTATGTATGCATTATTTATTGAATGATACATGATTTTTTTGAAAAATGCTTTTTTGGACCAATCCCCTTTACAAAATTAGACAGAAACTGATTCAGTTTCTGAGTAACCATGCCAACAGGCAGACGGATAGAAAGACAGGTGGCTCTAGAAGCTCTTGGCAGGGATAAGAAAATGCCAAAAAGTAGCAATCAAATGAAAGAAAATATGGAAAATTCAGCATTCAGACAGATCTCAGATTAAAGAATTAATAACTACATAATTAAAAAGTGCGTCTCCTGGTGTAAGTTAAACCCCTAATTTTGTTCAATGAACGTGGGTTCTCTTTCTGCTGTAAATGAAGAAAATGGTTAGCAACCCGCCATGGGACATTACATCCAATCACCTCTCACTGCTCAACCTGTTCCCTCCTCTGATTGGTGAAGCAAGGGCTATTTTTAGCAGCACCTATTCAATGAAAGCAGACACGCCAGAGGTTTTAAATTAAGACAAACAGACAAGACAACACCACAGCAAAATAGCATGACACAGCAGTACAGCACTGAAACGCCGATGGTGCTGTCAGCCACCATCTATCCTCCTGCCTCCCAGCCAGCATCACAGTTAACACAAGGCCTCCCTGAATGCACCTTAACCTCTTTTACTAGGCAGGAAAATCGTTACCGGATGCCAGTGATACTTTATCATAGAGACCGTGAACACAAACACAAGCTCCGACTCACACCGAGTCAAAACTCTGGACCCAGAGAGAAGAGGAAGAACAGTACTAGTGCACTGCAGAACTGCTGCAATGATACACTCAGAAGCAACATTTGACAAAGTGCTTTCGCAAAAAAAAACATGTTTTGTTGTTGATTACATGTCTAAAGATCATTTTTCAATAATAACAATAATAATAATAATCAAATGGTGATCAGTTTTAATACTATGGTGGTAGCTGCCAATGAATCAACATATAAGCACTGTCCAATCCATTCTGAAGATGGACTTTCTTCATGTATGTTCAGGAGACATGTCAACTACTGTGGTTTTTGTGATTGGATCTGGGGACACGTTCAGGATGGATTAGGAGCATTCAGACATGTACCAAGTGCAATCTGCATGTTGTCTAGGACATCAGTCAGGACAGTTGTTCATACCACGTCTGACTGGGGTTGTAAACATTGCACCCAAGTGAGGGCAATAACTTCTTCTTCACTATTTTGTTTTGGCAGCCTAGTCAAGAGCTACAACATGCAACGCTCAACAGTGTTTCTAAAACCACAGCGAAAAGATACAGAGAACTGTCTTTATTTATTCATACTCATAGAGTTGCTGTGGAAGAACAGGGTCAACAACTCATGAGAGAAATGCACCACAAATACAAACCAAAAAAACTTCAAATCAGGTCTTCATTAAGCCTGGTGAAGACCATTTGAGAACAAATCAACTCAATCTAAAATTGTTTGAAAGTATGAAAGAAGTGAAACATCTTAAAGTAAAACAAACTTAATCTTTTCCGCTGTTTTGTGTCGCGCTGGCTGGTTGAAAAAGACCCATCTTTTTTTAGCCTCACTATAACCGTTAAGATGTAAATGATTAATTTCATCTAACAACGTATATAAGTAGCAATTTCATTTGCCTCGAGGGTGAAAGATTAAAAATGCAGCGGCGGAGAAATGACTAACCAAAGGATGTACCCTCTGGGCATGAGCCAAGCCCACATCTCTTAGATTTAATACAAAATAAGACGCCTGAGGTTTGCCACCAACATAGAGGGCGTAATACCATAAACAGGTTTAATCCATTTAAATCGACAAAACAGAACAGTAACAGGGCGGTGACAGTGCGCTGATTTCAACACAGTGAGTGTGTGAAGCCAAACACAAACTCTGGGTTGAGTTTTGTCAGAGCACTTTAATGTCTGAATGGACACATGTAAATATTATTAATGATAAAATTACAAGGTCTCATCCAAGAGAGCAGTTCCTAAATTTGGCTTCATGGTCTGACAGGGTGGGATACATTAGACCCTTGGTTCCCACCAGAGGTACAGTACGTGTACTTCCTCTGGTGGTAGAGAATGAAACAAATAATAAACAAAAGTACAAAAAAATAATTGTTACTTCAAGAGCTCAATATTTTCTCAGGTGGTGCTTGGTATAAAAGGTTTGATAACCACTGTTGGGAACTCAAATATGCTGAGATAAAACCTAAATCCACTAAAGATGGAAGGAAAACACTAAATGAGACAATTATTTTGGTGAAAACAATGCAGTTAGTGTGAATTTCAAAACGTAAGGGTACAAAAATGTAACAATGGACAAAGGAATTTACTCTTTCCTGTGATCTTACTGAAAGCAGCTATGAGCCACACAAGCGCTATGTCTGCAAAAGGACAGGAAACAAGGTCCCAGGAATGTCCATGAGGTAAACACATCGATTCTGTACACAGGCATTTGCCATTTAGGAGGAAATATACATGCTCTCCAGTGTGTCTCTACACTTCCTGTGCCAGTTGGTCTGCAAACAAGACGCAAAGTGCACAACTCTGTGAGGCAACAAGGACAACTCCAGGAAGTTCCTTTACTCTACAAACATATCCCTAATTTTACCCCTTGACGCAGCCTCTCGTCTGCTGACAATGGCAGGAACGAAAATCAGTGGGGAGGACTTGTTTTGGAGGGAGGGAGCGTATTGTACCTCGTTTCCTTGAGCGGCGAGGCAGCGACTGCTCAGAGCCAGCTGGGATGAGTGAACAAGAGGAGCAACATCCTGACCGAACGTCCAAGGTTCAGAGATTTCCCGCCAGGCACTGACCACATGGTCATGAGCTGGAGAGCAAGTGGAGTAGACGGGAGGAGAGATGTGGTATTGTTCTCCTCTCTCCCTCCACCTCCCCCTCGTGCTTCAACCCCCGCTATTAGTGAGACGGATTAACTCCAGGAGCTACCGGTCCTGAGAGTCTGCCTGAATGTGTCTGTATGCAGACGTACAGTGTTTCAGTCGAGCACTCGCCGTGTGATTCAGAATACTGAGGGAAGATGGACGGGGCAAAAACAAAATATTGACTAATGACCTTAAACTGGAGTGCTTACTCATTGATGACTAGTTCTCCACACAGACTAAAGTATTAATGAGGCAATTAAATGTGGTGTAACACACACACACACACACAAAGAAATATGTGTGGATCTGTGCACTGCAGGTGATTCAGTCTGAGTGATGGAGCTTGAAGGCTGATGTGTGGACAGGGGTGACCTTTCGCTTTGACAGGATCCTAACATACTCAGTTAGTAGGTGGACGTGTAAAGCTTAATATAAAGGTTGCTGAAATGACTTGAGTCAATGTTGCCTGTGGCTCTGGGACTGATGTTTACCTGACGCCAACACGAGATATGGCGGCACTGGGGATTTGACAGGGTTGACATTTTAACGTGAGATTCTTCTGAAGCCAAGAGCCCAAATGGGAGTCTGTTTTTGTTTTTTTTTATATAAAGGAAGAGCTGGAGGGACAATTCTATTATATTGTTGCATAAGTGTTGCAGAGCAGGTATTGTTTTCAGAAAAATAACAAACAGTGTGGCTGGATTTGAAAAATATTGCATGTCAATAATAAAGTACACAAGAGAAATCTACTTATAAAGCATTGAGTGTAGGATATTTTTTGTTTCATCGCTATTTAACTTCATAATCCGAGATCTTGTTGATCAGAATATAAATAGCCATGGAGCCATGCAAAATTGTGTGTTAAATTGGGAAGACTCTGATGCGTTATTTGGCCAGATAATCTGTTCAAATTAGCCTAAAATCAGAAGGCACCAACGATTGTCCCATTATCCTCAAGTGTTGGGCAGGCTTTATGGTTAGGTTATTTGCAGATAACCAATGTTGCCATTGGCTAGCAGTGTTCAACTCTACACTTGATTTTCCCATTTGAGTTCCGCTATTTACAATCTTCACAATCTCCAATTTGTCGACTTCAAAATAACAAAATATTGTCAAACAATTTTCCGACATTTATCCATAAATAACCACAGTGCTGTTTCAACACAGTCAGATACACAATGTTCACTTTACTCTTGTGGTCTCCAACTGCCGTAAATAACTGAAACCCATATTGAGAAATAGCCACACATTTCTTGCAGCGTGCAGCAAAACAACCCTCGTCTGAGACTGATAATTGGCGACCTGCTCACAGCATCGGCCTGAACCGCTTTGAGAAAAACAAACCAATTATTCCATTTCATTTTTGAAGTCGGAGGATCTGAGCCATGCTGATGTACAGTACATTTAGAAACCTCTTTTTCACAAACATGACACTCCTTAATGGGAGCAGCACACAAGCTACCACAGGATTTATGTGTTTATGGTGAATAACTACACGGCAATGGTGGTTAATGTGGTTGCACTGAGAACATGTGATGCGAAAGAATCAAGATGTTGAGGGATTTGACTTAAGAAAGATTAGCCTCTTCCACACTAAAATTAGCAGGTATACTCGCTAAAATTAGCAAGTATTGCTGCTAAAATTAGCAAGTATAGTTGCTGAAATTAGCGAGTATGGCTACTAAAATTAGCAGATATGGCAGCTAAAATGAGTGGGTATAGCTGCTAAAATTGGCGAGTATAGCTGCTAAAATTAGTGGCTACAACTGCTAAAATTATTGAGTATGGCTGCTTAAATTAGCAGGTATGGTAGCTAAAATGAATGGGTATAACTGCTAAAATTAGCAAATATAGCTGCTAAAATTAGCAAATATAGCTGCTAAAACTAGTGGGTATAGCTGTTAAGTTTTGAACCTCGGTGTAAAAATTGCAAGTCGTGAAAAGTAGGGTTCACCTCATGGTTAATGGCTACGCTTAGGGCCAGAACATGAATGCATGTCGTAGCACCAGAAATTATGCAGTAACTAGCATCGCTGCCAGCAATTAAGCAGACAAAGAGAAAATTAGTCCACCTGGGTCTCACTTTCAACTATTGCTTATTGTGTTGCAGAGTAATCGACTCAGGAATGAATGCTGATTAAAGACATTCCCACTGGTCACAAAAACCATACAACCTGAGTTTAAACTGGGTTTTTTTCTATACCTATAGGATCCTATAGGTGTGAAGAAAAAGAGCAGAGTTTAATATTATGTAGGCTTACCATCACATGACAGCATGATGCACATGCAAATAGCTTTAGCATGGATTACTGTCAAATATGCAGCATCCATCAAATATCTCTCACAGATGCCCATCGAAGAGATGATGAAGCAATCAGTGCAACTACTCAGCATACTAATTATCTACACTAGCCCAGGACGCCCACCAACAGCATCTCAGGGGACAAGTGTATTAGTGTGTGTGTGAGTATATCATTTTTTTTTTTTTTTTAAATCTTCCAGGAGAAAAATGTCTCACCACGAGATTGTTAATAATCCGTGGATGGAGAGCGTTTGTTTGCCCGTGCCATCACTCATGGCTGAATGAATGAATAGGTAAACAGCGGAGGAACCAGCCAGACTCGACTTGATGTGGATGAGATTGGTGACACCACATACACACTCATACAAACACAGACTGAGGGAGAGTCAGCGGTGTTTAATATTATGGATGAGGTGGTGGTTCAGCACCATGTTAGACTGGAGATGGAGCTCAGGCTTACGGGTGATTTGTTTGGTAAGCTTCGCACTGTCTTATGATGAAGTGATGACACACAGATGATGCATGAGCCTCTTGTTCTGACTTACAACAGGTAAAATAGTGAAGTCTTAATAACTATTAATAATAATAATAACAATGCAATGAAAAGTGTCTTGGCGAGGTGTTTTCCACTATATGCCTCCATGATGCTGCCTTCACACTGCATTGTGGATGTGGTGCTTTGCTTTGATTGGGTAAAGTAGTTAACCTGCACTGACCAAACACTATAGATAATTGTTGCAATACAGAGTGTTTAACGTGTATTTTAAGTAAAGTATTTCAGTGACAGTAGCAGTGGTTTAAAGTTTTGATGATGAGGCTGGATTATAGCAATGGTTAAATCATGAAAATCCAAAATCTACTGCGTTTACAGTTGGAAAAACAGTAGAAGTGAACGTCAGAACAAGTTAACCTCCTACTACTGAACCTGTAATGGAAACGTGATGTTCAGAGTGACACAGATGACACAGAGTCAAAGATGATCTTCAAAATGCCTGTTTTGTACAACTAGCAGTCACTAAAACTGCACAAGAAAACAGCAGATGTTAACCCACGTCAGCACAGCATATCGACACAGTGTGGCTTCAGAAAGGTGTGGATTTCATCATTTATGGAAACGTTTTTCACAGTTTTTCATGATTTCATGATGCCATGGTTACTTGAATTGACTAGAAAAGTCAACGGACACCATTCACAACAGGTGTTGGTTAATAACAGGTGTTGATTAATAATTCCTGGGTTCTCCCAAGTCTGCCTGACAATTTACATACCAAAATTTCATACAGACGAGGATAATGGTAAGAGAGAAAAAGCCAGACAGATTATATTACCTTTGTAGCTTTCAGTTAGCATCAAAGCTCAAAATATTAGTTTAGTTTGTCCATTGTGGGCTACTCTAAAGCCATGGTGATCCAAAGTGAACACTTTAGTGTAATTATTTTATCTTCAGTTTCTGCCAAATGAAAAATAATTTCATCTATTTTTTACACACTGGACATTTAAGGACAAGTGTTGATAGGACAAGTGTTTCCTTCTTGTATTGTTGTTTTCAGGAAGTTTTTAGTTCTCAGTTTAAACCAACGTGGACACAAAACCCTCCCAGTGAACAAACGTGTGCCATACAAAATGAATGTCAAAGGCATTCCAATGGCCTGTTTACAGCTATCATGGTTAAATGTCAAAAGGCTGGTCCCTGTGGGGAGACAGAGCTGGTTGAGGAGATGCAGGTCTCTCTCTCTCTTTATGCTGCTGATCTGTTGTCTGTGTGTATGAGACAATACGGCAGAACGAGCAACAAGGTCTGTTATTAGTGAAAGAGTAAAAGACTGGAGTGAAGACCCAGGGGAAAAGCCGGGGAGCCAGGCCAAACCTCACTAACATTATTTTAAGAGATGCTGCGCTGACACTTTCTGACTTGTGCATGCTGTGGATACTTCACAATTTAACGGGACATTCCTGTGGTTTTGCAAGTTGCGGCGCACCTACAACAAATCATGTTTACTGTACATAACACAATTACAAATTAAATTTTAATGCCGCTTCTTTACTATACGCCCATTGGTTTCCATTTTTCATGCGCTACGAAAAACAACAAAAGCTTAAAGTTTTGAACTCATCACACTGAAAATGAAGTCCGCATTAAATTTACACGATTGTCGTCGGGCACAAATTAATAGAGGGATTTTATAGTCGCACCGAAAATACTAACGGCAGTAGAAGTAGATTTTAATTGAAAAAGTGTTGCCTCGAGGCACCAATGTGCCGTAGGTTCCTACAATTTTAACAAACTAATCAGTAACCGAACAAATGAAACATACAGACATACAGTACACTGAGCTTTAAATACCACCTTTTAATGTCTTGGGTAGTAAGAAAAATACTCAAGTCTGTTAATTGATTTAATGCAGCACACAATGCAGCACACAATACTAAAAACCATGTTTAACCATGTCACACGGTGGACACGCTGTGTCAGCTGGGATTGGCTCCTGTGACCCCGCGACCCCGCGACCCTCATGTGGAGGACAAAACTGAAGACAATGACATGATGAAACAAAGTCAGGTTATACATAACCTGACTTTGTTGAATGTAAAATTTAAGATTGACACTGCACCTGTATCTCAGGAATGAATCAACAGTCATTCAGTGCATTCAGGACATTCTGCATTGTTTCTCTACATTGTTAATGTTAACAGCCACACAGTGACGCTGTAATTTCTTTTATTTTAAGTCTATCATAATTAAACGGCAGGAACACGATGACAATTGTCAGTACAGATGTTCCTCGTCTGTCCCTTTTCTGAGCCACAGCTGTTCAAAACGCATTCGCAGCACCAAAGGTTATTTTTTGAAAGAAACTCAGAGACATCGATGCATACTGTTGTTGTTTGTCTCATGGTGTCACCAAATAACACAAGTCTCTTCATCCTAAGAATCACGCTGTACATTAAATGATGGGCCTGAGACTTATAAGATATGGATTATCTCCAGTCTCTCCAGATGTCTACAGTGAAAACACTGCAGTTTCTACAGCATGTTTGACATACTGTATACCACAGTCACTGCAGTGTTTGTTTGTTTTTACAGCACAAACAGCCAGCGCAGCGACCAGTGTGTCCAGATTATTTGCAGCTCCTGACAAACCCAAAACGTCAAGTCATCTCTTCTCCCCAGAGGACGGTGTCCTCTTCAGCGAGGGAGGAGGGAAGGAGTGAGTGAGTGAGAGGAGAGTCATTCCAGCAGCCACAGCAGCAGATTCATTGGGCTCGCGCCGCCTGTCGTTCACATATTTTGGCTTTGTGGGTTTGGGCCAGAACCAGAGCAAAGGACGCCTGTGTGTCCAGTTGTCATCCACATAGGTTTTGTTGTTGCCATGTTGCTTGCTGCTGCCAGTCCGACAATGTCCTCCCTACATGATAGTGCCACTGTCTCCATGGTGACGTGCGGGAGCCGCCACAAACCACTATCTCTGCCACCACTACCAGAACCAGACACAAACAAACCAACATACAAATCCCCACTGTGTCCCTTAACACTTTAGTACGCAGATGCTGCTCCGTGTACGGAAATTAATTTGTGCATGCGGCTGACACCTCGCTCCATTTTATTCAGTATTAATGTCTCAGATTACTCGACAGCTTTCTCGAGCCCCTGGAGGCACAGATCTCTTAGACTGGAGCCCGAGACAGAGGAGGAGAATGAAAGCAAAACCATGTAAAGCTGCTCCACAACTGAAGGTGACAAGCACAGACTGTTTCTCTCCGAGGTCTCTCTGAGGTGGTTAATACAGTGATTACAATGAAATGTCAGAATGTCACCTCCGGCAAGAGAGACATCAGACACATACTGTGTTACCTGGCTGCTAGTTTGTTCGTCATTTTGTCTATTACCCCATTCCCACTGGTCAAATAAACAGGTTTTTGTCAAACGTATTCAATCTGCATTTCCTCCTACATCGAAAATCAGTTTATTGTCTTTGGCTCCAAATGAAACATTGGGTGACCGTGCTAATTTCTTCTTCGTGCAGACAATGTGGCTGCAACTAACTTCTATTTTGATAGTCGACTAGTCAGTGATTATCCAAAGTAATCAGACAATAAATCACAAATGGCTCCATTTCGTTAACAACTACTACCATGCCTGCACTAAGTATAAATCGAGCTAAAAATGTACAGCCTAGAGTACTTCTCAAGTCTTAATCCAAAATCGTTTTTTTTTTCGAAATAATAGAACATAAATGGGTATCAGCCGAGGTATGGGCAAGAGCGCACACAGGAAGCCCATTAACGGTGTTGTTTTCTCCCTCTAACCTGCTTTGTTTGTCTGCATGGGTGACCAGGGGTGAAAAAAGCAACGCCACAGGGCAGACCAACTACTGGCAATGCAAATGGTGTTAATCACCTTTTGTAGTGGGTTCAACAAAGTAAAAAAAAACAACAAAAAACAAGCAAGCAAACCTGTAATGGTCTTTTGTTATGAGTATTTTTGACACAAAGCACAATTGTCACAGTCTGGCAAATTCCTCCTCAATTTCCCATCTCCTATATGTTTGTTTACCTTAAATGACCTCGGCGAGGACTAGCCTCCTGCACTGTACGCTGTGCTGGAGCCTCAGCCCAGCTGCTCTTCAACCCATCAATCTGAGTCTCCAGCAGCCATGAAATGAGCCATATGCAGCAACGGCAGGGTGCGGGGAGAGGGAAAAACCGATAAAAACAACGGCTTTATATAGTAAAGAGATCTAGATTTCCTTTCATTGCACAACTGAGACTCGAGCAGCTTAAACTAGGGTAGTGTGAGGCACAAAATCAAATGCTGGCTCGGGCATTTAGGTGATTACAAATACCCAGGGTGTGTGTTCGAGTATTGGAGAAAGGAAAGGATTTGATTTAGGGAGTGGAGGAAAGATGACCAAGCATTTAAAACGAGAGAGGGGAGATGTTCTTATCGTACCCTCAATACACCACAACAATTAGTCAGAGACAGTGACATAGGAGTGCAATAATAAGCTCTACCATGGGGATGGGACTCCTTATTCCCCAGCATATGGTGCCACTTTAATCTGCAGCCTCAATCAGATGAACTTGGTCAATAGAAAAGGTTTGATTTGAAAGGTCCAGTGTGAAAGAATTTGTGACATGACATGGCAAAACTGTAGACTTTAACAAACGTGAGATGTACACTCTAGCTGGTTTGTCCATTCAGGCTCCTGTAGAAACATGGGGGAAAAAAAGCTCATTCTAAGGCTATAAAAAATGAAAATCAAAGGGCTGCCAGACTTATACACACATTATTATGGATAGTATACTCAATGTTAAACTATCAGATCTGACTGAGGTGGGCGGGGACAAGAAGCGTTTATCCTTCCGAACAACTGGGTTTTTTTGAGCAAGTAAAATCAATTTCTGACAATCTTCCTTTATGATATAACAAATATCCAGATTGAGGAAGTTGCCAAGGAAACCGGAGTCTCTCTTCTCTTGTGATTTCATACATGGTGATGATTTGCTTCTCTGTTCCCCGGCGCCACAAACCAACCATCCATTAAAGGCTGTAAATGATCCTCATTTATAGGTGAGTGCAGCCTCAGACCTAGCAATCACTGGGCTGACACCTGCTACTATTGTGCCCCTCCATCACATGACCCCCAGAAGCCAGCTCATGCTGGGATTGAAGGGGCAGTAACGTGCAGCTCCAGGGGACGACTTCTCCTCCCACCAGACCTTCTCATAATCCTATTAGACCCAGTCATCTGCACTGCATTTTTAAAAAAAATAAAAAATGTGCTGATTGATCCTAAAACACAAACCCTCTGTGTCCTGAGGCGGCCTAGAAATCTCACCTCAGAACTGGAACTGCATCTTTCAACATTCATAATTTCTTTAAATTGTATAAAATGAAATGTTGTGCAACAATTAATTGTCAAAGTCTTACAGAAGGAAAAAAAAACCCATAAAAACTTGCCAAGAGGGAGGCAGTTAAGACAAGAGTTAAGTCCAGCCTTGTGATTTGGTTTTCAAAAAAAAAAAGGGAAACCAGAGTTTTTATCCTTTAACTTTGGTGCATTTTGTAAGAAAAAAACTGACAATAACACCACATATTTAGGTTGATTTATAATCCAAGTACAAAATATTACTCCTAGAGTCTGTTACATGCAGTAATGGTGTTACCTCATATGTTTATCCACCTGTGTTTGAGCAATCTAGAACCTTAAAACACTGAGCGCTATATCAGGAATTATGATGAAGTACGGGGGATCATCCTGTAACTTGACATAATCAGGTTAAATATTTTACCACAGAGAAACTCCTTGTTGAATTTTAAGCTGCAGAACACACTGGGGTTCTTTTTTCTGAATAAATCTTAATTACATAAGATTTATTATGTAAAATAGACTGAGACGAATGACGCTTGCAGCTCCATGAAGCTAAAGTTATACCAGCGGTGTGCAATATAACAATATCGAAGCACAGTACAAAGAAGAAGAAGAACAAAATTCATAACTTAATGATGACACTACTCTTGTAAAGTAATCACGAGGACTGAGGGGAAGAATTCCCCACAAATTTAAGGTAAAACTAGAGAAAAATGAGTTCATCCACTGTAAAAAAAAAAAATGACTATGTGAACAGCAACAAATTACAATCAAACAGCAGAGGATATTTCTAGAACAGAGTGGATCAATCGACCATCACCTCTTCCAGTGCTAAAACCAGAAGGTTATCGACGTACTGTGCTGTATGTACAATTCAGCAACATTCGCACGTGGTAGCGGCTCCATCATTTTGCCGTTGATTGATTTGGAAAACTACAGAGTCACGCTCTAAACCAACAATTTATTCCATTTAACTCTGAAAACAAGCCTCTGAATGGATTGCAAGTACAGCTCAGTGAATTAGCTCTATCTGATGCACCTCAAAACACTGCAGAATCAGCTTACATAACACAGTTACTGTGCAGACCTTATCGGGCACTTTTTGCCCCTTGGGACCCTCTTGGCACGGACAGTGACCATCAGTGGGTGGAGGTGCAGATTTGGAGTGGCATGGCTGAAGCGGAGGAATGTGAGGAATTCCCCTTGTAAACACCTCATGCTCGGACGGCCACCGCACTCTTATCTCCCCCGTGCCCATTATCCCCTTTAATCATCATAATGGTGGGTTATTCATTACCATCAACCCCCGCCTTCACCTCTTCTTCTTCTTCTTCCTCTATCTGCCTTTCCTGTGACCTCCACTCTATCAGAGCAGGTGAGCTTTCTGCTTCCCCCGACAACTCCACTCTTTTGTTTACCTGAGGCACCAGGTGGTATTATTCACTCTGATATCCCCAGTGAGCAAACAGTCAGTAAATACTTGACATGATAAAAAAAAAAAAACTAACCCAATTGTGATAGGCCATATCCACATGGAAACAGAACTTCCCCGATATGGACTTTTTCTGTGAACACGGTATAGTTTAAAGAAATATCTTCATACACATGAAACCCCCCAAAACAACTGTAAGAGTGCGGCATGTGCATAAAACACAAACTCCAAACTAGGGATGGCACGATACCACTTTTTTGTCCCGATATCACAAACTCAAGTATCTACCAATACCGATATTAGACCAGTGTTAGCTATTTCAAATTCTTCTCCCATGAAAAAGCTCACAACATGACTGAGCTAAAAGGCTGTTTAAAGTTTTACAGCCAGTGATATATATAGGATTTTTTCTGGATTGTATTTTATATTGTACCAATACCGGGCATCACATCATATCGGTTCACCCCTACTCCAAACACAAGAGGAAGACGGCAAAAGCGATTGCAAGAGAGAAACGTGAGCCATATTGGTTCTATACATGAAAACCAAAGGGTGACCATTTTGAGATTTCCCCCCAAAAACAGTTTCCATGTGGGGAAAAAAAATCTGATATGATCAAAAAACTATTGCAAATTTTCCTTGACTCGTTCTCCTGTACACAGGCCTTTAGTCTGACTAAAAGTGGACTTTTAAAATACACGTAAACATGTGAGTCCAGCTGAAATTGTACTAATACTACTGCACGTATACGTTCAATTGGACCAGAGTCAGACTGGAATGAATAGAAGAAGCCAGTTCACAGAGGAATAAGACAACAGTGGTAAACACATGGCACAATCCAGGCCAGGACATTTGTTGGAATGATGGGGAAACCAATTTCCTGGTCTCATAGGAACACTTTAGCTGATAGGATCATAAGTGGAAGAAGAGGGAAATTTATATTTTTCTCGCTGGCCGAACACAGGAACTCCCCCCCCCCCCCCCCATGCGTGGTTCCTGTGTACGAGCTTAAAATGAAAGTCATCTCGAAAGCGGCTGAGGCGTCTTTGTTAATGCTGTGTGGCATTTAGAGCACACAGGAAAAAGAAAGCCTGGCTGTTTTTGCTTTGGTGAAATCCTGTGTTTAGTCAGTCAGGCTGGATGAAGGTGCAAAGTCCATCCTGAGCACATACCGTGTGGTATGAGGGCTGCAATTCCACGTCATGTGCCACTCTCATGACACTCATGTCACTTTAGTATAAAGACCAGCTCACAATGTTGTAGTCACATTCTCCCAAAACTTTCCCAGCAGCTCAGTCACCCTATTCTGTTCCAAGAGGGCCGAAACCAGACGTTCCCTTTTCCTGAAACTTCCCTGATAAGTTTGTTTAAGGGAGGTCTTTCACTCTGGTTGGGAAACCTAATATTTTCCGAGTGTTTTCCAGTGTTAACGACGACTTTTCCTGACATCAGTGATAAAAGAGCAGCTGCAGAGATTGTTCAGCCGCCGTCCTGTGAAAACTGTTCCCAGTGTTGATAGTAGATATCACACCAGGTGTTAAAGTGACGTGCTGACACACACTTTCCCTCTACATCATTAGTCATTTAGGCCTTTATTTTTTGGGAGTTTTTCCTTAATTAGCTCATGATAGTTGCTTCCTGTTCAGCCTGTGAAACCTTGGACAAAGTAATGATTTGGGTTGGAGAGCAACAATCAGATCATTCTCTTTAACAATTACACTAAATATAAACCTACAGTGATAAATCATAAAAAGTCACAAAAAGCTGCAACTCCTGTCCCATCAATACAACCTTACAACTGTCACGTTAAAACCTGAGAATAGTTGATGTTCGCTGCATGGTTAAGGGGCACTAGCCTGTCAACAAGTAATATATATATTATTATATAGATATTAGATGTGATATAGGGTTAATCACCTGACTTTATCTCTGTGCTTCCATATAGCTGGTATTTGGGATTTTTAAACACATATTTTATCCAGACATTCAATGTTTCCAGAGGAACAAACTTCAGGGACGCCTTCTCTGTGATTCTAGTGCAACCTTCACACTGACATTTCAAGCTTTCCGTTAAATGCCTCAACAACTACCGAATGGATTATCGATCTAAATTATTAGGGCTGTGCAACTTCACTGGTCTCACAATTTGATTTGATTCCATCCCGATGCAGCACATTCTCAATCTTCTACATTTATTTTTCTATATTTATGCACACGGTTGGTTTGTCATCACTGAATACAAGTACAAATGACTTTAAAAAAGTATCATCCCTAAAATCATGCTTCTGCAGTCAAGCTGCCGCTTTTGACATCGACAAAAACCAACATGTAACGTTATATGACACGAATTGTCCATGTCTGCTTCATGATGCATCTTAAAAACGATCATTTTCCTTGACTTTCTGCTGCTATGATATGTAATCCAGTCCTCTTAATCCAGTCCATCTTCAGAGATTCAGTGACTTTTCCCTCCAGCGTAACCTTCACGCTGACATTTGTATATTTTCATAAAAGTGTTGCGCACACTCGCCATGAAACTTTTACATCCTTCTTCTCCCAAAGATGAGTTTTGAATGCTGATGATGCGCTGACCTTCTCTAACAGCCATCATCATGCAGAATAAAGCTTTGCTTTGACTGTGCGCTACGTACCATGGAATTCAACTTTTATTTGATTTCGAACTCAAATCATGCCATTTGAAAAAAGTCAAATTGGGTGAAATGTTTGTGCATGACATGATTGTTTGGCATTAACGAGCAAATATTGTTCAATTAACTGCAACCAGAAGAAGTTGTTACGGCAAAAATTGCGATGCACCCAAGTTATATTCCACGTAATCTGGCAATTATTTCCTAGATTAATCATTAGCTGTCAGACAATGGTGAAAAATGTCTCAAATGTCTTGTTTTGTTGCACGAAACAGGACTTTTTGCCGATATACAATATTCCGATTAATCAGGAGTGTGCGGGCCGATAACCGATACCAATATATCTTTGATTTTTCCCAAAATGCCGAGGTCATTTCCTTTATTCTGTAGTGAAATTAAAATAATATTTTGCATTCTCGTGCTGCAGAAGATGTAGATATAAATATTTTTTAATTCAATTACCAATAATACATTTTTAAGCCTATATAATCAATATGATGCAGCTAATATTGTTATAATGTGAAAATATTCACATTTAAGAAAAGTCAGAGGGCGCTCGTCTTAATAATTAAAAAAAAAACACTCCGACTGACTCATTGATGATCAAATAGTTAGCAATTAAATGACTCATTGATGAATCATCAGTAAATCATTCCAGCCCCAACTCATTAAGTAACAGAAGTGTAACTCTGGATTGATGTACATCGCGCTCCTGAGCTTTGTGTGTGTGTGTGTGTGTGTGTGTGTGTGTGCGTGCACATCATCCATGTCCTCATTAGTGTTAAGTGCTTTGCTCGTATGTTCACTAATACCCATTCATGGTATCACAGCATGTTAGCTCACCGCGAGGAAGCTGTCAGCTACATATGTCAATAACCCCCCCACCCCATACACACACACACACACACACACAGTGACCCCGCCCCCCCTTCCCCCCACCTCTGCACACATGGCACTGAAGGACTGTGTCCCCCCCAGAACAAAGGAGTGGGGGGTTTCTGTGGAGAACACACAGCCAAACATTCCTGTCACAATGGTCAGAGTGAGCACCAGGTTCAATCTGAACTCCCTTTAAAGTGCTCTATACGACGCCACTGTTCCTGGAAACAAAGCTGCAGCCGCCACATTCAAACGAGGCACCCGGTGGCGGCGGCGTGTTCGCGGTGGCCTCGGCGTTTTTAAACGAGCCTCTCTTATTATCTGCTTTGTTGCTGCCACGTTGCCCGAGGAATGAAGTCCACTCGAGGCCGAGACATTCAAGATTGATGACTCTGCTCCTCTCTCTCTCTCTCTCTCTTCACTGCAAAGTTTTCATTTTTGGAAGCCAGAGCTGTAAATAAACTGAGATGACAGCAAACAACTGCCACAAGTCTTTGCCATTTATCTTCCAGAGAACAAACGTGTTTTCAAGAGAGTTTGGGGGCCCCCGGGCTGAGTGTCCTTGGGCCCCCCCTCCATCAAACTAGACTAAACCACCCCAAAATTAGAAGCAATAGGCAGAACCTTAACTGTTTATGCATTAAACGTTTAGACAGGAGATACAAGCTGTTGTTAGCATTTAATTTAACAGGTTTATAGAACATGTTGTGTGAACTAAAGTCATTTCCCGACATTAAATTGAATGGAAAATTGGGTGTGGACTCATACAGAGTCAGGTTTTTCCACCAAGCATAAATAACTCTATACAAGTTGAAACAAATGAAGCCTCATATGTCACATTTGTGTTGTTGCCATGGCTGTGGAAAGAGAGGATCTTAAATGCACACGTCATGGCAGCGTGCAGAAGTAAGAGCGGGAGGAAATGGTGCCACTATTCAGAGAGGTTTGGAGTGAATGGTGTGAAATCTGCAGTAACACTGCATTTGTTGGCTTTGACATTCCTCTCTGTGAAAAGGATTTGCCTCAAGGAATGGAAAGTGTGGAATCTAAACGGTTTGCGAGTAAATAAGTGGCTGAAGGGCTCTGTAGCGCTATTATCGTATGGAACGTGCAGCCTCAATCTTGGAACGGGTCTGTAGAGATGACCTGCATGACTCTGTCTTTGTAGTGTAGTTAAACATGTAAATTAATAACAAGGAGATCCTCTGGATCAGACACTCTCACATTCAAAATAATGTCAGTGCTGCTCTGAAAACGGCTAAATACTCAGTAGTTTTCGGGGGCCCCAGGTAGAGAGGGGGGCCCGGTAAATGCCTGCTTTGCCAGTCTAATTTCACCGCACCTGCTCCAGAATAAAGTGTCAAAAAAGTCTAATGAAACAGATAAGATTTCCCGAATCGCCCGTGACACTACATTGAATCCAATATGAAAAAGTGGCTTCATTAGAGTGAAAAATATGTCATTTTCAGGTGAAAAGTGACTTTCAAATGATGTTTCAAAGAACTGAGGAGCAGCAGCTCAACTTCTGATGAAGACCTTCCCCTGACTTGACATGAAGAAAACGCACTTGTCATGCTGTGAGCTAACAGAGTATGATCTCTGATGTGTTGCAGTGTACAGTTGAATGCAGCACTGACATACAGTAGATGTGATGCTTTTGTCTATGATTGCCTTGGAAACCCGGATCTCAGAGAAATCAAGAATACATCAAATCACAGCAGAGACACAGAAGAGAAGGCGAGCTGTCAGAGGCAGAAATAACAACAACAATAATAATAATAATAATAATAATAATAATAATAATAATAATATAAAAAGACTGTATGTTCTTACCTATATTTCACAAGGTGCGTCGTAGCGTCGGGTACTTGTCGTATCCGAGAGAAGCCGAGAGCAGCTGTGTCACACTTCACACCATCCACACGCACATGTTCCCAGTCCACAGCGAGAAATGTCACAACCATGTGCCGCAACAAGAAGCCAGTGAAGCTCCAGCAGCAGCAGGAGAAGAAGAAGCAGGAGCAGGAGCAGGACTGTGACTGACTGACTGTGGGTCTCCCCCCCTCCACTGCCCGTGGGAAAGCGTCACAGCGCGTGTCCAGGCGCTGGATGAGATGCGCAGGGCGCCACCCTTTGCTGGACCTCCAGGACTCACTTCTCGTCCGTCTCTCTCAGCCTCGACGTGGTTAAATATCAGGAGAGGAGGGAGTGAAGGAAACTCCGCCACACAGGCAGCGTGATACCACGGCCACACTGATCCGTGAGCGCTGGTTAAAGCCTGGTGCGCAATTAAGGCGCGCAGGACGCCGGTGCCACCCACTACAGGAGGGTTTTCAGTGGCGAGTGTACGGACGGGGAATTTTAATGAGGACTGCTGCAGTTTCCTCCCTCCTCTCTCTCGCTCCATCCATCCATCCTTCTCTCTTTCTCTGTGCACAACTCCACTGCCCTGACAGGAATATCTTTAATTTATCTCTCTCTCTCACACACACACAGTGAGAGAAAAGTGATGCGCCTCCTGCGAACATGAGAGGACAGCGAGGAAAGTCAGCAGCTCAACTTCAACCAACACCTGTTGAATGAAAACTTCACGTGCAGTGAGATCTGTGTGTTTCTCTGTGGAGTGAAAGGATGAATGACTTTGTAAAAAAACAAAACACAGGTGGATTAACAGCAGCTCATTATCAGCACAATCGTAGAAATAGAAGAGAGCACAGCAGGAGACAAAAGAGGGATTATGTGATTATATAGACACACCAACAAATAAGTACTGAGGATTATAAAGTCAGTAAAATATAATAATTACACTTTATATTATTTAAATATTTGTTTAATAATACAGCAAACGCACAAACTAAACATCAGTGTGAAATTAATCAGCAATTTAAGGTTAAATAATCATAGCTTCACAAATGATTGCTTCATGTATTCCATAATTGATCAAATATATATATATATATATATATATGTATATGTATGTATGTATATATACACCTATCATTTTAGTCCTCAGCTGTGATTAATCACATTTTGTGTTTTATTGTAAAATGAATATAGGTGCAGCTCTGACAGGAGACCTTCCTAAAGTGATTTAATTTGATTTATGGAATTAATACAAGAAAACTGCAACTAAATCAGAGTAACAAACAGCATAACTGATTATTAAAACCAGTGCTAAATTACTGTGAAGAGATACAGTAACCTTCTGTGAAAATACTACAAGTAGAACAGTTATTTAGTGTAAATATACAAAGTACTTTGTAAAGAAAGTAATCCATCTATACATGTGATGCATGATTATTAATGCAAACATCTGAAAACCAAAAGTGAACCAGCTCACCGTGTATTGCCACATACAGAATATGATTTTTCATTCAGGGTTTCTTGACCCGGAAGACTGCATCTCACATTCATCTTCATCATCACTTTTTTCCCTCACTGACGTGTTCCGTTCATAAAAACGCAGAAAAGTGTGAAAAATGTCTATCGGTGTCAAATCTAATCCCAAAATGACATTTGGTTTCCATCCACAAACCAGAGATTATCAGTTTACAGTCACTGACGAGCAAAAGAAACAGGAATTATTCACATTTCAGAAGCTGGAATCAGAGTTGTTTTTATTTTGTTTTTGAATAACCCACTTAAACAGAACTAATTTATTTACAAATTGATAAATTATCGATTATTTGTTGCAGCTTGAAGCAAATGTTGCTTAATTTTTACACATGATTGGAAAAACCAGTGGAGAAACTAAATGTATCTTCATATACACGTGACCTTCTGCTTCCCCCTACTGCAGTTCCAAGCTCCTTCTCCTCTAATCCTCCACCTCACTAACATCAGCTCAAACCCTGCGCCTGTCAGCTACTTCACCTACTCTCAGGTTAAACCACTTATCCCTCCATATGGGAGGGAACTGAAAATGAGCATCACTGTATCAAAAGCCTGAACCAACACCAGGTAAACAACACGTGATGTTTTCAGAGTGCTGGAGAACAACAGCAGATACAGGAGGCTCAGAATCACTGCTTTGACAGCTATGTCGTTATTACAGAGGCCATTTCTGTTTTACAAAACAATCAGTTTAACACTGCAGGAAGTCAGACCAGAGAATTTAGGAAATGATAAGATACATAACCTTAGATTTCCCAATACATACAAGAAGAAATCACAGACTCTGTTGTTTGCTTGAATCCTAAAGGGAAGCTCTACTGCCCTCTACAGGAAAATAGAACTGCAACCCATTACAAAACATGACTCCACATTTTCTCCAGACCTTCACTGAGTCATCAATCACAGCTAGTGTCACAGTGTGCAGGCAGCAGCACCTGCAGAGCTCTGATGTTAAAATGACAGACTGACAAAAACCAGTGCTGCATTTATTTTATTATTTTTAATGTGCAATATTTATTTTCAATAAGAAAAAAAAAAAAAAAAGTCTAATTTTACAGGGATTGAGGACAATATTTTAGAGTTACATTTCAGTTGAGGCGGCTCTTTTTCAGCCTGGACGTGGCGTCTGCTGCTTTACGTTTGCGTGATGGAGTATCGGGAGTTTCCTCGGGGGGAGCTTCAGTCAGGCAGTACGGCTCCATAGGTGGAGTCGGCTCCTGGAGGATACGGCAGAAAGATGAAAAAGGGCAGTGACGGTGTACAAAGACCAAGATTAAGCAGCATTGCACGTGAGACAAGTATATAGAGGAAGTTCTTAGGAGGAGAAAGTCATTTGAAACGGCCTAATGGTAAAAACACTCTAATGCTACTACATTTATTATATATAAACATGACAAAGAAACATTGATAAGTCTCTGTTCACCTGCATGAGGTAGTCTGCGATATATTCTGGCTTCAAACATGTGACTCCTTCAGCTGTAGCCTCTGACACGTTGACTCTAAAGTCTCCGGGCTTCAGTCGACTAAAATCAGCAAACAGGTGAGTGGCTTCTTTGTACAAGGATGGGGAGGGACTGGGCAGGACCTGGAGACGAATCACAGAGAAATTACCTCCCCAAAAAAGCATACGTTTTGATGTAAATATCACTAGTTGCTTGCTGTCGTCATTGATGTTACAATTGTGCCAACTTGAACAGAAATGATGTAACATTATTTTTATGTTTCGTCCTTCATCTGAAAACAGCCTCTGTCCAGCAAAACTATCAGACCTGACTGAGGGAGTTTACAACAGCAGAGCAGGAACAGTATCTGATCTCGCATTATCCGATCCAGGGATATTGACAAGTAACAAGTAACGGACCAATACACAGCTATTGAGTGATGTAAAGTGAGTTTAGACGGGGGAAACAGCAGCAAGCGAGACAGCTGAAATCATTAAAAATGGATGAATTTGGTTTGTAGATATTTGTAGAAACAAGATATTTGAGAACATGATCATTTTGAAGTTTGAGAAACACTTAACATCTTTCAACATTGTCTGATAACTATTGATTGATTATGAAAATAATCAGTAGTTACAGCCAGGGCTGAATGTTTTGTAAAGAATTAAAAAAGCCTTCAGATTTTCCAGCTTCTTAAATGTGAATATTTTCTGGTTTCCTTGCTCCATTTAACAAATAAATAATTAAAACTGAATCACTTTGGTTTGTGGACAAAGCAAGACATTGAAAAACAGGGGTCAACATTTTTCAACATCTTATGGACCAAACGATTACTTGATCGAGAAAATAACTGACAGATGAATTGACTATGAAAATATCCTGCTGTCAGATGAACATATTGTTTCTCTTCACAACGACAAAACAGAGGCAGAATAATCACATCAACAACAAAAACAATCTCCAAAAGTTATGAACTGCACCTTTTTCCCCCTTTTGAAAAATTGCCACACCCCATGACCCTCATGTGGAGGATAAAGCAGTAGAAGTAAGGGTGAGTGAAAAATTGCCACAGTTTAGGAAAACTAACTTACAACCTTCATCCACCATCCCAACAAAAATGTGCAAATGTTCTGGTATAATTAGCATCTTTTGCGCACAGAGCCACAAGCTGATTAAAGATCTTCCTCATTTATTCTCTCACTGATGTGGTGACTGCAGTAGCAGGTAAAAGGACACACAATGTCAGATTTACTACAACAAATAAACAAGCACTGACCTTTGCTCCACCAGACTGCAGCAACCGCCTGAAGCCTGATTCTCTGCTGTGGTCAATGTTTAGTATGACTGTCCATCCACTGAAGGCACCCTGAAAAAAAAAATGCATGTTTATTTGGGACCACACAATAAAATAAAATGTTCAGGGAGCAGATAATAAAATACAAGTGAGCCCTGCGGTGAATAAATACCCCTCGATCACAGCTTCCATGCAGGGCTTTCCTCCAGCGCATGGCGGCTAAAGCTAATCTCCTCTGCTGGGAGTTGATGGAAGGCAACGCGTCTAGGATTGAGCCGCTTCCCCACTCATACTCATCCTCCTGGAGCAAGAAACACAACAATAACTCATATCACTGATTGTTTCATCGCAGTCAAGTGAGGAGGAGTGAAATTGGAGCAACTAATTTGAATTCTGACCTGGATGTAGTGACCCACAGATCGACAGGCCTCCAGATACGAGCGATGCAGGATCCATTTACCGGCTGCCATCGCTGCCAGGTACTTCTCGTTGCGCAGAGGAGTCCCCACGATGATGTGGGAGCAGCTGGGGTCAAAGGACTGCTTGTCCAGGACGACACCACCTAAAGTAAAACACAGAAACTCAAATTCAAAATGACACTAGGTCTCAACAAATATGGCTGTAAAAAATGTTGTCTTTATACTGTGATTTGTGTAACAATAGTTTGACGTCTTGAAAGCATGTTTTCTCCCCCAGAACAGTGTTATTTTGACTTGCTTGATGAACAGAAACAGCTAAAAGTAGCATTTGCCAATTTATGTTAAAAAATGTGTTCATCAGTGTTTTCTTCAAACCAGGGATTTTAAAAGAAATTTTACATATTCTTTTGAAGCTTATTCATTTCAGGCTAAGGCCCCAGTGTTTTCTTTTCTTACAACACTAACTTAGTGAACACAGAGTAGACCAAGATGAAGAATAAAATAAAATGTACTACTTGACCTGGTCATATTTATTGTGCTATTGGAGGGGCAGCTAAATGTAGCAACTAAATGAGTTTTTTGTGGTTTCTCTGATTTTGAATATGGTTTTGTATGTTGCCATTAAATTATTTTTACTGTCATGTTGGTTGCTTTTGTAGCAAATAAGTACCTCTGACATTCATAAATATTAGAATTCCTATACATTGACAGGTTTTCTCAATGTTTGTAAATGTTCTCCTGCCTGGTGCTCAACACTTTAAAAAAGAATCGCAATTATAGAGACCATCGACTTGAAAAATACACGTAGGATGGCTAAACAAATCGAATCAGCATTTAAGTACAGTGACAGGACCGAATTGTAAAACAAGCTATCGTCCCAGCACTAAGAAATACAGACTGATGACGCAACTACAAATGAGATCTAAAGAGGAGTAAAGGCTTCAAAACTGACACATAAATGTGAAGTTATATGTTGGATTAATGCTCTATAAAGATTGAATTTGTTACAACAACTGAAACTCTGGCTCATCTGATGATGCTCACATTCTGCTGGAGGAAATATTCCCATGCAGAAAAGGCATCTTCACTCGTACTCTTCGGGAATTAGGTCTTTTTTGTTTGTTTGTTTTTAACTGCAGAATGATGGAAAGTCCTAATTAGTGAAGAGACTCACCAAGCTCCTCGATGAGTTGGCTGTAATCAATGCGTTCCTGAGGGCTGAGGGAGGAGAGCTGAAATCTGGGTGGCTGCTTTTCTTTCTTATGCTCCTCCTGAGAAAAACGAAACACGTTTTTGGCTCAAGTGAAAAAGATTGTACGGGGTGCAATTTAAAAACAGTACACTCTGCAAATCCTATCAGCTGTAGTTACACTCAAACCCCTGCTTAATAATGATATTAATGCATCAAATGTGTTCATGTGTAAATCCTCACCTGTGGCTCTGGTGCTACTGGAGGTTTGGCGAGAGGAAAGGCGATGCTGGGAGCGTTTGGAGTGAGGATGTTATTTTCAGCCTCTTCTGATTGAGGGGTCGTCACTTTCTGGCCCATATGCTGTTCAATGACATCACAAGCCGCTGGAAGAAGAAAGAGTAAAAAGATTATACATGTATATCCCATGTGTCATGACTAACTGGGAGCCCATCCTTTCTTTCATCAAAGTACTGCTATGACATGAAAAGATTTTATTAATGTATAAATCAGTTGCTAGGAAACAAAAGCAACATACAGTGTAAACAGGAAGTCACTGTAGCTTATTATTCATGCAATTAAACTTCCAAAAATGCTGTGTTCCTAATATTATTAAGCAGACCCTCACTGATGAAAATAAGTTGGACAAAACAATAGGAACACGTTATAGCATGTCATTTTATATTTAACAGTCATAGTTTACATTATGATTGAATTTGTTTGGGGTAAAATGTCATCAATATCCAACTTATTCATAAACTAGTTATTAAGAAAAGATTGTTTGGTCTTGTTTTTTTATTGGATTTTTGCATTGAATAGACAGAAAAAAATTGTGTTGTGTTAACTAGTTGATGAGGGGAAAATATTGCAATATTTCGCACATATATTGTCATTTAATTTTACAATTAATTTTTAAAAGTCAAACTTCAGTATACTGTTCATGGTGTAATCATTTGAAAACAGCCACAACACATAATTAGAAAGCGACTTGACCCGAAAGATATGACCCGTTTCCAACATGTGTTTATGACAGCTGAGCAATTTGCTAATTACTATATTTTGCATTGCGATTTTAATATGAAAACAATTCATTATTCAGCCCAACTACCACTACTAAAAAGTTGTGTAAATATTTAGTGCTGAGAATAATTTGTCTAGACCAGCAGTACGTGCTTCATCTTCTTCTCCTTTAATCAAATCTCATTAAGAGAAAAATCTCCTGTTAGTGATATTGTCATAATAATAAAGTGAAGACTAGACGAGCAGTGGGTGCAACTGCCTTCAGACGTCTTACCCATCTCCACCAGCTCAGAGTCAGTCATGGATTCTCCATTCTGATGACCATTTTCTGCAGTTGGGGGAGGTGGAGGATGGAAAGGCTCTGAATGCTGTGAAGGACTACCAGGCCACTGCAAGTTATCAGCCAGCTTTGCCCGCTCTTCCCTGGCTGTGGGGTCATCCCACACTATCTGCTCACTCTGGGATGGCTCTGTGTTAATGTCCATGGCTGCTTCTCTGGAAACCCTGGAACGAGGAAAGACCAGGAACATTTACACCAGGGCCAAAGTCTTAACATGCACAAGATGGATGCCATGCTTCGTCGATCTTCTTACCTCAGGGCCTCGAGAGTTCTCCTGTTCCCACTGCGTCCAAGTCGGCTGCCATCAGGTATGTGGGGCCTTGAGTCGGCCCCGCCTGATCCTATCCTGGCGAGTCTGACTGAGGTTCGCCTGCCTGTCGTCAACGTGGTGGCTGTCATGATCTCTTGCAGCTGTCTTTGCAGGTTCTCTCTCATTTCCAGATTCTCTGAAATATCTGGAAAAGAGATCCTTAAAATAAATCACTATGTACTTGTAAAAAGGGGGAGGGGGCAAAAGCTTTATATAAACAGATGAGACAGATTAGAGAGAAAAACTCACCACCCCTTTCTGTTGAATCATTCATCTCCTCTTGATCCACACTTCCATCACTTACGCGACGCAAGGTTGTAGCTTCTTCTGTGGTATCGTGCTCAGGCTGAGGGACAGACGATATTTAAGTGTGAAACGACAAAGGATATAAAATAGTGATTTTATTCCTGCACAAACACACACAGAATCTTCTCATCCTTAACACTCACTTTGTTGTCACTGGTCTCTGCGATGTTTCGTCGTTGTGTACGTGTTAAAGGCGGAGACTTCTGAGTGCTGTTGGGCACCTGGCTCAGGTTCAGGCTCATCTTGGGGTTGTAGGTGAAAGGATACAGAGACTCCGGGACGCGTCTCTCCTCCTCAGCACACTACACAAACAGCATGGGGATGATTGTTAATTAGTACGGTACATTGAGTCATGACTGGGATTATAATGATTTAATCTAAGTGAGCAGTGCTTAATATGTCAGCGGCAGCAGGAGGCACGGAAGTGAAGCATTCAGGAAAATTAGATCCCAAATTAAATAAAGTGTATTCTAATATCACTTGATGTACCCTCTTACAGATATTTGTTTTAAGTGTACATGGTGGTTCAAAACACACAGCTTAAATTCTGCTCCTTTTCCTTTTCTGAATGTCTAAGAATTTTATAGAGGGGGACCAAATTCAGTCTCCTGTTCCATGTTTCCTATTCCTTTTCTGGTAAATTCAGCACAAAATCTTAAGTGTTATTTGTGATGCGCATCAAAAATATGGACAAATCATTAAGTCATTTTAAAGTTTTTAACTCCCCTGAACATATTACCATTTAAAGCCTTATTTAGTAAACCTCATACACCATATTGTATAGAAAAAGTGGTCAAAATTGTATCACCTTCAACCAGGCACCTGGTGGATGGTACTAGCTGTCAGTCACATGGTGTCAAGTATGTGCCGTGCTTAATCACACATTTTCCTCTACATTGGAACAAATTTGGCTTTGTGTTGTATTAAAACAAGTGTTTAACCTAGTGTTAACACCGTGTACTGGAATTATAAATTAATAATTTTTTTTGTGAGTATTTTGTGCAACAAGCTATTTTGCCCAGCTGTCCAAGGTGTACCCCACCTATCGCCCTATGTTAGCTGAGATTGGCACAGCACCCCTTGCGACCCTCCTGAGGATAAAGCGGTAGATAATGGATGGATTGAAAATCAGAAAATCAATCACATGTAAAGGCCTTTGTATTGCATTGATTTGTTTGTAAAGAAATAAAAAAATAAAGTTTGATTGACTGATTAGGGCTTGGGTTCTATTTATATTTGCCAGTGGGATTCTTACAGCCTGCAGCCAGTGCTGAGAGACCATGTGCAGTCCTCTCTCCTTCACTCCTCTGTACTCCCGGTTGTTGTCTCCCACTCGACCCTGATAGATGTAGTGTGTCACAGTATCATCACAAGCCCACCTAAAAAGAAAGATATTCGAAAAGGTGTTTTTACAATGTCCGCACTATGAATGCATGTGTGTATTTACATGCGTCACGTACCTGAAGTCAGCTCCAAGTGAGGCAGCGATGGCATTTAGTTCACCTTGCATTTTGGCCAGCTTCTTTCCCACACAGATCACAACACCACACAGGGGACCAGCTTCTTTCTCTGGAGCCTTGCAAAACAAATAAATAAATAAATACATACATGAATAGGACTTAAAATGATCATGACTTGCAAAAAGAGGTGCTGCTAGTCAAATAAGAATTTATTAACTGTATTGTTTTGTCTGTTTGGTTTGTACCTCCTTCTCAGCTGTCTTGGTAAACTGGGGGCTGGCTGAGACCGCTTGCATTTCCTGGTGACGCACGCTATTAGCCAGAGCCACCTTCAGGTTGCGGTTGATGAGATCTGTCAGTGGGGTGTCAACCATCTCTGCTGGCTTTGATCTCCCACCTGGGGTCTCCAAAGCTCCTAGTGCATCCTTAATAAAAGAAACAGTCCATTCATTATTTATTAATCAAAAGATGGTACTATAACTCTAAATAAAAATCATTCAGACATTCCTGACCTTGACATTAAAAGATGGCCTGAAGAGCTGGTCTCTGCTGAGGAAACGAGAGGGAGTGTCCAACTGCAGGGAGGGCTCTTTTTGAAGATTGTTTCTTCTGCTGCCCTCCTGATTTTGTTTTGGGGTGCTGTCTTTGGGCTTCATCTTGTCCACAACAGAGCGGAACACTTTGCTCTGAAAGCGACCTAAATCCAGAGGCGTTATGGCTTTACCACTCTGGAAACCTAGCAAAGGGATCTCTGGAGACGGACGAGCCGGAGGCAACATGGTGGGTTTCTGAGAAGCACCGACAAAACTCTCCTCATCCCTCTCTGTGGCACAAGAACATTGTGTCAGTTTGGATGCATAACAGTCCACAGCGGTGAATATAGCATTCAAAATTATAGATAAGTAAAAGATACAGCTAAGTATCACATGACAAGTTGTCTGTCTTATCCATTACACTATGATGTTGTACTTAATGTCTAGCCCATACAAATAAAACATAAACAAACACAGTGCTACCAAACTCATTTTACCTGGCGACGGCGGCAGGTCCACCAGGAATCTCTCCTCTTTTGCTCTCTGACCGGTCCGAGCTGACTCCAGTATCCAGTTCATGGTGACAGCAGGGAGCCCCCATTTCTTTGCCGCCTGGTACTTTGTGCCTTCAGGGCTCTGCAACACCAGATGAGTGCTGGCCAGCATGCCTTTCTTCTGGTTGGCCAGGCGTACAAAGTAATCCTGCACACTGCAGGTGGTGGGAGAGAAGAAAAGATGGAGACTTATTTAGCTAAAGTAGCTCAAAATGAGTGGGGAAGGCCACATGGGGGTACAATTATGACAGAACGATGTAAAAAATGGCTTATGCGAGTTGTCAAGAGAGTCGTACTTGGCTCCAAGGTGCTTAGCCAGCTCCACCAAAGATTCTCTCTCTGCTCCAGTAAACTGACTGACGGAGAGTACACAGTCTTTAAGAGGGAAACGTCCGTCCATCACAGGAACAGGGGTGAACAAAGGGTTGGAAGAAAGCTGTAGAGCACACTCTTTCTCCACACACATGGCCTGAAAAGTAACGAGAGCAACACACGTCAGAATTTAATTGTACAGAGAGCATCCTGCATGATTTTCATGATTAGATAATCCGAGAACCTCAGACATGTTTTGGTCAAGAAAAAAAAGAGGAAAATAATATCCAGAAGGAATCTTAAGATGCCTCGTTTTTCTGACAAATATGAGGGGAAAAACCCCCAACAACAAATACCATTTATTTGGGAAGATGCCATACAAAAGCAATTATCATTTTTTGTTTTTGGAACTATTTCCTGTTGTATATTTCGCATTTTTAATATGCTGTTTAAAGGTAAACAAATAATCTCTTCCATTTCTTTACACATTACAAATTATGCATTAATGCTGTCATCATCCAGCCTACACAGCATGGGTGTGAATCTTACCAGCCAAGTATCAGTGACCACCTCGTCCACTGTGGCTTCTACTGAACAGCCCAAGAGCGGCACCACGGCATAGTCGGCCACAACCCGTGTGCGACCCGTCAACACCCTGCCTCCATGTTCTGTCACCAGCAGAGAGAGCTGAGCTTCCGCTTCGCTGCCGAAGCCGACAAGGAGGAAACATTTCCCGGCAAACAGTCCAGCCTCACTGGCCTCCTGCAGGGTCGAGTCTAGCTCTTGTCCTCTGGTCTGGTTCTGTGACCAGGCTTCAGCATGAGGCTGTGCAATTGTACTTGTGGACTGTCTCCTGTTGCTCTCCATTTCTGGTGGTGGCATGTCTACTGGAGGATAAAGGCCCAACAAGATATAACCACCAGGCTTTATATGTCTTAGGCATAATGACACTATATAAACACGTGAATAACTGACACATACCAACTGTCGGATCGTCATCCATGTACTGTGATAACAGATCCTCCTCTGCTTTCCTGGGTGTGTTAGGACTGACGGCAGGAGGAACAAGTGATGGCCGGGAGATGGGAGTGTGTCGGACTGGCACAGAAGCAGGGGCCACAACAGGGGGCAGACAGTCAGAGTGGAAATAGCCCGATTCTGGGACTAAACTGCCCTTAGTGAAACTGTCTAGCAGCCACTGCACTGTTACCACATGAGGCCTGGGATGTGAAAACAGAGACACTTTTAGTAACCTTTAAATTATCGAAATCAGCCATTTCCCAACTACAATTTTGCAGTCTATTTTAAAAACTGAAAATCATTAAATCAAGTCAAGGAAACTAGCTTGAAAATGTTGAGTAAATAGAATACATATCAGTCTTAAACATCACTTTTTATCTACTTGTTGACTTTACTCATGATTTTTTTAAAGGTGCTATTGGAAGCTCTATGACAAAACTAGAAATTAAAACCTCAAAGAATGTATAGATTCTTAACTGTAACAGTATCACAACCGTTGCAGGTTCCATTTTATTCTGTATTTCAGTGTTTTTAAGCAATCTTTCTTTTAATAAGTTATGGAAACAGTTTTTAATGTTAAAGATGCTTAAATTGAACATCCGTGTCAATGTAGGCTATACTTATCCATTTTAACACTTGTATTGTTTCTGTGTGTTTAGAAAGCCAGACATTCAGTATTTTTAAAATCTGTTAAGAATAAAACTTTAAAACAACCCATATATTGAACTGGAGGGAGTAATTGTTCTGTGTCCTACATACCTGTGATTGGCTTTGGAGACAAAGTTCTTGAGGTCCTGATCCAGCTCTCCCATGACCACATGTGTGAGTTCCTCACTGGGCTGGCTGAAGTGCAGACCACCTGCCGTGTTCACAAGACGCCGCAGTTTGTCCAGTTTCTTGCCTGGCAGGCCGCAAAGGTACAGCTGTACAACATTTTCCATGTGAGAAATTAATCAGATAAAGCCTGTGTCTATAATACATCACATTATGATGCATCTATAGTGCTGCATAACCGTAGTTATAAGAGCTTGCGTGTATAAGGTGTTATAATGCATTACAGAGAAAGTGTGACTCAGATTACTCTTTTCCATTATCAGTCAAGATTCAAGAAGAATCTCTTTAATATTTAAACTTACCTTACAGCCGTCCAGTAAATCATCAGCTGGACAGACAGTGAGGTCCAGGTTGTCAACAGGGTCTGGAGTCTCCAGGCGACTGATGGTGGTGTTGTTGGACAGGGCCGTGTCCTGAATCGTCATGCTGGTGTTGACAGAGATGTGACTCAAGCCCAACAGTGATAGACCAGCTGGTGTTAAAAAATAATACATTATTTATTATATTATTAACAGGTTTGATGATGCAAATCAGAAACAGTAACACAAAAGTATTAAATGACCAACTGCCTCATCCATCTGTGGCTCACCCTCCTTTTTGTTGGTACCAGTGGGGGTAGAGGTGTGCTGTCGAGTGGACTTTGATGAATTGCGTTCCATAGTGTATCTGCTCTCGTCTTGACAAAAACCCTTCTCGATGCTGTCAAACAGCCAGTGCAGAGACACGCAATATACGTTCCACTTCCGCGCACACTCGTACTTCTGACCTGCAGTCAAACACAAACACTCAAATTAATTCTCCAAGTCCATGTAAAGCAATGAAAATATCTATCTGACTAAAACATATATAGTAACATATACTTACTATAGTAAGTTTGATAATGCTAAAATTGGCTGGTTATTGGTCCCAAATCTTACAATCATGAGGGGATAACTTCACTTAAAGCGGTATATACCATATTCCACACATTTGGATGCTAGATAGTGTGAAAATAAGTTAATGTTTGCCAATATATTTTATGAAATGATCATCAGTGAGCTAATAGTAATTCCTACTATTTACGTTTTTAGTTTAAGTCATTATACAGATTGAATAACTCATGCAAATAAAAATGACAATCACTAAGTCCTACAGAAACCTTTAATTGAGAGAAAAAAGTGCTTATAACACTAAAACTGCTGGTGAAGTACCTGTTGGTTCACCAACTATGAGGTGTGTACACTCATTCATTTTGAGCTGACCAGCATAGTTGGCTCCGTGCTGTTCACAGAGTCGCTGCACCTCTTTGCGCTCTGTACTGGAAAGTCCTGTCACACACACACTACAGCCTCGCAGCACTGGACACAGATAGTCCTCAGTAGGTAAATCTGTATATCTGAAAAGACTGAAGGAGAAAAAGAAGAAAAGACAATTATTTTTTAGCATTTCTTATATATTTTAAGGCAATTTATTAATTCCATGCTACACTTATGATAAATGGATTACATATACTGAAAGTGGAAAAAAGGTGACATTCAGATAATGGTTAAAACAAGACTAATAAACAATGTAATGCAAATATCAGGGTGGATATATCGGTGAAATTGAGAGTGTACCTGTCCTGAGATTTTTCCCAGCAGGCTCTGACCCATGTGGGCAGGAGGATGGGTTTACCCAGGCTGGCAGCGACCAGGTATTTCTTGCTGCCAACTTCTCCTGCGACCAGGTGTGTGACAGATACATTCAGGTCAAGATAAACCCGTCCACCCATGAGTTGCACCAGATCCATCACCTCTGCCTATAAAAAGGCAGTGAGCATTACCGTGTAGGGAAATTCCAAAAACACACTTTGGGATTACATGTGTTATGTCAAGTTATTTTCGTGTTAACACTGTGTCCTCTCAAAGCATACAACTATAATTTGTAAATGTGATATCACCTTAATCACAAAATATTTTTTGCAGTTTTCACAAGCATGTTTTCTACTGAATCGTTGTATCACAAAAATTTAACTGAAGCAATTCAAAACATCCAAACCTTAGACAAACTATCAATAACCCCATTGTACTCATTACATTGTACTCACATTATACAGAGTTATTTGAGTTTTTAGAACATGAATTGTGATGTTGCAATCATTCATATTCTCACTGTTGAGTGAGCATCAGTCCACTAAGTTTAAGGCACAGTGAACTAACCCGTGTTACTTTTTCTAGGCTGGTGCAGGAAACGGTGACATCAGCCATGGCCATGTTATAGACAGGCTTCTCTGCTTTGGGGACACAACGTTGCTGCTGCAGGCAGTACAACACCACCAGTGGACTCACGACTCGGCAGCCAAGCTACATGACAATTAGATTAGATTAAAAAAGAAAGTATAATCAGCATTTAAATATTTCACCAAAGCCTTTAAAATTCTGGGTGTAGATTTATCAACGTTTGAGTCCCACCTCCTTGCAGTGCAGAAAAGCTGGGGAGGTAAATGCGCTGAACACAAACAGAGACTTGTCCTTCTGATCCATCTGTAAAACAGCATCCTCATCGATGGACTTCAAGTACTTTTCAGACTGCAGCTCCAAAATGGCCTGTAAAACACATAATAATAATAATAATAGCAGTATTATCAAATGCATACAAAGGAAGGACAGGAACCCAATAACATCAACAAGAAGTGATAGACAGACTGAGAGTACCTTATAAGCCTTGGTGGCATACTCTGATTTTTGGCCTTTAACTTCCACAAACTTCACAATGAAGCCTTCCTGGTCTCCTTTGGACATGTTCAACCTGGAAAGGCACAATTGCAGGAGCTTAGCATAAAGAACAGTGGCTGAAACATTTACAGAAATATGCAAGAACTATGAGTCAACATCTTACATTTCACCGACCTAATACGAAACCGCTATAGACTGAGATAACATTAACTTAAACGTGTCTGACTAATTGTTCTTGACGTAAATGTCAACTAAACAGATAAGTACTCACCCCTTTATGGCCTCAGGATGTTAATACATTTAAATCTGTACTATGACAGCAATGAGAATGGACTCGTAACTAGTCATTGAGTCATTAGTTTAACAGTTCTATGACACGTCGCGAAGAAAGTCGTCGAAATAAAACACTTTCTCTAACGCTAATAATAGACACAGGGACACTGGACTGACGTTCATGGAAGGAAACCAAGCTAACATTCAAACTTGGAGTTAAAAATACTAAAAAAACAAACACATTCTGCAAACCATAAACGAACTGTTACTATTCTACACGTCTACGATGAAATAATTTGCAATGTTTACAATAATTTAATGTATAATTGCTAAGCGAAATTGAAATTGATTCTTTGTTGATGTTGTTCGCGCCATCGGTGCATTTTCCTGTGTTCCCTGTGGATCTGACCGTGAGGAACAGGACACCGGTAAAGAATGGTTCCGCTACAGAAAAAAAAAATACTGCTGTGGATTTTCAGCATTAAGTTAAATGTATACTGTCTGTGGGTAAAGTGTTGATATACTTTAAATTGCAGAAAATATGGTCACCTATGTATCCTTCATTAATCATTAATGTGTTAATTATGACTATAATGTGTGTTTGTAACCTTGAAGGTTATATTGTAACCTTTTCTATATGACAAACATTATGTACATTTAAGATCAAAATCCATCCAGACATATAATTGTTACTATATTATTTTCAAACAAATTTGGACTTTTTAGGATTAAGTCTTTAAACTGTATACCTGGTATACCTGGCAAAGGACAGTTTAAGAAGATAATGGAGATGGCAAACAATGTTAAATATATATAATTTCATGTACAATTAGTTGTGATAAATAACCAAACATGAGACCCTTTTTTGCAAGTGTCACCTTAAAATTTTAAGTTGCCTACACAATTCTATATGTAATCTTTAGTTCATAGTTGTATCTATTCCCATCACTTCCTGACAGTTTATTTGATTAATTAACCAAATGCAGTGTCTTATTTATTTAGAGCTGAAACAATTACTTGATTAAGCGATTACTAAATTAATCGTCAACTATTGTGATAATTGATTAATTGGTTTGAAGCTTTTTTCATTTGTCATTGCTTAAATGTATTTCTTTACATTTCTTTGCTCCATATGGCAAAGGTTAAAACATTAAACATTAAAAGTGAATCATTTTGGTTTGTGGACAAAACAAGACAGAGAACATCCAGGTTTGACAAACACTGATCAACATTTTTTAACGTTTTCTGACATTTTATGGACCAAACGATGACTCGATCATGAAAATAATTGTTAGTTGCAGCTCGACCTTTTTCAACGTGAAAATGCATGGACTCTGTTGCTCTGACTTATTGTTGGTCAAAGGTATACTCTGTACATAGAAATACATTACAAAACCAATTATTGGTCCAATGAATATTTTGTACAGAAAAATCCTATAATTATGCAGGAAAAAAATATTTTTGAGTTGGAAGTATTTAAGTTCCAGGTGTAATGTAGATGATTTTTATGTGATAACCTGGGTTTGAGTGGGATATTATAAACGGAACATATGTGATTCATTTTCAATTTAGCAAAGACATTATTTTATGCATCAACTCTTTTAAACATTTCGACACAGCTCACACGCTTCATGAGTTCGACAACACAGATGTAAATTCAAAAGAACAACACTGTGGGTTCCCTTTTATTCTTAAAATTTTATGTACAAGTGCGACCAATTTATTTTTTTTTAATGTACATTCAATATAGAAAGTTTATATACGTAATATTACATTTAACATTTCACAAATTGCACTAGTCTTTCACATAGATTCATAATCAAGAGTCAACATCATTCGTCACATCTTAGCAGAAGCTCATTTCAGGTGGTTATTATTCTTTATAAATATCCTAGTGCTTTTTGCATTCTGGGGGGAGAAGTAGAATCACTGTAAAAATGTGAGGCAGGTGGGGCAGCCTTCAAAGAGAAAGCAGAATTAAGTATTTAAGATCAGAGGAATAAGAGGCTGAACATTTTGGGAAATCAGTCAAATCTTGAAAGAGAGGGTAAAAGAACAACCTGACCAAACCAGGCAGGAGAACAGCATTAGTCTGAAGGCTCCAGTGGCATCTGTTTTATGGCGCTTTAATTTAACATTTTCCTTTTCCGAATAGGAATTAATTACATCAACAAGTATTAATGGAGGAGGTGGCAAGATCCTCTGCACAGATGCATCTCACACAAGGCCAGCCTTTCACGTAGATGGGAAATGGAGATAATTTTAGCCAATCAGGAAATGACAAAAATGAATAGGAAAGTGGAGAAGAGAAAGGTTGCCAATAATAACCCTCAGTCTTTTCATGAAAAAAAAAACAAAGACAACAAATCTAGAGTAAAAAATATATTCATACAAAAAGTAAACTCTTCTGTGTCATTGGAAACAAGAAAAGTAGCACAGAAACAAAAATGTGGTCATCTGTTAAAACAATTTCTAAGTGTTTATGAAGACTTGAGTGCCATTTGTAAAGAGGGGAGGAGAGTGATCCTGGAGGAGGTGTCGCAGAGGCGGCGCACACTCCTCCATCTTTCTCTCTCTCTCCATCCCCTCGTCTGGGGAGCTGAACAGTCCCTCTCTGAGCTGCAGCTGTGAAGCTGCGGGGCAGCCTGTGTGCCTGAGCGTGACCATGTTTGTGTGTTCTTCAGCCCTGGTCTCCGATGACGTTGTCCACAGGCGGAGGGACGCTGGACATAACCGTGGTGCCAGTTCCTGCTGTAAGGTAACCTGCTACTCCTGGACCTGCAGATGAGACAATGGCAGATTAGATACGGAGCAGGGCTGATGTGTGAGGATATTTGAAACATTAATGGTCAGCGACAATGATGCACAGAACTACAAAGACATCGACTACTGCAGTGATTCCCAAAGACTGGGTCAGGACTCACAGATGCGTCACTGGGAGAAATTTTGCAAACTTCTAGTTACGATGCATAAAATGAAATTCTAATAGATTAACACTTCCAAATAATATTAGGTGTTACAGATATGGATGTAAATATAAATTTGTCCGATTGATATTGGGATTTGGGTCACAATAGTTTCCCATCTTTAAAAAGTGGATCCCTGAATAGAAAGTTTGGGAAACACTGAACTAC